>NC_092762.1:14540886-14890921 GCF_047496795.1 Chiloscyllium punctatum | reverse complement strand
CTCTCTCGCCCCCAGTCTCTCTCTCTCGCCCCCAGTCTCTCTCTCGCCCCCAGTTTCTCTCTCGCCCCCAGTTTCTCTCTCGCCCCCGTTCTCTCTCTCGTCCCAGGTTTCTCTCTCGCCCCCAGTCTATCTCTCGCCCCCAGTCTCTCTCTCGCCCCCAGTCTCTCTCTCACCCACAGATTCTCCCTCGCCCCCTGTTTTCTCTCTCGCCCCCAGTCTCTCTCTCACCCCCGTTCTCTCTCTCTTGCCCTCGGTTTCTCTCTTGCCCCCGTTCTCTCTCTCGCCCCCGGTCTCTCTCTCTCCCTCTCGTTCTCTCTCGCTCCCAGTTTCTCTCTCGCCCCCAGTCTCTCTCTCGCCCCCAGTTTCTCTCTCGCCCCCGTTCTCTCTCTCGTCCCTGGTTTTTCTCTCTCACTCCCGTTCTCTCTCTCGCCCCCAGTTTCTCTCTCGCCCCCAGTCTCTCTCTCGCCCCCGGTTTCTGTCTCACTCCCGTTCTCTCTCTCGCCCCCAGTTTCTCTCTCGCCCCCAGTCTCTCTCTCACCCCTAGTTTCTCTCTCGCCCCCAGTCTCTCTCTCGCCCCCGGTTTCACTCTCACTCCCGTTCTCTCTCTCTCCCCCAGTTTCTCTCTTGCCCCCAGTCTCTCTCTCACCCCCGTTCCCTCTCTCTCGCCCCCAGTTTCTCTCTCGCCCCTGTTCTCTCGTCCCCGGTTTCTCTCTCACTCCCGTTCTCTCCCTTGCCCCCTGTTTTCTCTCTCGCCCCCAGTCTCTCTCTCACCCCCGTTCTCTCTCTCTTGCCCTCGGTTTCTCTCTTTCCCCCGTTCTCTCTCTCGCCCCCGGTCTCTCTCTCTCGCTCTCGTTCTCTCTCGCTCCCAGTTTCTCTCTCGCCCCCAGTCTCTCTCTCGCCCCCGGTTTCTGTCTCACTCCCGTTCTCTCACTCGCCCCCAGTTTCTCTCTCGCCCCCAGTCTCTCTCTCGCCCGCAGTCTCTCATCGCCCCCAGTTTCTCTCCCGCCCCCAGTTTCTCTCTCGCCCCCAGTCTCTCTCTCGCCCCCGGTTTCTCTCTCGCCCCGTTCTCTCTCTTGCCCCCAGTATCTCTCTCACCCCCAGTCTCTCTCTCACCCCCGTTCTCTCTCTCTCTCCCCCAGTTTCTCTCTCGCCCCCGTTCTCTCTCTCGCCCCCAGTTTCTCTCTCGCCACCAGTCACTCTCTCGCCCCCATTCTCTCTCTCGCCACCAGTTTCTCTCTCACCCCCAGTTTCTCTCTCGACCCCAGTCTCTCTCTGGTCCCTGGTTTCTCTCTAGCCCCCAGTCTCTCTCTCGCCCCCAGTCTCTCTCTCGTCCCCGGTCTCTCTCTCACTCCCGTTCTCTCTCTTGCCCCCGGTTTCTCTCTCGCCCCCAGTCTCTCTTTCGCCCCTGGTTTCTCTCTTGCCCCCAGTGTCTCTCTCGCGCCCAGTCTCTCTTTCGCCCCTAGTCTCTCTTTCACCCCCCCCTTTCTCTCTCGCCCCCAGTCTCTCTCTCTTCTCATGTCTCTCTCTCGCTCACGTTCTCTCTCTCTCCTCCAGTCTCTCTCTCGCCCCAGTCTGTCTCTCGTCCCCGGTCTCCCTCTCTCCCATTCTCTCTCTCGCCCCTGGTCTCTCTCTCGATCCCATTCTCTCTCTTGCCCCCGGTTTTGCTCTCGCCCCAAGTCTCTCTCTCGCCCCCAGTCTCTCTCTCTTGCTCCCGTTCTCTCTCTTGCCCCCGGTTTCTCTCTTGCCCCTGTTCTCTCTCTCGCCCCCAGTCTCTCTCTCGCCCACAGTCTCTCTCTCACACCCGTTCTCTCTCTCGCCCCCGGTTTCTCTCTCGTCCCCAGTCTCTCTCACACCCGTTCTCTTTCTCGCCCCCGGTTTCTCTCTCGTCCCCAGTCTCTCTCTCACTCCCAGTTTCTCTCTCGCCCCCAGTCTTTCTTCTCGCCCCCAATCTCTCTTTCGCCCCCAGTTTCTCTCTCGCCCCCAGTCTTTCTCTCGTCCCCGGTCTCCCTCGCTCCCGTTCTCTCTCTCGTCCCCGGTCTCCCTCGCTCCCATTCTCGCTCTCGCCCCCGTTTTCTCTCTCACCCCCAGTCTCTCTCTCACCCCCGTTCTCTCTCTCTCTCACCCCGGTTTCTCTCTCGCTCCCGTTCTCTCTCTTGCCCCCGGTTTCTCTCTTTCCCCCGTTCTCTCTCTCGCCCCCGGTCTTTCTCTAGCTCCCGTTCTCTCTCGCCCCCAGATTCTCTCTCGCCCCCAGTCTCTCTCTTGCCCCCAGTCTCTCACTCGCCCCCAGTTTCTCTCTCGCCCCCAGTTTCTCTCCCGCCCCCGTTCTCTCTCTCGTCCCCGGTTTCTCTCTCGCCCCCAGTCTCTCTCTCGCCCCCAGTCTCTCTCTCGCCCCCAGTTTCTCTCTCGTCCCTGTTCTCTCTCTCGTCCCTGGTTTCTCTCTCACTCCCGTTCTCTCTCTCGCCCCCAGTTTCTCTCTCGCCCCCACTCTCTCTCTCGCCCCCAGTCTCTCTCTTGCCCCCATTCTCTCTCTCGCCCCCGCTCTCTCTCGCCCCCGTTCTCTCTCTTGCCCCTGGTTTCTCTCTCTCCCCAGGTCTCTCCCACCCCCCCGGTTTCTCTCTCACTCCCATTCTCTCTCTTGCCCCCGGCTTTTCTCTTGCCCCCGTTCTCTCTCTCGCCCCCGGTCTCTCTCTCGCTCCCGTTCTCTCTCGCCCCAGTTTTTCTCACGCCCCCAGTCTCTCTCTCGCCCCCAGTCTCTCTCTCTCGCCCCCAGTTTCTCTCTCGCCCCCAGTTTCTCTCTCGCCCCCGTTCTCTCTCTCGTCCCCAGTTTCTCTCTCGCCCCCAGTCTCTCTCTCGCCCCAGTCTCTCTCTCGCCCCCAGTTTCTCTCTCGCCCCCGTTCTCTCTCTCTCGTCCCCGGTTTCTCTCTCACTCCCGTTCTCTCTCTCGCCCCCAGTCTCTCTCTCGCCCCCAGTCTCTCTCTCATCCCCGATTCCCTCCCTCCCGTTCTCTCTCTCATCTCCGGTCTCCCTCGCTCCCATTCTCTCTCTCGCCCCCGCTCTCTCTCTCTCGCCGCCAGTATCTCTCCCTCACCCCCGTTCTCTCTCTGTCGCCCCCGGTTTCTCTCTCACCCCTGTTCTCTCTCTCGCTCCCGTTCTCTCTCTTGCCCCCGGTTTCTCTCATGCCCCCGTTCTCTCTGTCGCCCCCGGACTCTCTCTCGCTACCGTTCTGTCTCGCCCCCAGTTTCTCTCTCGCCCCCAGTCTCTCTCTCGCCCCCAGTCTCCCTCTCGCCCCCAGTTTCTCTCTCACCCCTGTTCTCTCTCTCGCTCCCGTTCTCTCTCTTGCCCCCGGTTTCTCTCATGCCCCCGTTCTCTCTGTCGCCCCCGGTCTCTCTCTCGCTCCCGTTCTCTCTCGCCCCCAGTTTCTCTCTCGCCCCCAGTCTCTCTCTCTCGCCCCCAGTCTCTCTCTCGCCCCCAGTTTCTCTCTCGCCCCCAGTTTCTCTCTCGCCCCCGTTCTCTCTCTTGTCCCGGGTTTCTCTCTCGCCCCCAGTCTATCTCTCGCCCCCAGTCTCTCTCTCGCCCCCAGTCTCTCTCTCACCCACAGATTCTCCCTCGCCCCCTGTTTTCTCTCTCGCCCCCAGTCTCTCTCTCACCCCCGTTCTCTCTCTCTTGCCCTCGGTTTCTCTCTTGCCCCCGTTCTCTCTCTCGCCCCCGGTCTCTCTCTCTCCCTCTCGTTCTCTCTCGCTCCCAGTTTCTCTCTCGCCCCCAGTCTCTCTCTCGCCCCCAGTTTCTCTCTCGCCCCCGTTCTCTCTCTCGTCCCTGGTTTTTCTCTCTCACTCCCGTTCTCTCTCTCGCCCCCAGTTTCTCTCTCGCCCCCAGTCTCTCTCTCGCCCCCGGTTTATGTCTCACTCCCGTTCTCTCTCTCGCCCCCAGTTTCTCTCTCGCCCCCAGTCTCTCTCTCACCCCTAGTTTCTCTCTCGCCCCCAGTCTCTCTCTCGCCCCCGGTTTCACTCTCACTCCCGTTCTCTCTCTCTCCCCCAGTTTCTCTCTTGCCCCCAGTCTCTCTCTCACCCCCGTTCCCTCTCTCTCGCCCCCAGTTTCTCTCTCGCCCCTGTTCTCTCGTCCCCGGTTTCTCTCTCACTCCCGTTCTCTCCCTTGCCCCCTGTTTTCTCTCTCGCCCCCAGTCTCTCTCTCACCCCCGTTCTCTCTCTCTTGCCCTCGGTTTCTCTCTTTCCCCCGTTCTCTCTCTCGCCCCCGGTCTCTCTCTCTCGCTCTCGTTCTCTCTCGCTCCCAGTTTCTCTCTCGCCCCCAGTCTCTCTCTCGCCCCCGGTTTCTGTCTCACTCCCGTTCTCTCACTCGCCCCCAGTTTCTCTCTCGCCCCCAGTCTCTCTCTCGCCCGCAGTCTCTCATCGCCCCCAGTTTCTCTCCCGCCCCCAGTTTCTCTCTCGCCCCCAGTCTCTCTCTCGCCCCCGGTTTCTCTCTCGCCCCGTTCTCTCTCTTGCCCCCAGTCTCTCTCTCACCCCCAGTCTCTCGCTCACCCCCGTTCTCTCTCTCTCTCCCCCAGTTTCTCTCTCGCCCCCGTTCTCTCTCTCGCCCCCAGTTTCTCTCTCGCCACCAGTCACTCTCTCGCCCCCATTCTCTCTCTCGCCACCAGTTTCTCTCTCACCCCCAGATTCTCTCTCGCCCCCAGTCTCTCTCTCGCCCCCAGTTTCTCTCTCGCCCCGTTCTCTCTCTCGTCCCTGGTTTCTCTCTCACTCCCGTTCTCTCTCTCGCCCCCAGTCTCTCTCTCGCCCCCAGTTTCTCTCTCGCCCCCGTTCTCTCTCTCGTCCCTGGTTTCTCTCTCACTCCCGTTCTCTCTCTCGCCCCCAGTTTCTCTCTCGCCCCCAGTCTCTCTCTCGCCCCCGGTTTCTGTCTCACTCCCGTTCTCTCTCTCGCCCCCAGTTTCTCTCTCGCCCCCAGTCTCTCTCTCACCCCTAGTTTCTCTCTCGCCCCCAGTCTCTCTCTCGCCCCCGGTTTCACTCTCACTCCCGTTCTCTCTCTCGCCCCCAGTTTCTCTCTTGCCCCCAGTCTCTCTCTCACCCCCGTTCCCTCTCTTTCGCCCCGAGTTTCTCTCTCGCCCCCCGTTCTCTCTCTCGTCCCCGGTTTCTCTCTCACTCCCCTCCTCTCTCTCGCCCCCAGTCTGTCTCTTGCCCCAGTCTGTCTCTTGCCCCCAGTTTCTCTCTCCCCCCCAGTCTCTCTCTCGCCCCTGGTTTCTCTCTCACCCCCCCCCCCATTCTCTCTCTCGACCCCGCTCTCTCTCACCCCCGGTTTCACTCTCGCCCCCAGTCTCTCTCTCGCCCCCAGTCTCTCTCTCGTCCCCAGTCTCCCTCGCTCCCGTTCTCTCTCTTGCCCCCGGTCTCTCCCTCGCTCCCGTTCTCTCTCCCGCCCCCGCTCTTTCTGAACACCGGTCTCTCTCTCCCCCCAGTCTGTCTCTCGCCCCCTGTCTCTCTCTCGTCCCTGGTTTCTCTCTAGCCCCTAGTCTCTCTCTCGCCCCCGGTTTCTCTCTCGCCCCCAGTTTCTCTCTCGCCCCCAGTCTCTCTCTCGCCCCCAGTCTCTCCCTCGCCACCAGTCTCACTCTCGTCCCCAGTCTCCCTCGCTCCCGTTCTCTCTCTCGTCCCCGGTCTCCCTCGCTCCCTTTCTCTCTCTCGCCCCCGTTCTCTCTCTCGCTCCCATTCTCTCTCTCGCCCCCGTTCTCTCTCTCGCTCCCGTTCTCTCTCTTGCCCCCGGTTTCTCTCTTGCCCCCGAACTCTCTCTCGCCCCCGGTCTCTCTCTCGCTCCCGTTCTCTCTCGCCCCCCATTTCTCTCTCGCCCCCAGTCTCTCTCTCGCCCCCAGTCTCTCTCTCGCCCCCAGTTTCTCTCTCGCCCCCAGTCTCTCTCTCGCCCCCAGTCTCTCTCTCACCCCCAGTTTCTCTCTCGCCCCCAGTCTCTCTCTCGCCCCCGGTTTCTCTCTCACTCCCGTTCTCTCTCTCGCCCCCAGTATCTCTCTCGCCCCCAGTCTCTCTCTCACCCCTAGTTTCCCTCTCGCCCCCAGTCTCTCTCTCGCCCCCAGTCTCTCTCTCGCCCCCGTTCTCTCTCTCGCTCCCGTTCTCTCTCTTGCCCCCGGTTTCTCTCTTGCCCCCGAACTCTCTCTCGCCCCCGGTCTCTCTCTCGCTCCCGTTCTCTCTCGCCCCCCATTTCTCTCTCGCCCCCAGTCTCTCTCTCGCCCCCAGTCTCTCTCTCGCCCCCAGTTTCTCTCTCGCCCCCAGTCTCTCTCTCGCCCCCAGTCTCTCTCTCACCCCCAGTTTCTCTCTCGCCCCCAGTCTCTCTCTCGCCCCCGGTTTCTCTCTCACTCCCGTTCTCTCTCTCGCCCCCAGTATCTCTCTCGCCCCCAGTCTCTCTCTCACCCCTAGTTTCCCTCTCGCCCCCAGTCTCTCTCTCGCCCCCAGTCTCTCTCTCGTCCCCGGTCTCTCTCTCACTCCCGTTCTCTCTCTTGCCCCCGGTTTCTCTCTCGCCCCCAGTCTCTCTTTCGCCCCTGGTTTCTCTCTTGCCCCCAGTGTCTCTCTCGCGCCCCAGTCTCTCTTTCGCCCCTAGTCTCTCTTTCACCCCCCCCCTTTCTCTCTCGCCCCCAGTCTCTCTCTCTTCCCATGTCTCTCTCTCGCTCACGTTCTCTCTCTCTCCTCCAGTCTCTCTCTCGCCCCAGTCTGTCTCTCGTCCCCGGTCTCCCTCTCTCCCATTCTCTCTCTCGCCCCTGGTCTCTCTCTCGATCCCATTCTCTCTCTTGCCCCGGTTTTGCTCTCGCCCCAAGTCTCTCTCTCGCCCCCAGTCTCTCTCTCTTGCTCCCGTTCTCTCTCTTGCCCCCGTTTCTCTCTTGCCCCTGTTCTCTCTCTCGCCCCCAGTCTCTCTCTCGCCACAGTCTCTCTCTCACACCCGTTCTCTCTCTCGCCCCCGGTTTCTCTCTCGTCCCCAGTCTCTCTCACACCCGTTCTCTTTCTCGCCCCCCGGTTTCTCTCTCGTCCCCAGTCTCTCTCTCACTCCCAGTTTCTCTCTCGCCCCCAGTCTTTCTTCTCGCCCCCAATCTCTCTTTCGCCCCCAGTTTCTCTCTCGCCCCCAGTCTTTCTCTCGTCCCCGGTCTCCCTCGCTCCCGTTCTCTCTCTCGTCCCCGGTCTCCCTCGCTCCCATTCTCGCTCTCGCCCCCGTTTTCTCTCTCACCCCCAGTCTCTCTCTCACCCCCGTTCTCTCTCTCTCTCGCCCCGGTTTCTCTCTCGCTCCCGTTCTCTCTCTCGCCCCCGGTCTTTCTCTAGCTCCCGTTCTCTCTCGCCCCCAGTCTCTCTCTCGCCCACAGTCTCTCTCTCACACCTGTTCTCTCTCTCGCCCCCGGTTTCTCTCTCGTCCCCAGTCTCTCTCACACCCGTTCTCTTTCTCGCCCCCGGTTTCTCTCTCGTCCCCAGTCTCTCTCTCACTCCCCAGTTTCTCTCTCGCCCCCAGTCTTTCTTCTCGCCCCCAATCTCTCTTTCGCCCCCAGTTTCTCTCTCGCCCCCAGTCTTTCTCTCGTCCCCGGTCTCCCTCGCTCCCGTTCTCTCTCTCGTCCCCGGTCTTCCTCGCTCCCATTCTCGCTCTCGCCCCCCGTTTTCTCTCTCACCCCCCAGTCTCTCTCTCACCCCCGTTCTCTCTCTCTCTCGCCCCGGTTTCTCTCTCGCTCCCGTTCTCTCTCTTGCCCCCGGTTTCTCTCTTTCCCCCGTTCTCTCTCTCGCCCCCGGTCTTTCTCTAGCTCCCGTTCTCTCTCGCCCCCAGATTCTCTCTCGCCCCCAGTCTCTCTCTTGCCCCCAGTCTCTCACTCGCCCCCAGTTTCTCTCTCGCCCCCAGTTTCTCTCCCGCCCCCGTTCTCTCTCTCGTCCCCGGTTTCTCTCTCGCCCCCAGTCTCTCTCTCGCCCCCCAGTCTCTCTCTCGCCCCCAGTTTCTCTCTCGTCCCTGTTCTCTCTCTCGTCCCTGGTTTCTCTCTCACTCCCGTTCTCTCTCTCGCCCCCAGTTTCTCTCTCGCCCCCACTCTCTCTCTCGCCCCCAGTCTCTCTCTTGCCCCCATTCTCTCTCTCGCCCCCGCTCTCTCTCGCCCCCGTTCTCTCTCTTGCCCCTGGTTTCTCTCTCTCCCCAGGTCTCTCCCACCCCCCCGGTTTCTCTCTCACTCCCATTCTCTCTCTTGCCCCCGGCTTTTCTCTTGCCCCCGTTCTCTCTCTCGCCCCCGGTCTCTCTCTCGCTCCCGTTCTCTCTCGCCCCAGTTTTTCTCACGCCCCCAGTCTCTCTCTCGCCCCCAGTCTCTCTCTCTCGCCCCCAGTTTCTCTCTCGCCCCCAGTTTCTCTCTCGCCCCGTTCTCTCTCTCGTCCCCAGTTTCTCTCTCGCCCCCCAGTCTCTCTCTCGCCCCAGTCTCTCTCTCGCCCCCAGTTTCTCTCTCGCCCCCCGTTCTCTCTCTGGTCCCCGGTTCTCTCTCACTCCCGTTCTCTCTCTCGCCCCCAGTCTCTCTCTCGCCCCCAGTCTCTCTCTCATCCCGATTCCCTCCCTCCCGTTCTCTCTCTCATCTCCGGTCTCCCTCGCTCCCATTCTCTCTCTCGCCCCCGCTCTCTCTCTCTCGCCGCCAGTATCTCTCCCTCACCCCCGTTCTCTCTCTGTCGCCCCCGGTTTCTCTCTCACCCCTGTTCTCTCTCTCGCTCCCGTTCTCTCTCTTGCCCCC
This sequence comes from Chiloscyllium punctatum, assembly GCF_047496795.1. NCBI lineage: Eukaryota > Metazoa > Chordata > Chondrichthyes > Orectolobiformes > Hemiscylliidae > Chiloscyllium > Chiloscyllium punctatum. The sequence goes on along the minus strand of NC_092762.1, from coordinate 14,882,187 downwards.
GGTTTCTCTCATGCCCCCGTTCTCTCTGTCGCCCCCGGACTCTCTCTCGCTACCGTTCTGTCTCGCCCCCAGTTTCTCTCTCGCCCCCCCAGTCTCTCTCTCGCCCCCAGTCTCCCTCTCGCCCCCAGTTTCTCTCTCACCCCTGTTCTCTCTCTCGCTCCCGTTCTCTCTCTTGCCCCCGGTTTCTCTCATGCCCCCGTTCTCTCTGTCGCCCCCGGTCTCTCTCTCGCTCCCGTTCTCTCTCGCCCCCAGTTTCTCTCTCGCCCCCAGTCTCTCTCTCTCGCCCCCAGACTCTCTCTCGCCCCAGTTTCTCTCTTGCCCCCAGTCTATCTCTCGCCCCCAGTCTCTCTCTCGCCCCCAGTCTCTCTCTCACCCACAGATTCTCCCTCGCCCCCTGTTTTCTCTCTCGCCCCCAGTCTCTCTCTCACCCCCGTTCTCTCTCTCTTGCCCTCGGTTTCTCTCTTGCCCCCGTTCTCTCTCTCGCCCCCGGTCTCTCTCTCTCCCTCTCGTTCTCTCTCGCTCCCAGTTTCTCTCTCGCCCCCAGTTTCTCTCTCGCCCCCAATTTCTCTCTCGCCCCCGTTCTCTCTCTCGTCCCCAGTTTCTCTCTCACTCCCCTCCTCTCTCTCGCCCCAGTCTCTCTCTCGCCCCCAGTTTCACTCTCGCCCCCGTTCTCTCTCTGGTCCCCGGTTTCTCTCTCACTCCCCGTTCTCTCTCTCGCCCCCAGTCTCTCTCTCGCCCCCAGTCTCTCTCTCATCCCCGACTCCCTCCCTCCCGTTCTCTCTCTCATCTCCGGTCTCCCTCGCTCCCATTCTCTCTCTCGCCCCCGCTCTCTCTCGCCGCCAGTCTCTCGCCCTCACCTCTCTCTCGCCCCCGGTTTCTTTCTCACCCCTGTTCTCTCTCTCGCACCCGTTCTCTCTCTTGCCCCCGGTTTCTCTCATGCCCCCGTTCTCTCTGTCGCCCCCGGTCTCTCTCTCGCTCCCGTTCTCTCTCGCCCCCAGTTTCTCTCTCGCCCCCAGTCTCTCTCTCTCGCCCCCAGTCTCTCTCTCGCCCCCAGTTTCTCTCTCGCCCCCAGTTTCTCTCTCGCCCCCGTTCTCTCTCTCGTCCCAGGTTTCTCTCTCGCCCCCAGTCTATCTCTCGCCCCCAGTCTCTCTCTCGCCCCCAGTCTCTCTCTCACCCACAGATTCTCCCTCGCCCCCTGTTTTCTCTCTCGCCCCCAGTCTCTCTCTCACCCCCGTTCTCTCTCTCTTGCCCTCGGTTTCTCTCTTGCCCCCGTTCTCTCTCTCGCCCCCGGTCTCTCTCTCTCCCTCTCGTTCTCTCTCGCTCCCAGTTTCTCTCTCGCCCCCAGTCTCTCTCTCGCCCCCAGTTTCTCTCTCGCCCCCGTTCTCTCTCTCGTCCCTGGTTTTTCTCTCTCACTCCCGTTCTCTCTCTCGCCCCCAGTTTCTCTCTCGCCCCCAGTCTCTCTCTCGCCCCCGGTTTCTGTCTCACTCCCGTTCTCTCTCTCGCCCCCAGTTTCTCTCTCGCCCCCAGTCTCTCTCTCACCCCTAGTTTCTCTCTCGCCCCAGTCTCTCTCTCGCCCCCGGTTTCACTCTCACTCCCGTTCTCTCTCTCGCCCCCAGTCTCTCTCTCGCCCCCAGTCTCTCTCTCATCCCCGATTCCCTCCCTCCCGTTCTCTCTCTCATCTCCGGTCTCCCTCGCTCCCATTCTCTCTCTCGCCCCCGCTCTCTCTCGCCGCCAGTATCTCTCCCTCACCCCCGTTCTCTCTCTGTCGCCCCCGGTTTCTCTCTCACCCCTGTTCTCTCTCTCGCTCCCGTTCTCTCTCTTGCCCCCGGTTTCTCTCATGCCCCCGTTCTCTCTGTCGCCCCCGGACTCTCTCTCGCTACCGTTCTGTCTCGCCCCCAGTTTCTCTCTCGCCCCCAGTCTCTCTCTCGCCCCCAGTCTCCCTCTCGCCCCCAGTTTCTCTCTCACCCCTGTTCTCTCTCTCGCTCCCGTTCTCTCTCTTGCCCCCGGTTTCTCTCATGCCCCCGTTCTCTCTGTCGCCCCCGGTCTCTCTCTCGCTCCCGTTCTCTCTCGCCCCCAGTTTCTCTCTCGCCCCCAGTCTCTCTCTCTCGCCCCCAGTCTCTCTCTCGCCCCCAGTTTCTCTCTCGCCCCCAGTCTATCTCTCGCCCCAGTCTCTCTCTCGCCCCCCCCCCCCCCCCCCCCCCCAGTCTCTCTCTCACCCACAGATTCTCCCTCGCCCCCTGTTTTCTCTCTCGCCCCCAGTCTCTCTCTCACCCCCGTTCTCTCTCTCTTGCCCTCGGTTTCTCTCTTGCCCCCGTTCTCTCTCTCGCCCCCGGTCTCTCTCTCTCCCTCTCGTTCTCTCTCGCTCCCAGTTTCTCTCTCGCCCCCAGTCTCTCTCTCGCCCCCAGTTTCTCTCTCGCCCCCGTTCTCTCTCTCGTCCCTGGTTTTTCTCTCTCACTCCCGTTCTCTCTCTCGCCCCAGTTTCTCTCTCGCCCCCAGTCTCTCTCTCGCCCCCGGTTTATGTCTCACTCCCGTTCTCTCTCTCGCCCCCAGTTTCTCTCTCGCCCCCAGTCTCTCTCTCACCCCTAGTTTCTCTCTCGCCCCCAGTCTCTCTCTCGCCCCGGTTTCACTCTCACTCCCGTTCTCTCTCTCTCCCCCAGTTTCTCTCTTGCCCCCAGTCTCTCTCTCACCCCCGTTCCCTCTCTCTCGCCCCCAGTTTCTCTCTCGCCCCTGTTCTCTCGTCCCCGGTTTCTCTCTCACTCCCGTTCTCTCCTTTGCCCCCTGTTTTCTCTCTCGCCCCCAGTCTCTCTCTCACCCCCGTTCTCTCTCTCTTGCCTCGGTTTCTCTCTTCCCCGTTCTCCCCGTCTCTCTCTCGCCCCCGGTCTCTCTCTCTCGCTCTCGTTCTCTCTCGCTCCCAGTTTCTCTCTCGCCCCCAGTCTCTCTCTCGCCCCCGGTTTCTGTCTCACTCCCGTTCTCTCACTCGCCCCCAGTTTCTCTCTCGCCCCCAGTCTCTCTCTCGCCCGCAGTCTCTCATCGCCCCCAGTTTCTCTCCCGCCCCCAGTTTCTCTCTCGCCCCCAGTCTCTCTCTCGCCCCCGGTTTCTCTCTCGCCCCGTTCTCTCTCTTGCCCCCAGTCTCTCTCTCACCCCCAGTCTCTCTCTCACCCCCGTTCTCTCTCTCTCTCCCCCAGTTTCTCTCTCGCCCCCGTTCTCTCTCTCGCCCCCAGTTTCTCTCTCGCCACCAGTCACTCTCTCGCCCCCATTCTCTCTCTCGCCACCAGTTTCTCTCTCACCCCCAGTTTCTCTCTCGACCCCAGTCTCTCTCTCGTCCCTGGTTTCTCTCTAGCCCCCAGTCTCTCTCTCGCCCCCGGTTTCCCTCTCGCCCCCAGTCTCTCTCTCGCCCCCAGTCTCTCTCTCGTCCCCGGTCTCTCTCTCACTCCCGTTCTCTCTCTTGCCCCCGGTTTCTCTCTCGCCCCCAGTCTCTCTTTCGCCCCTGGTTTCTCTCTTGCCCCCAGTGTCTCTCTCGCGCCCAGTCTCTCTTTCGCCCCTAGTCTCTCTTTCACCCCCCCCCTTTCTCTCTCGCCCCCAGTCTCTCTCTCTTCCCATGTCTCTCTCTCGCTCACGTTCTCTCTCTCTCCTCCAGTCTCTCTCTCGCCCCAGTCTGTCTCTCGTCCCGGTCTCCCTCTCTCCCATTCTCTCTCTCGCCCCTGGTCTCTCTCTCGATCCCATTCTCTCTCTTGCCCCCGGTTTTGCTCTCGCCCCAAGTCTCTCTCTCGCCCCCAGTCTCTCTCTCTTGCTCCCGTTCTCTCTCTTGCCCCCGGTTTCTCTCTTGCCCCTGTTCTCTCTCTCGCCCCCAGTCTCTCTCTCGCCCACAGTCTCTCTCTCACACCCGTTCTCTCTCTCGCCCCCGGTTTCTCTCTCGTCCCCAGTCTCTCTCACACCCGTTCTCTTTCTCGCCCCCGGTTTCTCTCTCGTCCCCAGTCTCTCTCTCACTCCCAGTTTCTCTCTCGCCCCCAGTCTTTCTTCTCGCCCCCAATCTCTCTTTCGCCCCCAGTTTCTCTCTCGCCCCCAGTCTTTCTCTCGTCCCCGGTCTCCCTCGCTCCCGTTCTCTCTCTCGTCCCCGGTCTCCCTCGCTCCCATTCTCGCTCTCGCCCCCGTTTTCTCTCTTACCCCCAGTCTCTCTCTCACCCCCGTTCTCTCTCTCTCTCGCCCCCGGTTTCTCTCTCGCTCCCATTCTCTCTCTTGCCCCCGGTTTCTCTCTTGCCCCCGTTCTCTCTCTCGCCCCCGGTCTTTCTCTAGCTCCCGTTCTCTCTCGCCCCCAGATTCTCTCTCGCCCCCAGTCTCTCTCTTGCCCCCAGTCTCTCACTCGCCCCCAGTTTCTCTCTCGCCCCCAGTTTCTCTCCCGCCCCCGTTCTCTCTCTCGTCCCCGGTTTCTCTCTCGCCCCCAGTCTCTCTCTCGCCCCCAGTCTCTCTCTCGCCCCCAGTTTCTCTCTCGTCCCTGTTCTCTCTCTCGTCCCTGGTTTCTCTCTCACTCCCGTTCTCTCTCTCGCCCCCAGTTTCTCTCTCGCCCCCACTCTCTCTCTCGCCCCCAGTCTCCCTCTCACCCCCAGTTTCTCTCTCGCCCCCAGTCTCTCTCTTGCCCCCATTCTCTCTCTCGCCCCCGCTCTCTCTCGCCCCCGTTCTCTCTCTTGCCCCTGGTTTCTCTCTCTCCCCAGGTCTCTCCCATCCCCCGGTTTCTCTCTCACTCCCATTCTCTCTCTTGCCCCCGGCTTTTCTCTTGCCCCCGTTCTCTCTCTCGCCCCGGTCTCTCTCTCGCTCCCGTTCTCTCTCGCCCCAGTTTTTCTCACGCCCCCAGTCTCTCTCTCGCCCCCAGTCTCTCTCTCTCGCCCCCAGTTTCTCTCTCGCCCCCAGTTTCTCTCTCGCCCCCGTTCTCTCTCTCGTCCCCAGTTTCTCTCTCGCCCCCAGTCTCTCTCTCGCCCCAGTCTCTCTCTCGCCCCCAGTTTCTCTCTCGCCCCCGTTCTCTCTCTGGTCCCCGGTTTCTCTCTCATGACCGTTCTCTCTCTCGCCCCCAGTCTCTCTCTCGCCCCCAGTCTCTCTCTCATCCCCGATTCCCTCCCTCCCGTTCTCTCTCTCATCTCCGGTCTCCCTCGCTCCCATTCTCTCTCTCGCCCCCGCTCTCTCTCTCTCGCCGCCAGTCTCTCTCCCTCACCCCCATTCTCTCTCTGTCGCCCCCGGTTTCTCTCTCACCCCTGTTCTCTCTCTCGCTCCCGTTCTCTCTCTTGCCCCCGGTTTCTCTCATGCCCCCGTTCTCTCTGTCGCCCCCGGACTCTCTCTCGCTACCGTTCTGTCTCGCCCCCAGTTTCTCTCTCGCCCCCAGTCTCTCTCTCGTCCCCAGTCTCCCTCTCGCCCCCAGTTTCTCTCTCGCCCCCAGTTTCTCTCTCGCCCCCGTTCTCTCTCTCGTCCCAGGTTTCTCTCTCACTCCCGTTCTCTCTCTCGCCCCCAGTTTCTCTCTCGCCCCCAGTCTCTCTCTCGCCCCCGGTTTCTGTCTCACTCCCGTTCTCTCTCTCGCCCCCAGTTTGTCTCTCGCCCCCAGTCTCTCTCTCACCCCTAGTTTCTCTCTCGCCCCCAGTCTCTCTCTCGCCCCCGGTTTCACTCTCACTCCCGTTCTCTCTCTCGCCCCCAGTTTCTCTCTTGCCCCCAGTCTCTCTCTCACCCCCGTTCCCTCTCTCTCGCCCCGAGTTTCTCTCTCGCCCCCCGTTCTCTCTCTCGTCCCCGGTTTCTCTCTCACTCCCCTCCTCTCTCTCGCCCCCAGTCTGTCTCTTGCCCCCAGTCTGTCTCTTGCCCCCAGTTTCTCTCTCCCCCCCAGTCTCTCTCTCGCCCCTGGTTTCTCTCTCACCCCCCCCCCCCATTCTCTCTCTCGACCCCGCTCTCTCTCACCCCCGGTTTCACTCTCGCCCCCAGTCTCTCTCTCGCCCCCAGTCTCTCTCTCGTCCCCAGTCTCCCTCGCTCCCGTTCTCTCTCTTGCCCCCGGTCTCTCCCTCGCTCCCGTTCTCTCTCCCGCCCCCGCTCTTTCTGAACACCGGTCTCTCTCTCCCCCCAGTCTGTCTCTCGCCCCCTGTCTCTCTCTCGTCCCTGGTTTCTCTCTAGCCCCTAGTCTCTCTCTCGCCCCCGGTTTCTCTCTCGCCCCCAGTTTCTCTCTCGCCCCCAGTCTCTCTCTCGCCCCCAGTCTCTCCCTCGCCCCCAGTCTCACTCTCGTCCCCAGGCTCCCTCGCTCCCGTTCTCTCTCTCGTCCCCGGTCTCCCTCGCTCCCTTTCTCTCTCTCGCCCCCGTTCTCTCTCTCGCTCCCATTCTCTCTCTCGCCCCCGTTCTCTCTCTCGCTCCCGTTCTCTCTCTTGCCCCCGGTTTCTCTCTTGCCCCCGAACTCTCTCTCGCCCCCGGTCTCTCTCTCGCTCCCGTTCTCTCTCGCCCCCCATTTCTCTCTCGCCCCCAGTCTCTCTCTCGCCCCCAGTCTCTCTCTCGCCCCCAGTTTCTCTCTCGCCCCCAGTCTCTCTCTCGCCCCCAGTCTCTCTCTCACCCCCAGTTTCTCTCTCGCCCCCAGTCTCTCTCTCGCCCCCGGTTTCTCTCTCACTCCCGTTCTCTCTCTCGCCCCCAGTATCTCTCTCGCCCCCAGTCTCTCTCTCACCCCTAGTTTCCCTCTCGCCCCCAGTCTCTCTCTCGCCCCCAGTCTCTCTCTCGCCCCCGTTCTCTCTCTCACTCCCGTTCTCTCTCTTGCCCCCGGTTTCTCTCTTGCCCCCGAACTCTCTCTCGCCCCCGGTCTCTCTCTCGCTCCCGTTCTCTCTCGCCCCCCATTTCTCTCTCGCCCCCAGTCTCTCTCTCGCCCCCAGTCTCTCTCTCGCCCCCAGTTTCTCTCTCGCCCCCAGTCTCTCTCTCGCCCCCAGTCTCTCTCTCACCCCCAGTTTCTCTCTCGCCCCCAGTCTCTCTCTCGCCCCCGGTTTCTCTCTCACTCCCGTTCTCTCTCTCGCCCCCAGTATCTCTCTCGCCCCCAGTCTCTCTCTCACCCCTAGTTTCCCTCTCGTCCCCAGTCTCTCTCTCGCCCCCAGTCTCTCTCTCGTCCCCGGTCTCTCTCTCACTCCCGTTCTCTCTCTTGCCCCCGGTTTCTCTCTCGCCCCCAGTCTCTCTTTCGCCCCTGGTTTCTCTCTTGACCCCAGTGTCTCTCTCGCGCCCAGTCTCTCTTTCGCCCCTAGTCTCTCTTTCACCCCCCCCCTTTCTCTCTCGCCCCCAGTCTCTCTCTCTTCCCATGTCTCTCTCTCGCTCACGTTCTCTCTCTCTCCTCCAGTCTCTCTCTCGCCCCAGTCTGTCTCTCGTCCCCGGTCTCCCTCTCTCCCATTCTCTCTCTCGCCCCTGGTCTCTCTCTCGATCCCATTCTCTCTCTTGCCCCCGGTTTTGCTCTCGCCCCAAGTCTCTCTCTCGCCCCCAGTCTCTCTCTCGCCCACAGTCTCTCTTTCACACCCGTTCTCTCTCTCGCCCCCGGTTTCTCTCTCGTCCCCAGTCTCTCTCACACCCGTTCTCTTTCTCGCCCCCGGTTTCTCTCTCGTCCCCAGTCTCTCTCTCACTCCCAGTTTCTCTCTCGCCCCCAGTCTTTCTTCTCGCCCCCAATCTCTCTTTCGCCCCCAGTTTCTCTCTCGCCCCCAGTCTTTCTCCCGTCCCCGGTCTCCCTCGCTCCCGTTCTCTCTCTCGTCCCCGGTCTCCCTCGCTCCCATTCTCGCTCTCGCCCCCGTTTTCTCTCTCACCCCCAGTCTCTCTCTCACCCCCGTTCTCTCTCTCTCTCGCCCCGGTTTCTCTCTCGCTCCCGTTCTCTCTCTTGCCCCCGGTTTCTCTCTTTCCCCCGTTCTCTCTCTCGCCCCCGGTCTTTCTCTAGCTCCCGTTCTCTCTCGCCCCCAGATTCTCTCTCGCCCCCAGTCTCTCTCTTGCCCCCAGTCTCTCACTCGCCCCCAGTTTCTCTCTCGCCCCCAGTTTCTCTCCCGCCCCCGTTCTCTCTCTCGTCCCCGGTTTCTCTCTCGCCCCCAGTCTCTCTCTCGCCCCCAGTCTCTCTCTCGCCCCCAGTTTCTCTCTCGTCCCTGTTCTCTCTCTCGTCCCTGGTTTCTCTCTCACTCCCGTTCTCTCTCTCGCCCCCAGTTTCTCTCTCGCCCCCACTCTCTCTCTCGCCCCCAGTCTCTCTCTTGCCCCCATTCTCTCTCTCGCCCCCGCTCTCTCTCGCCCCCGTTCTCTCTCTTGCCCCTGGTTTCTCTCTCTCCCCAGGTCTCTCCCACCCCCCCGGTTTCTCTCTCACTCCCATTCTCTCTCTTGCCCCCGGCTTTTCTCTTGCCCCCGTTCTCTCTCTCGCCCCCGGTCTCTCTCTCGCTCCCGTTCTCTCTCGCCCCAGTTTTTCTCACGCCCCCAGTCTCTCTCTCGCCCCCAGTCTCTCTCTCTCGCCCCCAGTTTCTCTCTCGCCCCCAGTTTCTCTCTCGCCCCCGTTCTCTCTCTCGTCCCCAGTTTCTCTCTCGCCCCCAGTCTCTCTCTCGCCCCAGTCTCTCTCTCGCCCCCAGTTTCTCTCTCGCCCCCGTTCTCTCTCTGGTCCCCGGTTTCTCTCTCACTCCCGTTCTCTCTCTCGCCCCCAGTCTCTCTCTCGCCCCCAGTCTCTCTCTCATCCCCGATTCCCTCCCTCCCGTTCTCTCTCTCATCTCCGGTCTCCCTCGCTCCCATTCTCTCTCTCGCCCCCGCTCTCTCTCTCTCGCCGCCAGTATCTCTCCCTCACCCCCGTTCTCTCTCTGTCGCCCCCGGTTTCTCTCTCACCCCTGTTCTCTCTCTCGCTCCCGTTCTCTCTCTCTCGCCGCCAGTATCTCTCCCTCACCCCCGTTCTCTCTCTGTCGCCCCCGGTTTCTCTCTCACCCCTGTTCTCTCTCTCGCTCCCGTTCTCTCTCTTGCCCCCGGTTTCTCTCATGCCCCCGTTCTCTCTGTCGCCCCCGGACTCTCTCTCGCTACCGTTCTGTCTCGCCCCCAGTTTCTCTCTCGCCCCCAGTCTCTCTCTCGCCCCCAGTCTCCCTCTCGCCCCCAGTTTCTCTCTCACCCCTGTTCTCTCTCTCGCTCCCGTTCTCTCTCTTGCCCCCGGTTTCTCTCATGCCCCCGTTCTCTCTGTCGCCCCCGGTCTCTCTCTCGCTCCCGTTCTCTCTCGCCCCCAGTTTCTCTCTCGCCCCCAGTCTCTCTCTCTCGCCCCCAGTCTCTCTCTCGCCCCCAGTTTCTCTCTCGCCCCCAGTCTATCTCTCGCCCCCAGTCTCTCTCTCGCCCCCAGTCTCTCTCTCACCCACAGATTCTCCCTCGCCCCCTGTTTTCTCTCTCGCCCCCAGTCTCTCTCTCACCCCCGTTCTCTCTCTCTTGCCCTCGGTTTCTCTCTTGCCCCCGTTCTCTCTCTCGCCCCCGGTCTCTCTCTCTCCCTCTCGTTCTCTCTCGCTCCCAGTTTCTCTCTCGCCCCCAGTCTCTCTCTCGCCCCCAGTTTCTCTCTCGCCCCCGTTCTCTCTCTCGTCCCTGGTTTTTCTCTCTCACTCCCGTTCTTTCTCTCGCCCCCAGTTTCTCTCTCGCCCCCAGTCTCTCTCTCGCCCCCGGTTTATGTCTCACTCCCGTTCTCTCTCTCGCCCCCAGTTTCTCTCTCGCCCCCAGTCTCTCTCTCACTCCTAGTTTCTCTCTCGCCCCCAGTCTCTCTCTCGCCCCCGGTTTCACTCTCACTCCCGTTCTCTCTCTCTCCCCCAGTTTCTCTCTTGCCCCCAGTCTCTCTCTCACCCCCGTTCCCTCTCTCTCGCCCCCAGTTTCTCTCTCGCCCCTGTTCTCTCGTCCCCGGTTTCTCTCTCACTCCCGTTCTCTCCCTTGCCCCCTGTTTTCTCTCTCGCCCCCAGTCTCTCTCTCACCCCCGTTCTCTCTCTCTTGCCCTCGGTTTCTCTCTTTCCCCCGTTCTCTCTCTCGCCCCCGGTCTCTCTCTCTCGCTCTCGTTCTCTCTCGCTCCCAGTTTCTCTCTCGCCCCCAGTCTCTCTCTCGCCCCCGGTTTCTGTCTCACTCCCGTTCTCTCACTCGCCCCCAGTTTCTCTCTCGCCCCCAGTCTCTCTCTCGCCCGCAGTCTCTCATCGCCCCCAGTTTCTCTCCCGCCCCCAGTTTCTCTCTCGCCCCCAGTCTCTCTCTCGCCCCCGGTTTCTCTCTCGCCCCGTTCTCTCTCTTGCCCCCAGTCTCTCTCTCACCCCCAGTCTCTCTCTCACCCCCGTTCTCTCTCTCTCTCCCCCAGTTTCTCTCTCGCCCCCGTTCTCTCTCTCGCCCCCAGTTTCTCTCTCGCCACCAGTCACTCTCTCGCCCCCATTCTCTCTCTCGCCACCAGTTTCTCTCTCACCCCCAGTTTCTCTCTCGACCCCAGTCTCTCTCTCGTCCCTGGTTTCTCTCTAGCCCCCAGTCTCTCTCTCGCCCCCGGTTTCCCTCTCGCCCCCAGTCTCTCTCTCGCCCCCAGTCTCTCTCTCGTCCCCGGTCTCTCTCTCACTCCCGTTCTCTCTCTTGCCCCCGGTTTCTCTCTCGCCCCCAGTCTCTCTTTCGCCCCTGGTTTCTCTCTTGCCCCCAGTGTCTCTCTCGCGCCCAGTCTCTCTTTCGCCCCTAGTCTCTCTTTCACCCCCCCCCTTTCTCTCTCGCCCCCAGTCTCTCTCTCTTCCCATGTCTCTCTCTCGCTCACGTTCTCTCTCTCTCCTCCAGTCTCTCTCTCGCCCCAGTCTGTCTCTCGTCCCCGGTCTCCCTCTCTCCCATTCTCTCTCTCGCCCCTGGTCTCTCTCTCGATCCCATTCTCTCTCTTGCCCCCGGTTTTGCTCTCGCCCCAAGTCTCTCTCTCGCCCCCAGTCTCTCTCTCTTGCTCCCGTTCTCTCTCTTGCCCCCGGTTTCTCTCTTGCCCCTGTTCTCTCTCTCGCCCCCAGTCTCTCTCTCGCCCACAGTCTCTCTCTCACACCCGTTCTCTCTCTCGCCCCCGGTTTCTCTCTCGTCCCCAGTCTCTCTCACACCCGTTCTCTTTCTCGCCCCCGGTTTCTCTCTCGTCCCCAGTCTCTCTCTCACTCCCAGTTTCTCTCTCGCCCCCAGTCTTTCTTCTCGCCCCCAATCTCTCTTTCGCCCCCAGTTTCTCTCTCGCCCCCAGTCTTTCTCTCGTCCCCGGTCTCCCTCGCTCCCGTTCTCTCTCTCGTCCCCGGTCTCCCTCGCTCCCATTCTCGCTCTCGCCCCCGTTTTCTCTCTCACCCCCAGTCTCTCTCTCACCCCCGTTCTCTCTCTCTCTCGCCCCCGGTTTCTCTCTCGCTCCCGTTCTCTCTCTTGCCCCCGGTTTCTCTCTTGCCCCCGTTCTCTCTCTCGCCCCCGGTCTTTCTCTAGCTCCCGTTCTCTCTCGCCCCCAGATTCTCTCTCGCCCCCAGTCTCTCTCTTGCCCCCAGTCTCTCACTCGCCCCCAGTTTCTCTCTCGCCCCCAGTTTCTCTCCCGCCCCCGTTCTCTCTCTCGTCCCCGGTTTCTCTCTCGCCCCCAGTCTCTCTCTCGCCCCCAGTCTCTCTCTCGCCCCCAGTTTCTCTCTCGTCCCTGTTCTCTCTCTCGTCCCTGGTTTCTCTCTCACTCCCGTTCTCTCTCTCGCCCCCAGTTTCTCTCTCGCCCCCACTCTCTCTCTCGCCCCCAGTCTCCCTCTCACCCCCAGTTTCTCTCTCGCCCCCAGTCTCTCTCTTGCCCCCATTCTCTCTCTCGCCCCCGCTCTCTCTCGCCCCCGTTCTCTCTCTTGCCCCTGGTTTCTCTCTCTCCCCAGGTCTCTCCCACCCCCCCGGTTTCTCTCTCACTCCCATTCTCTCTCTTGCCCCCGGCTTTTCTCTTGCCCCCGTTCTCTCTCTCGCCCCCGGTCTCTCTCTCGCTCCCGTTCTCTCTCGCCCCAGTTTTTCTCACGCCCCCAGTCTCTCTCTCGCCCCCAGTCTCTCTCTCTCGCCCCCAGTTTCTCTCTCGCCCCCAGTTTCTCTCTCGCCCCCGTTCTCTCTCTCGTCCCCAGTTTCTCTCTCGCCCCCAGTCTCTCTCTCGCCCCAGTCTCTCTCTCGCCCCCAGTTTCTCTCTCGCCCCCGTTCTCTCTCTGGTCCCCGGTTTCTCTCTCACGACCGTTCTCTCTCTCGCCCCCAGTCTCTCTCTCGCCCCCAGTCTCTCTCTCATCCCCGATTCCCTCCCTCCCGTTCTCTCTCTCATCTCCGGTCTCCCTCGCTCCCATTCTCTCTCTCGCCCCCGCTCTCTCTCTCTCGCCGCCAGTCTCTCTCCCTCACCCCCATTCTCTCTCTGTCGCCCCCGGTTTCTCTCTCACCCCTGTTCTCTCTCTCGCTCCCGTTCTCTCTCTTGCCCCCGGTTTCTCTCATGCCCCCGTTCTCTCTGTCGCCCCCGGACTCTCTCTCGCTACCGTTCTGTCTCGCCCCCAGTTTCTCTCTCGCCCCCAGTCTTTCTCTCGTCCCCGGTCTCCCTCGCTCCCGTTCTCTCTCTCGTCCCCGGTCTCCCTCGCTCCCATTCTCGCTCTCGCCCCCGTTTTCTCTCTCACCCCCAGTCTCTCTCTCACCCCCGTTCTCTCTCTCTCTCGCCCCCGGTTTCTCTCTCGCTCCCGTTCTCTCTCTTGCCCCCGGTTTCTCTCTTGCCCCCGTTCTCTCTCTCGCCCCCGGTCTTTCTCTAGCTCCCGTTCTCTCTCGCCCCCAGATTCTCTCTCGCCCCCAGTCTCTCTCTTGCCCCCAGTCTCTCACTCGCCCCCAGTTTCTCTCTCGCCCCCAGTTTCTCTCCCGCCCCCGTTCTCTCTCTCGTCCCCGGTTTCTCTCTCGCCCCCAGTCTCTCTCTCGCCCCCAGTCTCTCTCTCGCCCCCAGTTTCTCTCTCGTCCCTGTTCTCTCTCTCGTCCCTGGTTTCTCTCTCACTCCCGTTCTCTCTCTCGCCCCCAGTTTCTCTCTCGCCCCCACTCTCTCTCTCGCCCCCAGTCTCCCTCTCACCCCCAGTTTCTCTCTCGCCCCCAGTCTCTCTCTTGCCCCCATTCTCTCTCTCGCCCCCGCTCTCTCTCGCCCCCGTTCTCTCTCTTGCCCCTGGTTTCTCTCTCTCCCCAGGTCTCTCCCACCCCCCCGGTTTCTCTCTCACTCCCATTCTCTCTCTTGCCCCCGGCTTTTCTCTTGCCCCCGTTCTCTCTCTCGCCCCCGGTCTCTCTCTCGCTCCCGTTCTCTCTCGCCCCAGTTTTTCTCACGCCCCCAGTCTCTCTCTCGCCCCCAGTCTCTCTCTCTCGCCCCCAGTTTCTCTCTCGCCCCCAGTTTCTCTCTCGCCCCCGTTCTCTCTCTCGTCCCCAGTTTCTCTCTCGCCCCCAGTCTCTCTCTCGCCCCAGTCTCTCTCTCGCCCCCAGTTTCTCTCTCGCCCCCGTTCTCTCTCTGGTCCCCGGTTTCTCTCTCACGACCGTTCTCTCTCTCGCCCCCAGTCTCTCTCTCGCCCCCAGTCTCTCTCTCATCCCCGATTCCCTCCCTCCCGTTCTCTCTCTCATCTCCGGTCTCCCTCGCTCCCATTCTCTCTCTCGCCCCCGCTCTCTCTCTCTCGCCGCCAGTCTCTCTCCCTCACCCCCATTCTCTCTCTGTCGCCCCCGGTTTCTCTCTCACCCCTGTTCTCTCTCTCGCTCCCGTTCTCTCTCTTGCCCCCGGTTTCTCTCATGCCCCCGTTCTCTCTGTCGCCCCCGGACTCTCTCTCGCTACCGTTCTGTCTCGCCCCCAGTTTCTCTCTCGCCCCCAGTCTCTCTCTCGTCCCGAGTCTCCCTCTCGCCCCCAGTTTCTCTCTCGCCCCCAGTTTCTCTCTCGCCCCCGTTCTCTCTCTCGTCCCAGGTTTCTCTCTCGCCCCCAGTCTATCTCTCGCCCCCAGTCTCTCTCTCGCCCCCAGTCTCTCTCTCACCCACAGATTCTCTCTCGCCCCCAGTCTCTCTCTCGCCCCCAGTTTCTCTCTCGCCCCGTTCTCTCTCTCGTCCCTGGTATCTCTCTCACTCCCGTTCTCTCTCTCGCCCCCAGTCTCTCTCTCGCCCCCAGTTTCTCTCTCGCCCCCGTTCTCTCTCTCGTCCCTGGTTTCTCTCTCACTCCCGTTCTCTCTCTCGCCCCCAGTTTCTCTCTCGCCCCCAGTCTCTCTCTCGCCCCCGGTTTCTGTCTCACTCCCGTTCTCTCTCTCGCCCCCAGTTTCTCTCTCGCCCCCAGTCTCTCTCTCACCCCTAGTTTCTCTCTCGCCCCCAGTCTCTCTCTCGCCCCCGGTTTCACTCTCACTCCCGTTCTCTCTCTCGCCCCCAGTTTCTCTCTTGCCCCCAGTCTCTCTCTCACCCCCGTTCCCTCTCTCTCGCCCCGAGTTTCTCTCTCGCCCCCCGTTCTCTCTCTCGTCCCCGGTTTCTCTCTCACTCCACTCCTCTCTCTCGCCCCCAGTCTGTCTCTTGCCCCCAGTCTGTCTCTTGCCCCCAGTTTCTCTCTCCCCCCCAGTCTCTCTCTCGCCCCTGGTTTCTCTCTCACCCCCCCCCCCCCCATTCTCTCTCTCGACCCCGCTCTCTCTCACCCCCGGTTTCACTCTCGCCCCCAGTCTCTCTCTCGCCCCCAGTCTCTCTCTCGTCCCCAGTCTCCCTCGCTCCCGTTCTCTCTCTCGCCCCCGCTCTTTCTGAACACCGGTCTCTCTCTCCCCCCAGTCTGTCTCTCGCCCCCTGTCTCTCTCTCGTCCCTGGTTTCTCTCTAGCCCCTAGTCTCTCTCTCGCCCCCGGTTTCTCTCTCGCCCCCAGTTTCTCTCTCGCCCCCAGTCTCTCTCTCGCCCCCAGTCTCTCCCTCGCCCCCAGTCTCACTCTCGTCCCCAGTCTCCCTCGCTCCCGTTCTCTCTCTCGTCCCCGGTCTCCCTCGCTCCCTTTCTCTCTCTCGCCCCCGTTCTCTCTCTCGCTCCCATTCTCTCTCTCGCCCCCGTTCTCTCTCTCGCTCCCGTTCTCTCTCTTGCCCCCGGTTTCTCTCTTGCCCCCGAACTCTCTCTCGCCCCCGGTCTCTCTCTCGCTCCCGTTCTCTCTCGCCCCCCATTTCTCTCTCGCCCCCAGTCTCTCTCTCGCCCCCAGTCTCTCTCTCGCCCCCAGTTTCTCTCTCGCCCCCAGTCTCTCTCTCGCCCCCAGTCTCTCTCTCACCCCCAGTTTCTCTCTCGCCCCCAGTCTCTCTCTCGCCCCCGGTTTCTCTCTCACTCCCGTTCTCTCTCTCGCCCCCAGTATCTCTCTCGCCCCCAGTCTCTCTCTCACCCCTAGTTTCTCTCTTGCCCCCAGTCTCTCTCTCGCCCCCGGTTTCACTCTCACTCCCGTTCTCGCTCTCGCTCCCAGTTTCACTCTTGCCCCCAGTCTCTCTCTCACCCCCGTTCCCTCTCTCTCGCCCCGAGTTTCTCTCTCGCCCCCCGTTCTCTCTCTCCTCCCCGGTTTCTCTCTCACTCCCGTCCTCTCTCTCGCCCCCAGTCTGTCTCTTGCCCCCAGTCTGTCTCTTGCCCCCAGTTTCTCTCTCCCCCCCAGTCTCTCTCTCGCCCCTGGTTTCTCCCTCACCCCCCCAATTCTCTCTCTCGACCCCGCTCTCTCTCACCCCCGGTTTCTCTCTCGCCCCCAGTCTCTCTCTCGCCCCCAGTTTCTCTCTCGTCCCCATTCTCCCTCGCTCCCGTTCTCTCTCTTGTCCCCGGTCTCTCCCTCGCTCCCGTTCTCTCTCTCACCCCCGCTCTTTCTGAACACCGGTCTCGCTCTCTCTCCCCCCAGTCTGTCTCTAGCCCCCTGTCTCTCTCTCGTCCCTGGTTTCTCTCTAGCCCCTAGTCTCTCTCTCGCCCCCGGTTTCTCTCTCGCCCCCAGTTTCTCTCTCGCCCCCAGTCTCTCTCTCGCCCCCAGTCTCTCCCTCGCCCCCAGTCTCACTCTCGTCCCCAGTCTCCCTCGCTCCCGTTCTCTCTCTCGTCCCCGGTCTCCCTCGCTCCCTTTCTCTCTCTCGCCCCCGTTCTCTCTCTCGCTCCCGTTCTCTCTCTCGCCCCCGTTCTCTCTCTCGCTCCCGTTCTCTCTCTTGCCCCCGGTTTCTCTCTTGCCCCCGAACTCTCTCTCGCCCCCGGTCTCTCTCTCGCTCCCGTTCTCTCTCGCCCCCCATTTCTCTCTCGCCCCCAGTCTCTCTCTCGCCCCCAGTCTCTCTCTCGCCCCCAGTTTCTCTCTCACCCCCAGTCTCTCTCTCGTCCCCAGTCTCTCTCTCACCCCCAGTTTCTCTCTCGCCGCCAGTCTCTCTCCCGCCCCCGGTTTCTCTCTCACTCCCGTTCTCTCTCTCGCCCCCAGTATCTCTCTCGCCCCCAGTCTCTCTCTCACCCCTAGTTTCTCTCTTGCCCCCAGTCTCTCTCTCGCCCCCGGTTTCACTCTCACTCCCGTTCTCTCTCTCGCCCCCAGTTTCTCTCTTGCCCCCAGTCTCTCTCTCACCCCCGTTCCCTCTCTCTCGCCCCGAGTTTCTCTCTCGCCCCCCGTTCTCTCTCTCCTCCCCGGTTTCTCTCTCACTCCCGTCCTCTCTCTCGCCCCCAGTCTGTCTCTTGCCCCCAGTCTGTCTCTTGCCCCCAGTTTCTCTCTCCCCCCCAGTCTCTCTCTCCCCCCTGGTTTCTCTCTCACCCCCCCCCATTCTCTCTCTCGACCCCGCTCTCTCTCACCCCCGGTTTCTCTCTCGCCCCCAGTCTCTCTCTCGCCCCCAGTTTCTCTCTCGTCCCCATTCTCCCTCGCTCCCGTTCTCTCTCTTGTCCCCGGTCTCTCCCTCGCTCCCGTTCTCTCTCTCGCCCCCGCTCTTTCTGAACACCGGTCTCTCTCTCTCTCCCCCCAGTCTGTCTCTAGCCCCCTGTCTCTCTCTCGTCCCTGGTTTCTCTCTAGCCCCTAGTCTCTCTCTCGCCCCCGGTTTCTCTCTCGCCCCCAGTTTCTCTCTCGCCCCCAGTCTCTCTGTCGCCCCCAGTCTCTCCCTCGCCCCCAGGCTCTCTCTCGTCCCCAGTCTCCCTCGCTCCCGTTCTCTCTCTCGTCCCCGGTCTCCCTCGCTCCCTTTCTCTCTCTCGCCCCCGTTCTCTCTCTCGCTCCCGTTCTCTCTCTCGCCCCCGTTCTTTCTCTCGCTCCCGTTCTCTCTCTTGCCCCCGGTTTCTCTCATGCCCCCGAACTCTCTCTCGCCCCCGGTCTCTCTCTCGCTCCCGTTCTGTCTCGCCCCCCAATTTCTCTCTCGCCCCCAGTCTCTCTATCGCCCCCAGTCTCTCTCTCGCCCCCAGTTTCTCTCTCGCCCGCAGTCTCTCTCTCGCCCCCAGTCTCTCTCTCACCCCCAGTTTCTCTCTCGCCCCCAGTCTCTCTCTCGCCCCCGGTTTCTGTCTCACTCCCGTTCTCTCTCTCGCCCCCAGTTTCTCTCTCGCCCCCAGTCTCTCTCTCACCCCTAGTTTCTCTCTCGCCCCCAGTCTCTCTCTCGCCCCCGGTTTCACTCTCACTCCCGTTCTCTCTCTCGACCCCAGTTTCTCTCTTGCCCCCAGTCTCTCTCTCACCCCCGTTCCCTCTCTCTCGCCCCGAGTTTCTCTCTCGCCCCCCGTTCTCACTCTCGTCCCCGGTTTCTCTCTCACTCCCGTCCTCTCTCTCGCCCCCAGTCTGTCTCTTGACCCCAGTCTGTCTCTTGCCCCCAGTCTCTCTCTCGCCCCCAGTCTCTCTCTCCCCCCTGGTTTCTCTCTCACACCCCCCCATTCTCTCTCTCGACCCCGCTCTCTCTCACCCCCGGTTTCTCTCTCGCCCCCAGTCTCTCTCTCGCCCCCAGTTTCTCTCTCGTCCCCATTCTCCCTCGCTCCCGTTCTCTCTCTTGTCCCCGGTCTCTCCCTCGCTCCCGTTCTCTCTCTCGCCCCCGCTCTTTCTGAACACCGGTCTCTCTCTCTCTCCCCCCAGTCTGTCTCTAGCCCCCTGTCTCTCTCTCGTCCCTGGTTTCTCTCTAGCCCCTAGTCTCTCTCTCGCCCCCGGTTTCTCCCTCGCCCCGAGTTTCTCTCTCGCCCCCAGTCTCTCTGTCGCCCCCAGTCTCTCCCTCGCCCCCAGGCTCTCTCTCGTCCCCAGTCTCCCTCGCTCCCGTTCTCTCTCTCGTCCCCGGTCTCCCTCGCTCCCTTTCTCTCTCTCGCCCCCGTTCTCTCTCTCGCTCCCGTTCTCTCTCTCGCCCCCGTTCTTTCTCTCGCTCCCGTTCTCTCTCTTGCCCCCGGTTTCTCTCATGCCCCCGAACTCTCTCTCGCCCCCGGTCTCTCTCTCGCTCCCGTTCTCTCTCGCCCCCCAATTTCTCTCTCGCCCCCAGTCTCTCTATCGCCCCCAGTCTCTCTCTCGCCCCCAGTTTCTCTCTCGCCCGCAGTCTCTCTCTCGCCCCCAGTCTCTCTCTCACCCCCAGTTTCTCTCTCGCCCCCAGTCTCTCTCTCGCCCCCGGTTTCTGTCTCACTCCCGTTCTCTCTCTCGCCCCCAGTTTCTCTCTCTCCCCCAGTCTCTCTCTCACCCCTAGTTTCTCTCTCGCCCCCCAGTCTCTCTCTCGCCCCCGGTTTCACTCTCACTCCCGTTCTCTCTCTCGACCCCAGTTTCTCTCTTGCCCCCAGTCTCTCTCTCACCCCCGTTCCCTCTCTCTCGCCCCGAGTTTCTCTCTCGCCCCCCGTTCTCACTCTCGTCCCCGGTTTCTCTCTCACTCCCGTCCTCTCTCTCGCCCCCAGTCTGTCTCTTGACCCCAGTCTGTCTCTTGCCCCCAGTCTCTCTCTCCCCCCCAGTCTCTCTCTCGCCCCTGGTTTTTATCTCACCCCCCCATTCTTTCTCTCGACCCCGTTCTCTCTCACCCCCGGTTTCTCTCTCGCCGCCAGTCTCTCTCTCGCCCCCAGTCTCTCTCTCGTCCCCAGTTTCTCTCTCGCCCCCAGTTTCTCTCTCGCCCCCGTTCTCTCTCTCGTCCCGGGCGTCTCTCTCGCCCCCAGTCTATCTCTCGCCGTCAGTCTCTCTCTCGCCCCCAGTCTCTCTCTCACCCACAGATTCTCTCTCGCCCCCAGTCTCTCTCTCGCCCCCAGTTTCTCTCTCGCCCCCGTTCTCTCGTCCCCGGTTTCTCTCTCACTCCCGTTCTCTCTCTCGCCCCCTGTTTTCTCTCTCGCCCCCAGTCTCTCTCCCACCCCCGTTCTCTCTCTCTTGCCCTCGGTTTCTCTCTTGCCCCCGTTCTCCTCTCGCCCCCGGTCTCTCTCTCTCGCTCTCGTTCTCTCTCGCCCCCAGTTTCTCTCTCGCCCCGTTCTCTCTCTCGTCCCTGGTTTTTCTCTCACTCCCGTTCTCTCTCTCGCCCCCAGTTTCTCTCTCGCCCCCAGTCTCTCTCTTGCCCCCAGTCTCTCTCTCACCCCCAGTTTCTCTCTCGCCCCCAGTCTCTCTCTCGCCCCCGGTTTCTGTCTCACTCCCGTTCTCTCTCTCGCCCCCAGTTTCTCTCTCACCCCCTGTCTCTCTCTCACCCCTAGTTTCTCTCTCGCCCCCAGTTTCTCTCTCGCCCCCAGTCTCTCTCTCGCCCCCAGTCTCTCTCTCACCCCCAGTTTCTCTCTCGCCCCCAGTCTCTCTCTCGCCCCTGGTTTCACTCTCACTCCCGTTCTCTCTCTCGCCCCCAGTTTCTCTCTTGCCCCCAGTCTCTCTCTCACCCCCGTTCCCTCTCTCTCGCCCCGAGTTTCTCTCTCGCCCCCCGTTCTCTCTCTCGTCCCCGGTTTCTCTCTCACTCCCCTCCTCTCTCTCGCCCCCAGTCTGTCTCTTGCCCCCAGTCTGTCTCTTGCCCCCAGTCTCTCTCTCCTCCCCAGTCTCTCTCTCGCCCCTGGTTTCTCTCTCACCCCCCCATTCTCTCTCTCGACCCCGCTCTCTCTCACCCCCGGTTTCTCTCTCGCCCCCAGTCTCTCTCTCGCCCCCAGTTTCTCTCTCGTCCCCAGTCTCCCTCGCTCCCGTTCTCTCTCTTGCCACCAGTCTCTCTCTCGTCCCCAGTCTCCCTCGCTCCCGTTCTCTCTCTCGTCCCCGGTCTCCCTCGCTCCCTTTCTCTCTCTCGCCCCCGTTCTCTCTCTCGCTCCCGTTCTCTCTCTCGCCCCCGTTCTCTCTCTCGCTCCCGTTCTCTCTCTTGCCCCCGGTTTCGCTCTTGCCCCCGAACTCTCTCTCGCCCCCGGACTCTCTCTCGCTCCCGTTCTCTCTCGCCCCCCAATTTCTCTCTCGCCCCCAGTCTCTCTATCGCCCCCAGTCTCTCTCTCGCCCCCAGTTTCTCTCTCGCCCCCGCTCTCTCTCGCCCCCGTTCTCTCTCTCACCCCCAGTCTCTCTCTCGCCCCCAGTCTCTCTCTCGCCTCCAGTTTCTCACTCGCCCCCGTTCTCACTCTCGCCCCCAGTTTCTCTCTCGCCCTCGCTCTCTCTCGCCCCCATTCTCTCTCTCGTCCCCGGTTTTTCTCTCGCCTCCGTTCTCTCTCTTGCCCCCAGTTTCTCTCTCGCCCCCAGTCTCTCTCTCACCCCCGCTCTCTATTTCTCGCCCCCAGTCTCTCTCTTGCCCCTGTTTTCTCTCTCGCCCCCAGTCTCTCTCTCACCCCCGTTCTCTCTCTCTTGCCCTCGGTTTCTCTCTTGCCCCCGTTCTCTCTCTCGCCCCCAGTCTCTCTCTCTCGCTCTCGTTCTCTCTCGCTCCCAGTTTCTCCACCCCCCCAGTCTCTCTCTCGCCCCCAGTCTCTCTCTCGCCCCCAGTCTCTCTCTCACCCCCAGTTTCTCTCTCGCCCCCAGTCTCTCTCTCGCCCCCGGTTTCTCTCTCACTCCCGTTCTCTCTCTCGCCCCCAGTTTCTCTCTCGCCCCCAGTCTCTCTCTCACCCCCAGTTTCTCTCTCGCCCCCAGTCTCTCTCTCGCCCCCGGTTTCACTCTCACTCCCGTTCTCTCTCCCTCCCCCAGTTTCTCTCTTGCCCCCAGTCTCTCTCTCACCCACGTTCCCTCTCTCTCGCCCCGAGTTTCTCTCTCGCCCCCCGTTCTCTCTCTCGTCCCCGGTTTCTCTCTCACTCCCGTCCTCTCTCTCGCCCCCAGTCTGTCTCTTGCCCCCAGTCTGTCTCTTGCCCCCAGTCTCTCTCTCCCCCCCAGTCTCTCTCTCGCCCCTGGTTTCTCTCTCACCCCCCCGTTCTCTCTCTCGCCCCCGCTCTTTCTAAACACCGGTCTCTCTCTCTCGCCCCCTGTCTCTCTCTCGTTCCTGGTTTCTCTCTAGCCCCTAGTCTCTCTCTCGCCCCCGGTTTCTCTCTCTCCCCCAGTTTCTCTCTCGCCCCCAGTCTCTCTCTCGCCCCCAGTCTCTCCCTCGCCCCCAGTCACTCTCTCGTCCCCAGTCTC
Source organism: Chiloscyllium punctatum (assembly GCF_047496795.1). Taxonomy (NCBI): domain Eukaryota; kingdom Metazoa; phylum Chordata; class Chondrichthyes; order Orectolobiformes; family Hemiscylliidae; genus Chiloscyllium; species Chiloscyllium punctatum. The sequence goes on along the minus strand of NC_092762.1, from coordinate 14,860,815 downwards.
CCTCGCTCCCATTCTCTCTCTCGCCCCCGTTCTCTCTCTCGCTCCCGTTCTCTCTCTAGCCCCCGTTCTCTTTCTCGCTCCCGTTCTCTCTCTTGCCCCCGGTTTCTCTCTTGCCCACGAAGTCTCTCTCGCCCCCGGTCTCTCTCTCGCTCCCGTTCTCTCTCGCCCCCCAATTTCTCTCTCGCCCCCAGTCTCTCTCTCGCCCCCAGTCTCTCTCTCGCCCCCAGTTTCTCTCTCGCCCCCGCTCTCTCTCGCCCCCGTTCTCTCTCTCGCCCCCAGTCTCTCTCTCGCCCCCAGTCTCTCTCACGCCCCCATTCTCTCTCTCGCCCCCGGTTTCTCTCTCGCCCCCAGTTTCTCTCTCGCCCCCAGTCTCTCTCTCTCGCCCCCAGTCTCTCTCTCGCCCCCAGTCTCTCTCTCGTCCCCGGTCTCCCTTGCTCCCGTTCTCTCTCTCGCCCCTAGTCTCTCTCTCACCCCCCGGTTTCTCTCTCGCCCCCAGTCTCTCACTAGCCCCCGCTTTCTCTCTCGCCCCCGGTCTCTCTCTCGCCCCCAGTCTCTCTCTCGCCCCAAGTCTCTCTCTCGTCCCCTGTCTCTCTCTCGCTCCCGTTCTCTCTCTCGCCCCCAGTCTCTCTCTCGCCCCCAGTATCTCTCTCACCCCCGTTCTCTCTCTAGCCCCCGCTATCTCTCTCGCCCCCGGTCTCTCTCTTGCCCCCAGTCTCTCTCTCGCCCCCAGTCTGTCTCTCGCCCCCAGTTTCTCTCTCGCCCCGAGTTTCTCTCTCGCCCCCAGTCTCTCACTCGCCCCCAGTCTCTCTCTCGCCCCCAGTTTCTCTCTCGCCCCCAGTTTCTCTCTCGCCCCCAGTTTCTCTCTCGCCCCCAGTCTCTCTCTCGCCCCCAGTTTCTCTCTCGCCCCGTTCTCTCTCTTGCCCCTAGTCTCTCTCTCACTCCCAGTCTCTCTCTCACCCCCGTTCTCTCTCTCTCGCCCCCAGTTTCACTCTCGCCCCCGTTCTCTCTCTCGCCCCCAGTTTCTCTCTCGCCCCCAGTCTCTCTCTCGCCCCCAGTCTCTCTCACGCCCCCAGTTTCTCTCTCGCCCCGTTCTCTCTCTCGTCCCTGGTTTCTCTCTCACTCCCGTTCTCTCTCTCGCCCCCAGTCTCTCTCTCGCCCCCAGTTTCTCTCTCGCCCCCGTTCTCTCTCTCGTCCCTGGTTTCTCTCTCACTCCCGTTCTCTCTCTCGCCCCCAGTTTCTCTCTCGCCCCCAGTCTCTCTCTCGCCCCCGGTTTCACTCTCACTCCCGTTCTCTCTCTCGCCCCAAGTTTCTCTCTTGCCCCCAGTCTCTCTCTCACCCCCGTTCCCTCTCTCTCGCCCCGAGTTTCTCTCTCGCCCCCCGTTCTCTCTCTCGTCCCCGGTTTCTCTCTCACTCCCCTCCTCTCTCTCGCCCCCAGTCTGTCTCTTGCCCCCAGTCTGTCTCTTGCCCCCAGTCTCTCTCTCCCCCCCAGTCTCTCTCTCGCCCCTGGTTTCTCTCTCACCCCCCCATTCTCTCTCTCGACCCCGCTCTCTCTCACCCCCGGTTTCACTCTCGCCCCCAGTCTCTCTCTCGCCCCCAGTCTCTCTCTCGTCCCCAGTCTCCCTCGCTCCCGTTCTCTCTCTTGCCCCCGGTCTCTCCCTCGCTCCCGTTCTCTCTCTCGCCCCCGCTCTTTCTGAACACCGGTCTCTCTCTCCCCCCAGTCTGTCTCTCGCCCCCTGTCTCTCTCTCATCCCTGGTTTCTCTCTAGCCCCTAGACTCTCTCTCGCCCCCGGTTTCTCTCTCGCCCCCAGTTTCTCTCTCGCCCCCAGTCTCTCTCTCGCCCCCAGTCTCTCCCTCGCCCCCAGTCTCACTCTCGTCCCCAGTCTCCCTCGCTCCCGTTCTCTCTCTCGTCCCCTGTCTCCCTCGCTCCCTTTCTCTCTCTCGCCCCCGTTCTCTCTCTCGCTCCCGTTCTCTCTCTCGCCCCCGTTCTCTCTCTCGCTCCCGTTCTCTCTCTTGCCCCCGGTTTCTCTCTTGCCCCCGAACTCTCTCTCGCCCCCGGTCTCTCTCTCGCTCCCGTTCTCTCTCGCCCCCCATTTCTCTCTCGCACCCAGTCTCTCTCTCGCCCCCAGTCTCTCTCTCGCCCCCAGTTTCTCTCTCGCCCCCAGTCTCTCTCTCGCCCCCAGTCTCTCTCTCACCCCCAGTTTCTCTCTCGCCCCCAGTCTCTCTCTCGGCCCCGGTTTCTGTCTCACTCCCGTTCTCTCTCTCGCCCCCAGTATCTCTCTCGCCCCCAGTCTCTCTCTCACCCCTAGTTTCTCTCTCACCCCCAGTCTCTCTCTCGCCCCCGGTTTCACTCTCACTCCCGTTCTCTCTCTCGCCCCCAGTTTCTCACTTGCCCCCAGTCTCTCTCTCACCCCCGTTCCCTCTCTCTCGCCCCGAGTTTCTCTCTCGCCCCCCGTTCTCTCTCTCGTCCCCGGTTTCTCTCTCACTCCCGTCCTCTCTCTCGCCCCCAGTCTGTCTCTTGCCCCCAGTCTGTCTCTTGCCCCCAGTTTCTCTCTCCCCCCCAGTCTCTCTGTCGCCCCTGGTTTCTCTCTCACTCCCCCCCATTCTCTCTCTCGACCCCGCTCTCTCTCACCCCCGGTTTCTCTCTCGCCCCCAGTCTCTCTCTCGCCCCCAGTTTCTCTCTCGTCCCCATTCTCCCTCGCTCCCGTTCTCTCTCTTGCCCCCGGTCTCTCCCTCGCTCCCGTTCTCTCTCTCGCCCCCGCTCTTTCTGAACACAGGTCTCTCTCTCTCTCCCCCCAGTCTGTCTCTAGCCCCCTGTCTCTCTCTCGTCCCTGGTTTCTCTCTAGCCCCTAGTCTCTCTCTCGCCCCCGGTTTCTCTCTCGTCCCCATTTTCTCTCTCGCCCCCAGACTCTCTGTCGGCCCCAGTCTCTCCCTCGCCTCCAGGCTCTCTCTCGTCCCCAGTCTCCCTCGCTCCCGTTCTCTCTCTCGCTCCCGTTCTCTCTCTCGCCCCCGTTCTTTCTCTCGCTCCCGTTCTCTCTCTTGCCCCCGGTTTCTCTCTTGCCCCCGAACTCTCTCTCGACCCCGGTCTCTCTCTCGCTCCCGTTCTCTCTCGCCCCCCAATTTCTCTCTCGCCCCCAGTCTCTCTATCGCCCCCAGTCTCTCTCTCGCCCCCAGTTTCTCTCTCGCCCGCAGTCTCTCTCTCGCCCCCAGTCTCTCTCTCACCCCCAGTTTCTCTCTCGCCCCCAGTCTCTCTCTCGCCCCCGGTTTCTGTCTCACTCCCGTTCTCTCTCTCGCCCCCAGTTTCTCTCTCGCCCCCAGTCTCTCTCTCACCCCTAGTTTCTCTCTTGCCCCCAGTCTCTCTCTCGCCCCCGGTTTCACTCTCACTCCCGTTCTCTCTCTCGACCCCAGTTTCTCTCTTGCCCCCAGTCTCTCTCTCACCCCCGTTCCCTCTCTCTCGCCCCGAGTTTCTCTCTCGCCCCCCGTTCTCTCTCTCGTCCCCGGTTTCTCTCTCACTCCCGTCCTCTCTCTCGCCCCCAGTCTGTCTCTTGCCCCCAGTCTGTCTCTTGCCCCCAGTCTCTCTCTCCCCCCCAGTCTCTCTCTCGCCCCTGGTTTCTCTCTCACCCCCCCATTCTCTCTCTCGACCCCGTTCTCTCTCACCCCCGGTTTCTCTCTCGCCCCCAGTCTCTCTCTCGCCCGCATTCTCTCTCTCGCCCCCGTTCTCTCTCTCGCTCACGTTCTCTCTCTCGCCCCCGTTCTCTCTCTCGCTCCCGTTCTCTCTCTTGCCCCCGGTTTCTCTCTTGCCCCCGAAGTCTCTCTCGCCCCCGGTCTCTCTCTCGCTCCCGTTCTCTCTCGCCCCCCAATTTCTCTCTCGCCCCCAGTCTCTCTCTCGCCCCCAGTCTCTCTCTCGCCCCCAGTTTCTCTCTCGCCCCCGCTCTCTCTCGCCCCCGTTCTCTCTCTCGCCCCCATTCTCTCTCTCGCCCCCAGTCTCTCTCTCGCTTCCAGTTTCTCTCTCGCCCCCAGTCTCTCTCTCGCCCCCAGTCTCTCTCACGCCCCCATTCTCTCTCTCGCCCCCGGTTTCTCTCTCGCCCCCAGATTCTCTCTCGCCCCCAGTCTCTCTCTCTCGCCCCCAGTCTCTCTCTCGCCCCCAGTCTCTCTCTCACCCCCGTTCTCTCTCTCTCGCCCCCAGTTTCACTCTCGCCCCCGTTCTCTCTCTCGCCCCCAGTTTCTCTCTCGCCCCCAGTCTCTCTCTCGCCCCCAGTCTCTCTCACGCCCCCAGTTTCTCTCTCGCCCCGTTCTCTCTCTCGTCCCTGGTTTCTCTCTCACTCCCGTTCTCTCTCTCGCCCCCAGTCTCTCTCTCGCCCCCAGTTTCTCTCTCGCCCCCGTTCTCTCTCTCGTCCCTGGTTTCTCTCTCACTCCCGTTCTCTCTCTCGCCCCCAGTTTCTCTCTCGCCCCCAGTCTCTCTCTCGCCCCCGGTTTCTGTCTCACTCCCGTTCTCTCTCTCGCCCCCAGTTTCTCTCTCGCCCCCAGTCTCTCTCTCAACCCTAGTTTCTCTCTCGCCCCCAGTCTCTCTCTCGCCCCCGGTTTCACTCTCACTCCCGTTCTCTCTCTCGCCCCCAGTTTCTCTCTTGCCCCCAGTCTCTCTCTCACCCCCGTTCCCTCTCTCTCGCCCCGAGTTTCTCTCTCGCCCCCCGTTCTCTCTCTCGTCCCCGGTTTCTCTCTCACTCCCCTCCTCTCTCTCGCCCCCAGTCTGTCTCTTGCCCCCAGTCTGTCTCTTGCCCCCAGTCTCTCTCTCCCCCCCAGTCTCTCTCTCGCCCCTGGTTTCTCTCTCACCCCCCCATTCTCTCTCTCGACCCCGCTCTCTCTCAACCCCGGTTTCACTCTCGCCCCCAGTCTCTCTCTCGCCCCCAGTCTCTCTCTCGTCCCCAGTCTCCCTCGCTCCCGTTCTCTCTCTTGCCCCCGGTCTCTCCCTCGCTCCCGTTCTCTCTTTCGCCCCCGCTCTTTCTGAACACCGGTCTCTCTCTCCCCCCAGTCTGTCTCTCGCCCCCTGTCTCTCTCTCGTCCCTGGTTTCTCTCTAGCCCCTAGTCTCTCTCTCGCCCCCGGTTTCTCTCTCGCCCCCAGTTTCTCTCTCGCCCCCAGTCTCTCTCTCGCCCCCAGTCTCTCCCTCGCCCCCAGTCTCACTCTCGTCCCCAGGCTCCCTCGCTCCCGTTCTCTCTCTCGTCCCCGGTCTCCCTCGCTCCCTTTCTCTCTCTCGCCCCCGTTCTCTCTCTCGCTCCCGTTCTCTCTCTCGCCCCCGTTCTCTCTCTCGCTCCCGTTCTCTCTCTTGCCCCCGGTTTCTCTCTTGCCCCCGAACTCTCTCTCGCCCCCGGTCTCTCTCTCGCTCCCGTTCTCTCTCGCCCCCCATTTCTCTCTCGCCCCCAGTCTCTCTCTCGCCCCCAGTCTCTCCCTCGCCCCCAGTCTCACTCTCGTCCCCAGGCTCCCTCGCTCCCGTTCTCTCTCTCGTCCCCGGTCTCCCTCGCTCCCTTTCTCTCTCTCGCCCCCGTTCTCTCTCTCGCTCCCGTTCTCTCTCTCGCCCCCGTTCTCTCTCTCGCTCCCGTTCTCTCTCTTGCCCCCGGTTTCTCTCTTGCCCCCGAACTCTCTCTCGCCCCCGGTCTCTCTCTCGCTCCCGTTCTCTCTCGCCCCCCATTTCTCTCTCGCCCCCAGTCTCTCTCTCGCCCCCAGTCTCTCTCTCGCCCCCAGTTTCTGTCTCGCCCCCAGTCTCTCTCACGCCCCCAGTCTCTCTCTCACCCCCAGTTTCTCTCTCGCCCCCAGTCTCTCTCTCGCCCCCAGTTTCTGTCTCGCCCCCAGTCTCTCTCACGCCCCCAGTCTCTCTCTCACCCCCAGTTTCTCTCTCGCCCCCAGTCTCTCTCTTGCCCCCGGTTTCTCTCTTGCCCCCGAACTCTCTCTCGCCCCCGGTCTCTCTCTCGCTCCCGTTCTCTCTCGCCCCCCATTTCTCTCTCGCCCCCAGTCTCTCTCTCGCCCCCAGTCTCTCTCTCGCCCCCAGTTTCTCTCTCACCCCCAGTTTCTCTCTCGCCCCCAGTCTCTCTCTCGCCCCCGGTTTCTGTCTCACTCCCGTTCTCTCTCTCGCCCCCAGTATCTCTCTCGCCCCCAGTCTCTCTCTCACCCCTAGTTTCTCTCTCGCCCCCAGTCTCTCTCTCGCCCCCGGTTTCACTCTCACTCCCGTTCTCTCTCTCGCCCCCAGTTTCTCTCTTGCCCCCAGTCTCTCTCTCACCCCCGTTCCCTCTCTCTCGCCCCGAGTTTCTCTCTCGCCCCCCCGTTCTCTCTCTCGTCCCCGGTTTCTCTCTCACTCCCGTCCTCTCTCTCGCCCCCAGTCTGTCTCTTGCCCCCAGTCTGTCTCTTTTCCCCAGTTTCTCTCTCCCCCCCAGTCTCTCTCTCGCCCCTGGTTTCTCTCTCACCCCCCCCATTCTCTCTCTCGACCCCGCTCTCTCTCACCCCCAGTTTCTCTCTCGTCCCCATTCTCCCTCGCTCCCGTTCTCTCTCTTGCCCCCGGTCTCTCCCTCGCTCCCGTTCTCTCTCTCGCCCCCGCTCTTTCTGAACACCGGTCTCTCTCTCTCTCCCCCCAGTCTGTCTCTCGCCCCCTGTCTCTCTCTCGTCCCTGGTTTCTCTCTAGCCCCTAGTCTCTCTCTCGCCCCCGGATTCTCTCTCGCCCCCAGTTTCTCTCTCGCCCCCAGTCTCTCTGTCGCCCCCAGTCTCTCCCTCGCCCCCAGGCTCTCTCTCGTCCCCAGTCTCCCTCGCTCCCGTTCTCTCTCTCGTCCCCGGTCTCCCTCGCTCCCTTTCTCTCTCTCGCCCCCGTTCTCTCTCTCGCTCCCGTTCTCTCTCTCGCCCCCGTTCTTTCTCTCGCTCCCGTTCTCTCTCTTGCCCCCGGTTTCTCTCTTGCCCCCGAACTCTCCCTCGCCCCCGGTCTCTCTCTCGCTCCCGTTCTCTCTCGCCCCCCAATTTCTCTCTCGCCCCCAGTCTCTCTATCGCCCCCAGTCTCTCTCTCGCCCCCAGTTTCTCTCTCGCCCCCAGTCTCTCTCTCGCCCCCAGTCTCTCTCTCACCCCCAGTTTCTCTCTCGCCCCCAGTCTCTCTCTCGCCCCCGGTTTCTGTTTCATTCCCGTTCTCTCTCTCGCCCCCAGTTTCTCTCTCGCCCCCAGTCTCTCTCTCACCCCCGTTCCCTCTCTCTCGCCCCCAGTCTCTCTCTCGCCCCCGGTTTCACTCTCACTCCCGTTCTCTCTCTCGACCCCAGTTTCTCTCTTGCCCCCAGTCTCTCTCTCACCCCCGTTCCCTCTCTCTCGCCCCGAGTTTCTCTCTCGCCCCCCGTTCTCTCTCTCGTCCCCGGTTTCTCTCTCACTCCCGTCCTCTCTCTCGCCCCCAGTCTGTCTCTTGCCCCCAGTCCGTCTCTTGCCCCCAGTCTCTCTCTCCCCCCCAGTCTCTCTCTCGCCCCTGGTTTCTCTCTCACCCCCCCATTCTCTCTCTCGACCCCGTTCTCTCTCACCCCCAGTTTCTCTCTCGCCCCCAGTTTCTCTCTCGCCCCCGTTCTCTCTCTCGTCCCGGGTTTCTCTCTCGCCCCCAGTCTATCTCTCGCCGACAGTCTCTCTCTCGCCCCCAGTCTCTCTCTCACCCACAGATTCTCTCTCGCCCCCAGTCTCTCCTCTCGCCCCCAGTTTCTCTCTCGCCCCCGTTCTCTCGTCCCCGGTTTCTCTCTCACTCCCGTTCTCTCTCTCGCCCCCTGTTTTCTCTCTCGTCCCCAGTCTCTCTCTCACCCCCGTTCTCTCTCTCGTGCCCTCGGTTTCTCTCTTGCCCCCATTCTCCTTTCGCCCCCGGTCTCTCTCTCTCGCTCTCGTTCTCTCTCGCTCCCAGTTTCTCTCTTGCCCCCAGTCTCTCTCTCGCCCCCAGTTTCTCTCTCGCCCCGTTCTCTCTCTCGTCCCTGGTTTTTCTCTCACTCCCGTTCTCTCTCTCGCCCCCAGTTTCTCTCTCGCCCCCGTTCTCTCGTCCCCGGTTTCTCTCTCACTCCCGTTCTCTCTCTCGCCCCCTGTTTTCTCTCTCGTCCCCAGTCTCTCTCTCACCCCCGTTCTCTCTCTCTTGCCCTCGGTTTCTCTCTTGCCCCCATTCTCCTTTCGCCCCCGGTCTCTCTCTCTCGCTCTCGTTCTCTCTCGCTCCCAGTTTCTCTCTCGCCCCCAGTCTCTCTCTTGCCCCCAGTTTCTCTCTCGCCCCGTTCTCTCTCTCGTCCCTGGTTTTTCTCTCACTCCCGTTCTCTCTCTCGCCCCCAGTTTCTCTCTCGCCCCCAGTCTCTCTCTCGCCCCCAGTCTCTCTCTCACCCCCAGTTTCTCTCTCGCCCCCAGTCTCTCTCTCGCCCCCGGTTTCTGTCTCACTCCCGTTCTCGCTCTCGCCCCCAGTTTCTCTCTCACCCCCTGTCTCTCTCTCACCCCGAGTTTCTCTCTCGCCCCCAGTTTCTCTCTCGCCCCCAGTCTCTCTCTCGCCCCCAGTCTCTCTCCCACCCCTAGTTTCTCTCTCGCCCCCAGTCTCTCTCTCGCCCCCGGTTTCACTCTCACTCCCGTTCTCTCTCTCGCCCCCAGTTTCTCTCTTGCCCCCAGTCTCTCTCTCACCCCCGTTCCCTCTCTCTCGCCCCGAGTTTCTCTCTCGCCCCCCGTTCTCTCTCTCGTCCCCGGTTTCTCTCTCACTCCCCTCCTCTCTCTCGCCCCCAGTCTGTCTCTTGCCCCCAGTCTGTCTCTTGCCCCCAGTCTCTCTCTCCCCCCCAGTCTCTCTCTCGCCCCTGGTTTCACTCTCACCCCCCCATTCTCTCTCTCGACCCCGCTCTCTCTCACCCCCGGTTTCTCTCTCGCCCGCAGTCTCTCTCTCGCCCCCAGTTTCTCTCTCGTCCCCAGTCTCCCTCGCTCCCGTTCTCTCTCTTGCCCCCAGTCTCTCCCTCGCTCCCGTTCTCTCTCTCGCCCCCGCTCTTTCTGAACACCGGTCTCTCTCTCTCCCCCTAGTCTTTCTCTCTCCCCCTGTCTCTCTCTCTCGTCCCTGGTTTCTCTCTAGCCCCTAGTCTCTCTCTCGCCCCCGGTTTCTCTCTCGCCCCCAGTTTCTCTCTCGCCCCCAGTCTCTCTCTCGCCCCCAGTCTCTCCCTCGCCCCCAGTCTCTCTCTCGTCCCCAGTCTCCCTCGCTCCCGTTCTCTCTCTCGTCCCCGGTCTCCCTCGCTCCCTTTCTCTCTCTCGCCCCCGTTCTCTCTCTCGCCCCCGTTCTCTCTCTCGCTCCCGTTCTCTCTCTTGCCCCCGGTTTCTCTCTTGCCCCCGAACTCTCTCTCGCCCCCGGTCTCTCTCTCGCTCCCGTTCTCTCTCGCCCCCCAATTTCTCTCTCGCCCCCAGTCTCTCTCTCACCCCCGTTCTCTCTCTCGTGCCCTCGGTTTCTCTCTTGCCCCCATTCTCCTTTCGCCCCCGGTCTCTCTCTCTCGCTCTCGTTCTCTCTCGCTCCCAGTTTCTCTCTCGCCCCCAGTCTCTCTCTCGCCCCCAGTTTCTCTCTCGCCCCGTTCTCTCTCTCGTCCCTGGTTTTTCTCTCACTCCCGTTCTCTCTCTCGCCCCCAGTTTCTCTCTCGCCCCCGTTCTCTCGTCCCCGGTTTCTCTCTCACTCCCGTTCTCTCTCTCGCCCCCTGTTTTCTCTCTCGTCCCCAGTCTCTCTCTCACCCCCGTTCTCTCTCTCTTGCCCTCGGTTTCTCTCTTGCCCCCATTCTCCTTTCGCCCCCGGTCTCTCTCTCTCGCTCTCGTTCTCTCTCGCTCCCAGTTTCTCTCTCGCCCCCAGTCTCTCTCTTGCCCCCAGTTTCTCTCTCGCCCCGTTCTCTCTCTCGTCCCTGGTTTTTCTCTCACTCCCGTTCTCTCTCTCGCCCCCAGTTTCTCTCTCGCCCCCAGTCTCTCTCTCGCCCCCAGTCTCTCTCTCACCCCCAGTTTCTCTCTCGCCCCCAGTCTCTCTCTCGCCCCCGGTTTCTGTCTCACTCCCGTTCTCGCTCTCGCCCCCAGTTTCTCTCTCACCCCCTGTCTCTCTCTCACCCCGAGTTTCTCTCTCGCCCCCAGTTTCTCTCTCGCCCCCAGTCTCTCTCTCGCCCCCAGTCTCTCTCCCACCCCTAGTTTCTCTCTCGCCCCCAGTCTCTCTCTCGCCCCCGGTTTCACTCTCACTCCCGTTCTCTCTCTCGCCCCCAGTTTCTCTCTTGCCCCCAGTCTCTCTCTCACCCCCGTTCCCTCTCTCTCGCCCCGAGTTTCTCTCTCGCCCCCCGTTCTCTCTCTCGTCCCCGGTTTCTCTCTCACTCCCCTCCTCTCTCTCGCCCCCAGTCTGTCTCTTGCCCCCAGTCTGTCTCTTGCCCCCAGTCTCTCTCTCCCCCCCAGTCTCTCTCTCGCCCCTGGTTTCACTCTCACCCCCCCATTCTCTCTCTCGACCCCGCTCTCTCTCACCCCCGGTTTCTCTCTCGCCCGCAGTCTCTCTCTCGCCCCCAGTTTCTCTCTCGTCCCCAGTCTCCCTCGCTCCCGTTCTCTCTCTTGCCCCCAGTCTCTCCCTCGCTCCCGTTCTCTCTCTCGCCCCCGCTCTTTCTGAACACCGGTCTCTCTCTCTCCCCCTAGTCTTTCTCTCTCCCCCTGTCTCTCTCTCTCGTCCCTGGTTTCTCTCTAGCCCCTAGTCTCTCTCTCGCCCCCGGTTTCTCTCTCGCCCCCAGTTTCTCTCTCGCCCCCAGTCTCTCTCTCGCCCCCAGTCTCTCCCTCGCCCCCAGTCTCTCTCTCGTCCCCAGTCTCCCTCGCTCCCGTTCTCTCTCTCGTCCCCGGTCTCCCTCGCTCCCTTTCTCTCTCTCGCCCCCGTTCTCTCTCTCGCCCCCGTTCTCTCTCTCGCTCCCGTTCTCTCTCTTGCCCCCGGTTTCTCTCTTGCCCCCGAACTCTCTCTCGCCCCCGGTCTCTCTCTCGCTCCCGTTCTCTCTCGCCCCCCAATTTCTCTCTCGCCCCCAGTCTCTCTCTCACCCCCGTTCTCTCTCTCGTGCCCTCGGTTTCTCTCTTGCCCCCATTCTCCTTTCGCCCCCGGTCTCTCTCTCTCGCTCTCGTTCTCTCTCGCTCCCAGTTTCTCTCTCGCCCCCAGTCTGTCTCTCGCCCCCAGTTTCTCTCTCGCCCCGTTCTCTCTCTCGTCCCTGGTTTTTCTCTCACTCCCGTTCTCTCTCTCGCCCCCAGTTTCTCTCTCGCCCCCGTTCTCTCGTCCCCGGTTTCTCTCTCACTCCCGTTCTCTCTCTCGCCCCCTGTTTTCTCTCTCGTCCCCAGTCTCTCTCTCACCCCCGTTCTCTCTCTCTTGCCCTCGGTTTCTCTCTTGCCCCCATTCTCCTTTCGCCCCCGGTCTCTCTCTCTCGCTCTCGTTCTCTCTCGCTCCCAGTTTCTCTCTCGCCCCCAGTCTCTCTCTTGCCCCCAGTTTCTCTCTCGCCCCGTTCTCTCTCTCGTCCCTGGTTTTTCTCTCACTCCCGTTCTCTCTCTCGCCCCCAGTTTCTCTCTCGCCCCCAGTCTCTCTCTCGCCCCCAGTCTCTCTCTCACCCCCAGTTTCTCTCTCGCCCCCAGTCTCTCTCTCGACCCGGTTTCTGTCTCACTCCCGTTCTCGCTCTCGCCCCCAGTTTCTCTCTCACCCCCTGTCTCTCTCTCACCCCGAGTTTCTCTCTCGCCCCCAGTTTCTCTCTCGCCCCCAGTCTCTCTCTCGCCCCCAGTCTCTCTCCCACCCCTAGTTTCTCTCTCGCCCCCAGTCTCTCTCTCGCCCCCGGTTTCACTCTCACTCCCGTTCTCTCTCTCGCCCCCAGTTTCTCTCTTGCCCCCAGTCTCTCTCTCACCCCCGTTCCCTCTCTCTCGCCCCGAGTTTCTCTCTCGCCCCCCGTTCTCTCTCTCGTCCCCGGTTTCTCTCTCACTCCCCTCCTCTCTCTCGCCCCCAGTCTGTCTCTTGCCCCCAGTCTGTCTCTTGCCCCCAGTCTCTCTCTCCCCCCCAGTCTCTCTCTCGCCCCTGGTTTCACTCTCACCCCCCCATTCTCTCTCTCGACCCCGCTCTCTCTCACCCCCGGTTTCTCTCTCGCCCGCAGTCTCTCTCTCGCCCCCAGTTTCTCTCTCGTCCCCAGTCTCCCTCGCTCCCGTTCTCTCTCTTGCCCCCAGTCTCTCCCTCGCTCCCGTTCTCTCTCTCGCCCCCGCTCTTTCTGAACACCGGTCTCTCTCTCTCCCCCTAGTCTTTCTCTCTCCCCCTGTCTCTCTCTCTCGTCCCTGGTTTCTCTCTAGCCCCTAGTCTCTCTCTCGCCCCCGGTTTCTCTCTCGCCCCCAGTTTCTCTCTCGCCCCCAGTCTCTCTCTCGCCCCCAGTCTCTCCCTCGCCCCCAGTCTCTCTCTCGTCCCCAGTCTCCCTCGCTCCCGTTCTCTCTCTCGTCCCCGGTCTCCCTCGCTCCCTTTCTCTCTCTCGCCCCCGTTCTCTCTCTCGCCCCCGTTCTCTCTCTCGCTCCCGTTCTCTCTCTTGCCCCCGGTTTCTCTCTTGCCCCCGAACTCTCTCTCGCCCCCGGTCTCTCTCTCGCTCCCGTTCTCTCTCGCCCCCCAATTTCTCTCTCGCCCCCAGTCTCTCTCTCACCCCCGTTCTCTCTCTCGTGCCCTCGGTTTCTCTCTTGCCCCCATTCTCCTTTCGCCCCCGGTCTCTCTCTCTCGCTCTCGTTCTCTCTCGCTCCCAGTTTCTCTCTCGCCCCCAGTCTGTCTCTCGCCCCCAGTTTCTCTCTCGCCCCGTTCTCTCTCTCGTCCCTGGTTTTTCTCTCACTCCCGTTCTCTCTCTCGCCCCCAGTTTCTCTCTCGCCCCCGTTCTCTCGTCCCCGGTTTCTCTCTCACTCCCGTTCTCTCTCTCGCCCCCTGTTTTCTCTCTCGTCCCCAGTCTCTCTCTCACCCCCATTCTCTCTCTCTTGCCCTCGGTTTCTCTCTTGCCCCCATTCTCCTTTCGCCCCCGGTCTCTCTCTCTCGCTCTCGTTCTCTCTCGCTCCCAGTTTCTCTCTCGCCCCCAGTCTCTCTCTTGCCCCCAGTTTCTCTCTCGCCCCGTTCTCTCTCTCGTCCCTGGTTTTTCTCTCACTCCCGTTCTCTCTCTCGCCCCCAGTTTCTCTCTCGCCCCCAGTCTCTCTCTCGCCCCCAGTCTCTCTCTCACCCCCAGTTTCTCTCTCGCCCCCAGTCTCTCTCTCGCCCCCGGTTTCTGTCTCACTCCCGTTCTCGCTCTCGCCCCCAGTTTCTCTCTCACCCCCTGTCTCTCTCTCACCCCGAGTTTCTCTCTCGCCCCCAGTTTCTCTCTCGCCCCCAGTCTCTCTCTCGCCCCCAGTCTCTCTCCCACCCCTAGTTTCTCTCTCGCCCCCAGTCTCTCTCTCGCCCCCGGTTTCACTCTCACTCCCGTTCTCTCTCTCGCCCCCAGTTTCTCTCTTGCCCCCAGTCTCTCTCTCACCCCCGTTCCCTCTCTCTCGCCCCGAGTTTCTCTCTCGCCCCCCGTTCTCTCTCTCGTCCCCGGTTTCTCTCTCACTCCCCTCCTCTCTCTCGCCCCCAGTCTGTCTCTTGCCCCCAGTCTGTCTCTTGCCCCCAGTCTCTCTCTCCCCCCCAGTCTCTCTCTCGCCCCTGGTTTCACTCTCACCCCCCCATTCTCTCTCTCGACCCCGCTCTCTCTCACCCCCGGTTTCTCTCTCGCCCGCAGTCTCTCTCTCGCCCCCAGTTTCTCTCTCGTCCCCAGTCTCCCTCGCTCCCGTTCTCTCTCTTGCCCCCAGTCTCTCCCTCGCTCCCGTTCTCTCTCTCGCCCCCGCTCTTTCTGAACACCGGTCTCTCTCTCTCCCCCTAGTCTTTCTCTCTCCCCCTGTCTCTCTCTCTCGTCCCTGGTTTCTCTCTAGCCCCTAGTCTCTCTCTCGCCCCCGGTTTCTCTCTCGCCCCCAGTTTCTCTCTCGCCCCCAGTCTCTCTCTCGCCCCCAGTCTCTCCCTCGCCCCCAGTCTCTCTCTCGTCCCCAGTCTCCCTCGCTCCCGTTCTCTCTCTCGTCCCCGGTCTCCCTCGCTCCCTTTCTCTCTCTCGCCCCCGTTCTCTCTCTCGCCCCCGTTCTCTCTCTCGCTCCCGTTCTCTCTCTTGCCCCCGGTTTCTCTCTTGCCCCCGAACTCTCTCTCGCCCCCGGTCTCTCTCTCGCTCCCGTTCTCTCTCGCCCCCCAATTTCTCTCTCGCCCCCAGTCTCTCTATCGCCCCCAGTCTCTCTCTCGCCTCCAGTTTCTCTCTCGCCCCCGTTCTCACTCTCGCCCCCAGTTTCTCTCTCGACCCCGCTCTCTCTCGCCCCCAGTTTCTCTCTCGCCCCCAGTCTCTCTTTCACCCCCGCTCTCTATTTCTCGCCCCCAGTCTCTCTCTTGCCCCTGTTTTCTCTCTCGCCCCCAGTCTCTCTCTCACCCCCGTTCTCTCTCTCTTGCCCTCGGTTTCTCTCTTGCCCCCGTTCTCTCTCTCGCCCCCAGTCTCTCTCTCTCCCTCTCGTTCTCTCTCGCTCCCAGTTTCTCCCCCCCCCAGTCTCTCTCTCGCCCCCAGTTTCTCTCTCGCCCCCGTTCTCTCTCTCGTCCCTGGTTTCTCTCTCACTCCCGTTCTCTCTCTCGCCCCCAGTTTCTCTCTCGCCCCCAGTCTCTCTCTCGCCCCCAGTCTCTCTCTCACCCCCAGTTTCTCTCTCGCCCCCAGTCTCTCTCTCGCCCCCGGTTTCTCTCTCACTCCCGTTCTCTCTCTCGCCCCCAGTTTCTCTCTCGCCCCCAGTCTCTCTCTCACCCCCAGTTTCTCTCTCGCCCCCAGTCTCTCTCTCGCCCCCGGTTTCACTCTCATTCCCGTTCTCTCTCCCTACCCCAGTTTCTCTCTTGCCCCCAGTCTCTCTCTCACCCACGTTCCCTCTCTCTCGCCCCGAGTTTCTCTCTCGCCCCCCGTTCTCTCTCTCGTCCCCGGTTTCTCTCTCACTCCCGTCCTCTCTCTCGCCCCCAGTCTGTCTCTTGCCCCCAGTCTGTCTCTTGCCCCCAGTCTCTCTCTCCCCACCAGTCTCTCTCTCGCCCCTGGTTTCTCTCTCACCCCCCCATTCTCTCTCTCGACCCCGCTCTCTCACCCCCGGTTTCTCTCTCGCCCCCAGTCTCTCTCACGCCCCCAGTCTCTCTCTCGTCCCCAGTCTCCCTCGCTCCCGTTCTCTCTCTTGCCCCCGGTCTCTTTCGCTCCCGTTCTCTCTCTCGCCCCCGCTCTTTCTAAACACCGGTCTCTCTCTCTCGCCCCCTGTCTCTCTCTCGTTCCTGGTTTCTCTCTAGCCCCTAGTCTCTCTCTCGCCCCCGGTTTCTCTCTCTCCCCCAGTTTCTCTCTCGCCCCCAGTCTCTCTCTCGCCCCCAGTCTCTCCCTCGCCCCCAGTCACTCTCTCGTCCCCAGTCTCCCTCGCTCCCATTCTCTCTCTCGCCCCCGTTCTCTCTCTCGCTCCCGTTCTCTCTCTAGCCCCCGTTCTCTCTCTCGCTCCCGTTCTCTCTCTTGCGCCCGGTTTCTCTCTTGCCTCCGAAGTCTCTCTCGCCCCCGGTCTCTCTCTCGCTCCCGTTCTCTCTCGCCCCCCAATTTCTCTCTCTCCCCCAGTCTCTCTCTCGCCCCCAGTCTCTCTCTCGCCCCCAGTTTCTCTCTCGCCCCCGCTCTCTCTCGCCCCCGTTCTCTCTCTCGCCCCCAGTCTCTCTCTCGCCCCCAGTCTCTCTCTCGCCTCCAGTTTCTCTCTCGCCCCCAGTCTCTCTCTCGCCCCCAGTCTCTCTCACGTCCCCATTCTCTCTCTCGCCCCCGGTTTCTCTCTCGCCCCCAGTTTCTCTCTCGCCCCCAGTCTCTCTCTCTCGCCCCCAGTCTCTCTCTCGCCCCCAGTCTCTCTCTCGTCCCCGGTCTCCCTTGCTCCCGTTCTCTCTCTCGCCCCTAGTCTCTCTCTCACCCCCCGGTTTCTCTCTCGCCCCCAGTCTCTCACTAGCCCCCGCTTTCTCTCTCGCCCCCGGTCTCTCTCTCGCCCCCAGTCTCTCTCTCGCCCCCAGTCTCTCTCTCGTCCCCTGTCTCTCTCTCGCTCCCGTTCTATCTCTTGCCCCCAGTCTCTCTCTCGCCCCCAGTATCTCTCTCACCCCCGTTCTCTCTCTAGCCCCCGCTTTCTCTCTCGTCCCCGGTCTCTCTCTTGCCCCCAGTCTCTCTCTCGCCCCCAGTCTGTCTCTCGCCCCCAGTTTCTCTCTCGCCCCGAGTTTCTCTCTCGCCCCCAGTCTCTCACTTGCCCCCAGTCTCTCTCTCGCCCCCAGTTTCTCTCTCGCCCCCAGTTTCTCTCTCGCCCCCAGTTTCTCTCTCGCCCCCAGTCTCTCTCTCGCCCCCGGTTTCTCTCTCGCCCCGTTCTCTCTCTTGCCCCTAGTCTCTCTCTCACTCCCAGTCTCTCTCTCACCCCCGCTCTCTCTCTTGCACCCGGTTTCTCTCTTGCCCCCGTTCTCTCTCTTGCCCCCAGTCTCTCTCTCGCCCCCGGTTTCTCTCTCGCTCCCGTTCTCTCTCTTGCACCCGGTTTCTCTCTTGCCCCCGTTCTCTCTCTCGCCCCCGGTCTTTCTCTAGCTCCCGTTCTCTCTCGCCCCCAGTTTCTCTCTCGCCCCCAGTCTCTCTCTTGCCCCCAGTCTCTCTCTCGCCCCCAGTTTCTCTCTCGCCCCCAGTTTCTCTCTCACCCCCGTTCTCTCTCTCGTCCCCGTTTCTCTCTCGCCCCCAGTCTCTCTCTCGCCCCAGTCTCTCTCTCGCCCCCGTTCTCTCTCTCGCCCCCGGTTTCTCTCTCGCCCCCAGTCTCTCTCTCGCCCCTGGTTTCTCTCTCGCCCCCAGTCTCTCTCTCGCCCCCTGTCTCTCTCTTTCTTGCCCCTGGATTTTCTCTTGCCACAGTCACACTCTCTCTCGCCCCCGGTCTGTCTCATCATCCCGGTCTCTCTCTCTCTCGCTCCCAGTCTGTCTGATCTCCCCGGTCTCTCTCTCTCTTGCCCCTGGTTTCTCGTTCGCCACCAGTCTCTCTCTCTCTCTTGCCCCCGGTCTGTAACGTCACTCCTGGTCTATCGTCACCCCCGGTATCTCATCAACCCCGGTCTCCCTCGCTCTCGGTCTCACTCACCCCCAGTCTCTCTTGTCGCCCCTGGTCTCTCTCGCCCCTGGTCACTCGTCAAACCCGGTCTCTCTCGCTCCCAGTTTCTCTCGTCCCTGGTCTCTTTTGCACCTGGTCTATCTCGACCACGGTCTCTCTCTCGATCCCGTTCTCCTTCTTGCCCCCGGTTTTTCTCTCGACCCCCCCGTCTCTCTCTCGTTCCCGGTCTCCCTCACTCCCGTTCTCTCTCTCACCCCCGGTCTCTCTCTTGCCCCCGGTTTCTCTCTCCCCCCCCAGACTCTCTCTCGCCCCTGGTTTCTCTCTCGCCCCCAGTTTCTCTCTCGCCCCCAGTCTCTCTCTCCCCCCCGGTCTCTCTCTCACTCCCATTCTCTCTCTTGCCCCCGGTTTCTCTCTCGCCCCCAGACTCTCTTTCGCCCCTGGTTTCTCTCTTGCCCCCAGTGTCTCTCTCGCGCCCAGTCTCACTCTCGCCCCTAGTCTCTCTCTCACCCCCCCGGTTGCTCTCTCGCCCCCACTCTCTCTCTCATCCCCGTTCTCTCTCTCGCCCCCAGTCTCTCTCTCGCCCCCAGTCTCTCTCTCATCCCCTGTCTCTCTCTCGCTCCCGTTCTCTCTCTCGCCCCCAGTCTCTCTCTCGCCCCCAGTATCTCTCTCACCCCCGTTCTCTCTCTAGCCACCGCTTTCTCTCTCGCCCCCGGTCTCTCTCTTGCCCCTGGTTTCTCTCTCGCCCCTAGTCTCTCTCTCACCCCCCGGTTTCTCTCTCGCCCCCAGTCTCTCTCTCATCCCCTGTCTCTCTCTCGCTCCCGTTCTCTCTCTCGCCCCCAGTCTCTCTCTCGCCCCCAGTATCTCTCTCACCCCCGTTCTCTCTCTAGGCCCCGCTTTCTCTATCGCCCCCGGTCTCTCTCTTGCCCCTGGTTTCTCTCTCGCCCCAGTCTCTCTCTCACCCCCGTTCTCTCTCTCGCCCCCGGTTTCTCTCTCACCCCCAGTCTCTCTCTCACCCCTGGTTTCTCTCTCGCCCCCGGTCTCTCTCTCGCCCCCTGTCTCTCTCTCTCTTGCCCCTGGATTTTCTCTTGCCACAGTCACACTCTCTCTCGCCCCCGGTCTGTCTCATCATCCCGGTCTCTCTCTCTCTCGCTCCCAGTCTGTCTGATCTCCCCGGTCTGTCTCTCTCTTGCCCCTGGTTTCACTTTCGCCCCCAGTCTCTCTCTCTCTCTCGCCCCCGGTCTATAACGTCACTCCTGGTCTATCGTCACCCCCGGTATCTCATCAACCCCGGTCTCCCTCGCTCTCGGTCTCACTCACCCCCAGTCTCTCTTGTCGCCCCTGGTCTCTCTCGCCCCTGGTCACTCGTCAAACCCGGTCTCTCTCGCTCCCAGTTTCTCTCGCCCCTGGTCTCTTTTGCACCTGGTCTATCTCGACTACGGTCTCTCTCTCGATCCCGTTCTCCTTCTTGCCCCCGGTTTTTCTCTCTAGCCCCCAGTCTCTCTCTCGCCCCCGGTTTCTCTCTCGCCCCCGGTTTCTCTCTCGCCCCCAGTCTCTCTCTCGCCCCCGTTCCCTCTCTCGCTCCCGTTCTCTCTCTCTCACCCCCGTTCTCTCTCTCGCTCCCGTTCTCTCTCTTGCCACCAGTTTCTCTCTCGCCCCCGTTCTCTCTCTTGTCCCCGGTTTCTCTCTCACTCCCGTTTTCTCTCTCGCCCCCAGTTTCTCTCTCTCACACAGTTTCTCTCTCGCCCCCAGTCTCTCTCTCGTACCCAGTTTCTCTCTCGCCCCCAGTCTCTCTCTCGCCCCCGGTTTCTCTCTCGCCTCCGTTCTCTCTCTCGCCCCCAGTTTCTCTCTTGCCCCCAGTCTCTCTCTCACCCCCGCTCTCTCTCTCTCGCCCCCAGTCTCTCTCTCGAACCTGTTTTCTCTCTCGCCCCCAGTCTCTCTCTCACCCCCGTTCTCTCTCTCTTGCCCCCGGTTTCTCACTTGCCCCCGTTCTCTCTCTCGCCCCCGGTCTCTCTCTCGCTCTAGTTCTCTCTCGCTCCCAGTTTATCTCTCGCCCCCAGTCTCTCTCTCACCCCCAGTTTCTCTCTCGCCCCCATTCTCTCTCTCGTCCCCGGTCTCCCTCGATCCCATTCTCTCTCTTGCCCCCGGTTTTGCTCTCGCCCCCAGTCTCTCTCTCGCCCCCAGTCTCTCTCTCTTGCTCCCGTTCTCTCTCTTGCCCCGGTTTCTCTCTTGCCCCTGTTCTCTCTCTCGCACCCAGTCTCTCTCTCGCCCCCGGTTTCTCTCTCGCCTCCGTACTCTCTCTCGCCCCCAGTTTCTCTCTCGCCCCCAGTCTCTCTCTCACCCCCGCTCTCTCTCTCTCGCCCCAGTCTCTCTCTCGCCCCTGTTTTCTCTCTCGCCCCCAGTCTCTCTCTCGCCCCTGTTTTCTCTCTCGCCCCCAGTCTCTCTCTCACACCCGTTCTCTCTCTCTCGCCCCCAGTCTCTCTCTCGTCCCCGGTCTCCCTCGATCCCATTCTCTCTCTTGCCCCCGGTTTTGCTCTCGCCCCCAGTCTCTCTCTCGCCCCCAGTCTCTCTCTCTTGCTCCCGTTCTCTCTCTTGCCCCGGTTTCTCTCTTGCCCCTGTTCTCTCTCTCGCCCACAGTCTCTCTCTCGCCCCCAGTCTCTCTCGCACACCCGTTCTCTCTCTCGCCCCCGGTTTCTCTCTCGTCCCCAGTCTCTCTCTCACACCCGTTCTCTCTCTCGCCCCCGGTTTCTCTCTCGTCCCCAGTCTCTCTCTCACTCCCAGTTTCTCTCTCGCCCCCAGTCTTTCTTCTCGCCCCCAGTCTCTCTCTCGCCCCCAGTTTCTCTCTCGCCCCCAGTCTTTCTCTCGTCCCCGGTCTCCCTCGCTCCCGTTCTCTCTCTCGTCCCCGGTCTCCCTCGCTCCCATTCTCGCTCTCGCCCCCGTTTTCTCTCTCACCCCCAGTCTCACTCTCACCCCCGTTCTCTCTCTCTCTCGCCCCCGGTTTCTCTCTCGCTCCCGTTCTCTCTCTTGCACCCGGTTTCTCTCTTGCCCCCGTTCTCTCTCTCGCCCCCGGTCTTTCTCTAGCTCCCATTCTCTGTCGCCCCCAGTTTCTCTCTCGCCCCCAGTCTCTCTCTTGCCCCCATTGTCTCTCTCGCCCCCAGTTTCTCTCTCGCCCCCAGTTTCTCTCTCACCCCCGTTCTCTCTCTCGTCCCCGTTTCTCTCTCGCCCCCAGTCTCTCTCTCGCCCCAGTCTCTCTCTCGCCCCCAGTTTCTCTCGCGCCATCGTTCTCTCTCTCGTCCCTGGTTTCTCTCTCACTCCCGTTCTCTCTCTCGCCCCCAGTTTCTCTCTCGCCCCCAGTCTCTCTCTCGACCCCGCTCTCTCTCACCCCCGGTTTCTCTCTCGCCCCCAGTCTCTCTCTCGCCCCCAGTCTCTCTCTCGTCCCCAGTCTCCCTCGCTCCCGTTCTCTCTCTTGCCCACGGTCTCTCCCTCGCTCCTGTTCTCTCTTTCGCCCCCGCTCTTTCTAAACACCGGTCTCTCTCTCTCCCCCCAGTCTCTCTCTTGCCCCCTGTCTCTCTCTCATCCCTGGTTTCTCTCTAGCCCCTAGTCTCTCTCTCGCCCCCGGTTTCTCTCTCGCCCCCAGTTTCTCTCTCGAACCCAGTCTCTCTCTCGCCCCCAGTCTCTCCCTCGGCCCCAGTCTCTCTCTCGTCCCCAGTCTCCCTCGCTCCCGTTCTCTCTCTCGTCCCCGGTCTCCCTCGCTCCCATTCTCTCTCTCGCCCCCGCTCTCTCTCTCGCCGCCAGTCTCTCTCCCTCAGCCCCGTTCTCCATCTCTCGCCCCCGGTTTCTCTCTCACCCCTGATCTCTCTCTCGCTCCCGTTCTCTCTCTTGCCCCCGGTTTCTCTCATGCCCCCGTTCTCTCTCTCGCCCCCAGTTTCTCTCTCGCCCCCGTTCTCTCTCTCGTCCCGGGTTTCTCTCTCACCCCCAGTCTATCTCTCGCCCCCAGTCTCTCTCTCGCCCCCAGTCTCTCTCTCACCCACAGATTCTCTCTCGCCCCCAGTCTCTCTCTCGCCCCCAGTTTCTCTCTCGCCCCCGTTCTCTCGTCCCCGGTTTCTCTCTCACTCCCGTTCTCTCTCTCGACCCCAGTTTCTCTCTCTCCCCCAGTCTCTCTCTTGCCCCCAGTCTCTCTCTCACCCACAGTTTCTCTGTCGCCCCCAGTCTCTCTCTCACCCCCGGTTTCTCTCTCACTCCCGTTCTCTCTCTCGCCCCCAGTTTCTCTCTCGCCCCCAGTCTCTCTCTCGCCCCCAGTCTCTCTCTCGCCCCCGGTTTCTCTCTCGCCTCCGTTCTCTCTCTTGCCCCCAGTTTCTCTCTCGCCCCCAGTCTCTCTCTCACCCCCGCTCTCTCTTTCTCGCCCCCAGTCTCTCTCTCACCCCCGTTCTCTCTCTTTCCCTCGGTTTCTCTCTTGCCCCCGTTGTCTCTCTCGCCTCCGGTCTCTCTCTCTCGCTCTCGTTCTCTCTCGCTCCCAGTTTCTCTCTCGCCCCCAGTCTCTCTCTCGCCCCCAGTTTCTGTCTCGCCCCCGCTCTCTCTCGCCCCCAGTCTCTCTCTCACCCCCAGTCACTCTCTCGCCCCCAGTTTCTCTCTCGCCCCCGTTCTCTCTCTTGTCCCCGGTTTCTCTCTCACTCCCGTTTTCTCTCTCGCCCCCAGTTTCTCTCTCTCACACAGTTTCTCTCTCGCCCCCAGTCTCTCTCTCGCCCCCAGTTTCTCTCTCGCCCCCAGTCTCTCTCTCGCCCCCGGTTTCTCTCTCGCCTCCGTTCTCTCTCTCGCCCCCAGTTTCTCTCTTGCCCCCAGTCTCTCTCTCACCCCCGCTCTCTCTCTCTCGCCCCCAGTCTCTCTCTCGCCCCTGTTTTCTCTCTCGCCCCCAGTCTCTCTCTCACCCCCGTTCTCTCTCTCTTGCCCCCGGTTTCTCACTTGCCCCCGTTCTCTCTCTCGCCCCCGGTCTCTCTCTCGCCCCCAGTCTCTCTCTCGCCCCCAGTCTCTCTCTCGCCCCCGGTTTCTCTCTCGCCTCCGTTCTCTCTCTTGCCCCCAGTTTCTCTCTCGCCCCCAGTCTCTCTCTCACCCCCGCTCTCTCTTTCTCGCCCCCAGTCTCTCTCTTGCCCCTGTTTTCTCTCTCGCCCCCAGTCGCTCTCTCACCCCGTTCTCTCTCTTTCCCTCGGTTTCTCTCTTGCCCCCGTTGTCTCTCTCGCCCCCGGTCTCTCTCTCTCGCTCTCGTTCTCTCTCGCTCCCAGTTTCTCTCTCGCCCCCAGTCTCTCTCTCGCCCCCAGTTTCTGTCTCGCCCCCGCTCTCTCTCGCCCCCAGTCTCTCTCTCACCCCCAGTCACTCTCTCGCCCCCAGTTTCTCTCTCGCCCCCGTTCTCTCTCTTGTCCCCGGTTTCTCTCTCACTCCCGTTCTCTCTCTCGCCCCCAGTTTCTCTCTCGCCCCAGTCTCTCTCTCGCCCCCAGTCTCTCTCTCTCACACAGTTTCTCTCTCGCCCCCAGTCTCTCTCTCGCCCCCAGTTTCTCTCTCGCCGCCAGTCTCTCTCTCGCCCCCGGTTTCTCTCTCGCCTCCGTTCTCTCTCTCGCCCCCAGTTTCTCTCTTGCCCCCAGTCTCTCTCTCACCCCCGCTCTCTCTCTCTCGCCCCCAGTCTCTCTCTCGCCCCTGTTTTCTCTCTCGCCCCCAGTCTCTCTCTCACCCCCGTGCTGTCTCTCTTGCCCCCGGTTTCTCACTCGCCCCCGTTCTCTCTCTCGCCCCCGGTCTCTCTCTCGCTCTCGTTCTCTCTCGCTCCCAGTTTCTCTCTCGCCCCCAGTCTCTCTCTCACCCCCAGTTTCTCTCTCGCCCCCATTCTCTCTCTCGTCCCCGGTTTCTCTCTCACTCCCGTTCTCTCTCTCGCCCCTAGTTTCTCTCTCGCCCCCAGTCCCTCTCTCGCCCCCAATCTCTCTCTCGCCCCCAGTCTTTCTCTCGCCCCCAGTCTCTCTCTCACCACCAGTTTCTCTCTCGCCCCCAGTCTCTCTCTCGCCCCCGGTTTCTCTCTCCCTCCCTTTCTCTCTCTCGCGCCCAGTTTCTCTCTCGCCCCCAGTCTCTCTCTCACCCCCGCTCTCTCTCCCTCGCCCCCAGTCTCTCTCTCGCCCCTGTTTTCTCTCTCACCCCCAGTTTCTCTCTCGACCCCGGTTTCTCTCTCACTCCCGTTCTCTCTCTCGCCCCCAGTTTCTCTCTTGCCCCCAGTCTCTCTCTCACGCCCGTTCCCTCTCTCTCGCCCCGAGTTTCTCTCTCGCCCCCGTTCTCTCTCTCGTCCCCGGTTTCTCTCTCACTCCCTTCCTCTCTCTCGTCCCCAGTCTGTCTCTCACCCCAAGTCTGTCTCTCGCCCCCAGCCTCTCTCTCGCCCCCAGTCTCTCTCTCACCCCTGGTTTCTCTCTCACCCCCCCATTCTCTCTCTCGACCCCGCTCTCTCTCAACACCGGTCTCTCTCTCTCCCTCCAGTCTCTCTCTCGCCCCCAGTCTCTCTCTCGTCCCTGGTTTCTCTCTAGCCCCCAGTCTCTCTCTCGCCCCCGGTTTCTCTCTCGCCCCCGGTTTCTCTCTCGCCCCCAGTCTCTCTCTCGCCCCCGTTCCCTCTCTCGCTCCCGTTCTCTCTCACTCACCCCCGTTCTCTCTCTCGCTCCCGTTCTCTCTCTTGCCCCCGGTTTTGCTCTCGCCCCCAGTCTCTCTCTCGCCCCCAGTCTCTCTCTCTTGCTCCCGTTCTCTCTGTTGCCCCTGTTTCTCTCTTGACCCTGTTCTCTCTCTCGCACCCAGTCTCTCTCTCGCCCCCGGTTTCTCTCTCGCCTCCGTACTCTCTCTCGCCCCCAGTTTCTCTCTCGCCCCCAGTCTCTCTCTCACCCCCGCTCTCTCTCTCTCGCCCCAGTCTCTCTCTCGCCCCTGTTTTCTCTCTCGCCCCCAGTCTCTCTCTCGCCCCTGTTTTCTCTCTCGCCCCCAGTCTCTCTCTCACACCCGTTCTCTCTCTCTCGCCCCCAGTCTCTCTCTCGTCCCCGGTCTCCCTCGATCCCATTCTCTCTCTTGCCCCCGGTTTTGCTCTCGCCCCCAGTCTCTCTCTCGCCCCCAGTCTCTCTCTCTTGCTCCCGTTCTCTCTCTTGCCCCGGTTTCTCTCTTGCCCCTGTTCTCTCTCTCGCCCCCAGTCTCTCTCTCGCCCCCAGTCTCTCTCGCACACCTGTTCTCTCTCTCGCCCCCGGTTTCTCTCTCGTCCCCAGTCTCTCTCTCACACCCGTTCTCTCTCTCGCCCCCGGTTTCTCTCTCGTCCCCAGTCTCTCTCTCACTCCCAGTTTCTCTCTCGCCCCCAGTGTTTCTTCTCGCCCCCAGTCTCTCTCTCGCCCCCAGTTTCTCTCTCGCCCCCAGTCTTTCTCTCGTCCCCGGTCTCCCTCGCTCCCGTTCTCTCTCTCGTCCCCGGGCTCCCTCGCTCCCATTCTCGCTCTCGCCCCCGTTTTCTCTCTCACCCCCAGTCTCACTCTCACCCCCGTTCTCTCTCTCTCTCGCCCCCGGTTTCTCTCTCGCTCCCGTTCTCTCTCTTGCACCCGGTTTCTCTCTTGCCCCCGTTCTCTCTCTCGCCCCCGGTCTTTCTCTAGCTCCCGTTCTCTCTCGCCCCCAGTTTCTCTCTCGCCCCCAGTCTCTCTCTTGCCCCCAGTCTCTCTCTCGCCCCCAGTTTCTCTCTCGCCCCCAGTTTCTCTCTCACCCCCGTTCTCTCTCTCGTCCCCGTTTCTCTCTCGCCCCCAGTCTCTCTCTCGCCCCAGTCTCTCTCTCGCCGCCAGTTTCTCTCTCGCCATCGTTCTCTCTCTCGTCCCTGGCTTCTCTCTCACTCCCGTTCTCTCTCTCGCCCCCAGTTTCTCTCTCGCCCCCAGTCTCTCTCTCGACCCCGCTCTCTCTCACCCCCGGTTTCTCTCTCGCCCCCAGTCTCTCTCTCGCCCCCAGTCTCTCTCTCGTCCCCAGTCTCCCTCGCTCCCGTTCTCTCTCTTGCCCACGGTCTCTCCCTCGCTCCTGTTCTCTCTTTCGCCCCCGCTCTTTCTAAACACCGGTCTCTCTCTCTCCCCCCAGTCTCTCTCTTGCCCCCTGTCTCTCTCTCGTCCCTGGTTTCTCTCTAGCCCCTAGTCTCTCTCTCGCCCCCGGTTTCTCTCTCGCCCCCAGTTTCTCTCTCGCCCCCAGTCTCTCTCTCGCCCCCAGTCTCTCCCTCGGCCCCAGTCTCTCTCTCGTCCCCAGTCTCCCTCGCTCCCGTTCTCTCTCTCGTCCCCGGTCTCCCTCGCTCCCATTCTCTCTCTCGCCCCCGCTCTCTCTCTCGCCGCCAGTCTCTCTCCCTCACCCCCGTTCTCCATCTCTCGCCCCCGGTTTCTCTCTCACCCCTGATCTCTCTCTCGCTCCCGTTCTCTCTCTTGCCCCCGGTTTCTCTCATGCCCCCGTTCTCTCTGTCGCCCCCGGTCTCTCTCTCGCTCCCGTTCTCTCTCGCCCCCAGTTTCTCTCTCGCCCCCAGTCTCTCTCTCGCCCCCAGTCTCTCTCTCGCCCCCAGTTTCTCTCTCGCCCCCAGTTTCTCTCTCGCCCCCGTTCTCTCTCTCGTCCCGGGTTTCTCTCTCACCCCCAGTCTATCTCTCGCCCCCAGTCTCTCTCTCGCCCCCAGTCTCTCTCTCACCCACAGTTTCTCTCTCGCCCCCAGTCTCTCTCTCGCACCCGGTTTCTCTCTCACCCCTGATCTCTCTCTCGCTCCCGTTCTCTCTCTTGCCCCCGGTTTCTCTCATGCCCCCGTTCTCTCTGTCGCCCCCGGTCTCTCTCTCGCTCCCGTTCTCTCTCGCCCCCAGTTTCTCTCTCGCCCCCAGTCTCTCTCTCGCCCCCAGTCTCTCTCTCGCCCCCAGTTTCTCTCTCGCCCCCGTTCTCTCGTCCCCGGTTTCTCCCTCACTCCCGTTCTCTCTCTCGACCCCAGTTTCTCTCTCGACCCCAGTTTCTCTCTCGCCCCCAGTCTCTCTCTTGCCCCCAGTCTCTCTCTCACCCACAGTTTCTCTGTCGCCCCCAGTCTCTCTCTCGCCCCCGGTTTCTCTCTCACTCCCGTTATCTCTCTCGCCCCCAGTTTCTCTCTCGCCCCCAGTCTCTCTCTCGCCCCCAGTCTCTCTCTCGCCCCCGGTTTCTCTCTCGCCTCCGTTCTCTCTCTTGCCCCCAGTTTCTCTCTCGCCCCCAGTCTCTCTCTCACCCCCGGTTTCTCTCTCGCCTCCGTTCTCTCTCTTTCCCTCGGTTTCTCTCTTGCCCCCGTTGTCTCTCTCGCCTCCGGTCTCTCTCTCTCGCTCTCGTTCTCTCTCGCTCCCAGTTTCTCTCTCGCCCCCAGTCTCTCTCTCGCCCCCAGTTTCTGTCTCGCCCCCGCTCTCTCTCGCCCCCAGTCTCTCTCTCACCCCCAGTCACTCTCTCGCCCCCAGTTTCTCTCTCGCCCCCGTTCTCTCTCTTGTCCCCGGTTTCTCTCTCACTCCCGTTTTCTCTCTCGCCCCCAGTTTCTCTCTCTCACACAGTTTCTCTCTCGCCCCCAGTCTCTCTCTCGCCCCCAGTTTCTCTCTCGCCCCCAGTCTCTCTCTCGCCCCCGGTTTCTCTCTCGCCTCCGTTCTCTCTCTCGCCCCCAGTTTCTCTCTTGCCCCCAGTCTCTCTCTCACCCCCGCTCTCTCTCTCTCGCCCCCAGTCTCTCTCTCGCCCCTGTTTTCTCTCTCGCCCCCAGTCTCTCTCTCACCCCCGTTCTGTCTCTCTTGCCCCCGGTTTCTCACTTGCCCCCGTTCTCTCTCTCGCCCCCGGTCTCTCTCTCGCTCTAGTTCTCTCTCGCTCCCAGTTTCTCTCTCGCCCCCAGTCTCTCTCTCACCCCCAGTTTCTCTCTCGCCCCCATTCTCTCTCTCGTCCCCGGTTTCTCTCTCACTCCCGTTCTCTCTCTCGCCCCTAGTTTCTCTCTCACCCCCAGTCTCTCTCTCGCCCCCAGTCTCTCTCTCACCCCCAGTCTCTCTCTCACCCCCAGTTTCTCTCTCGCCCCCAGTTTCTCTCTCGCCCCCAGTCTCTCTCTCGCCCCCAGTCTCTCTCTCGCACCCGGCTTCTCTCTCGCCTCCGTTCTCTCTCTTGCCCCCAGTTTCTCTCTCGCCCCCAGTCTCTCTCTCACCCCCGCTCTCTCTTTCTCGCCCCCAGTCTCTCTCTTGCCCCTGTTTTCTCTCTCGCCCCCAGTCGCTCTCTCACCCCGTTCTCTCTCTTTCCCTCGGTTTCTCTCTTGCCCCCGTTGTCTCTCTCGCCCCCGGTCTCTCTCTCTCGCTCTCGTTCTCTCTCGCTCCCAGTTTCTCTCTCGCCCCCAGTCTCTCTCTCGCCCCCAGTTTCTGTCTCGCCCTCGCTCTCTCTCGCCCCCAGTCTCTCTCTCACCCCCAGTCACTCTCTCGCCCCCAGTTTCTCTCTCGCCCCCGTTCTCTCTCTTGTCCCCGGTTTCTCTCTCACTCCCGTTCTCTCTCTCGCCCCCAGTTTCTCTCTCGCCCCAGTCTCTCTCTCGCCCCCAGTCTCTCTCTCTCACACAGTTTCTCTCTCGCCCCCAGTCTCTCTCT
Organism: Chiloscyllium punctatum; assembly: GCF_047496795.1. Lineage (NCBI taxonomy): Eukaryota > Metazoa > Chordata > Chondrichthyes > Orectolobiformes > Hemiscylliidae > Chiloscyllium > Chiloscyllium punctatum. The sequence continues at coordinate 14,833,089 of NC_092762.1, read as the reverse complement.
CGCCCCCAGTTTCTCTCTCGCCGCCAGTCTCTCTCTCACCCCCGCTCTCTCTTTCTCGCCCCCAGTCTCTCTCTTGCCCCTGTTTTCTCTCTCGCCCCCAGTCGCTCTCTCACCCCGTTCTCTCTCTTTCCCTCGGTTTCTCTCTTGCCCCCGTTGTCTCTCTCGCCCCCGGTTTCTCTCTCACTCCCGTTCTCTCTCTCGCCCCCAGTTTCTCTCTCGCCCCCGGTTTCTCTCTCACTCCCGTTCTCTCTCTCGCCCCCAGTTTCTCTCTCGCCCCAGTCTCTCTCTCGCCCCCAGTCTCTCTCTCTCACACAGTTTCTCTCTCGCCCCCAGTCTCTCTCTCGCCCCCAGTTTCTCTCTCGCCTCCGTTCTCTCTCTCGCCCCCAGTTTCTCTCTTGCCCCCAGTCTCTCTCTCACCCCCGCTCTCTCTCTCTCGCCCCCAGTCTCTCTCTCGCCCCTGTTTTCTCTCTCGCCCCCAGTCTCTCTCTCACCCCCGTGCTGTCTCTCTTGCCCCCGGTTTCTCACTTGCCCCCGTTCTCTCTCTCGCCCCCGGTCTCTCTCTCGCTCTAGTTCTCTCTCGCTCCCAGTTTCTCTCTCGCCCCCAGTCTCTCTCTCACCCCCAGTTTCTCTCTCGCCCCCATTCTCTCTCTCGTCCCCGGTTTCTCTCTCACTCCCGTTCTCTCTCTCGCCCCTAGTTTCTCTCTCGCCCCCAGTCTCTCTCTTGCACCCAGTCTCTCTCTCACCCCCAGTTTCTCTCTCGCCCCCAGTCTTTCTCTCGCCCCGGTTTCTCTCTCACTCCCGTTCTCTCTCTCGCCCCCAGTTTCTCTCTCGCCCCCAGTCTCTCTCTCACCACCAGTTTCTCTCTCGCCCCCAGTCTCTCTCTCGCCCCCGGTTTCTCTCTCCCTCCCGTTCTCTCTCTCGCCCCCAGTTTCTCTCTCGCCCCCAGTCTCTCTCTCACCCCCGCTCTCTCTCCCTCGCCCCCAGTCTCTCTCTCGCCCCTGTTTTCTCTCTCGCCCCCAGTCTCTCTCTCACCCCCAGTTTCTCTCTCGACCCCGGTTTCTCTCTCACTCCCGTTCTCTCTCTCGCCCCCAGTTTCTCTCTTGCCCCCAGTCTCTCTCTCACGCCCGTTCCCTCTCTCTCTCCCCGAGTTTCTCTCTCGCCTCCGTTCTCTCTCTTGCCCCCAGTTTCTCTCTCGCCCCCAGTCTCTCTCTCACCCCCGGTTTCTCTCTCGCGTCCGTTCTCTCTCTTGCCCCCAGTTTCTCTCTCGCCCCCAGTCTCTCTCTCACCCCCGCTCTCTCTTTCTCGCCCCCAGTCTCTCTCTCACCCCCGTTCTCTCTCTTTCCCTCGGTTTCTCTCTTGCCCCCGTTGTCTCTCTCGCCTCCGGTCTCTCTCTCTCGCTCTCGTTCTCTCTCGCTCCCAGTTTCTCTCTCGCCCCCAGTCTCTCTCTCGCCCCCAGTTTCTGTCTCGCCCCCGCTCTCTCTCGCCCCCAGTCTCTCTCTCACCCCCAGTCACTCTCTCGCCCCCAGTTTCTCTCTCGCCCCCGTTCTCTCTCTTGTCCCCGGTTTCTCTCTCACTCCCGTTTTCTCTCTCGCCCCCAGTTTCTCTCTCTCACACAGTTTCTCTCTCGCCCCCAGTCTCTCTCTCGCCCCCAGTTTCTCTCTCGCCCCCAGTCTCTCTCTCGCCCCCGGTTTCTCTCTCGCCTCCGTTCTCTCTCTCGCCCCCAGTTTCTCTCTTGCCCCCAGTCTCTCTCTCACCCCCGCTCTCTCTCTCTCGCCCCCAGTCTCTCTCTCGCCCCTGTTTTCTCTCTCGCCCCCAGTCTCTCTCTCACCCCCGTTCTCTCTCTCTTGCCCCCGGTTTCTCACTTGCCCCCGTTCTCTCTCTCGCCCCCGGTCTCTCTCTCGCCCCCAGTCTCTCTCTCGCCCCCAGTCTCTCTCTCGCCCCCGGTTTCTCTCTCGCCTCCGTTCTCTCTCTTGCCCCCAGTTTCTCTCTCGCCCCCAGTCTCTCTCTCACCCCCGCTCTCTCTTTCTCGCCCCCAGTCTCTCTCTTGCCCCTGTTTTCTCTCTCGCCCCCAGTCGCTCTCTCACCCCGTTCTCTCTCTTTCCCTCGGTTTCTCTCTTGCCCCCGTTGTCTCTCTCGCCCCCGGTCTCTCTCTCTCGCTCTCGTTCTCTCTCGCTCCCAGTTTCTCTCTCGCCCCCAGTCTCTCTCTCGCCCCCAGTTTCTGTCTCGCCCCCGCTCTCTCTCGCCCCCAGTCTCTCTCTCACCCCCAGTCACTCTCTCGCCCCCAGTTTCTCTCTCGCCCCCGTTCTCTCTCTTGTCCCCGGTTTCTCTCTCACTCCCGTTCTCTCTCTCGCCCCCAGTTTCTCTCTCGCCCCAGTCTCTCTCTCGCCCCCAGTCTCTCTCTCTCACACAGTTTCTCTCTCGCCCCCAGTCTCTCTCTCGCCCCCAGTTTCTCTCTCGCCGCCAGTCTCTCTCTCGCCCCCGGTTTCTCTCTCGCCTCCGTTCTCTCTCTCGCCCCCAGTTTCTCTCTTGCCCCCAGTCTCTCTCTCACCCCCGCTCTCTCTCTCTCGCCCCCAGTCTCTCTCTCGCCCCTGTTTTCTCTCTCGCCCCCAGTCTCTCTCTCACCCCCGTGCTGTCTCTCTTGCCCCCGGTTTCTCACTCGCCCCCGTTCTCTCTCTCGCCCCCGGTCTCTCTCTCGCTCTCGTTCTCTCTCGCTCCCAGTTTCTCTCTCGCCCCCAGTCTCTCTCTCACCCCCAGTTTCTCTCTCGCCCCCATTCTCTCTCTCGTCCCCGGTTTCTCTCTCACTCCCGTTCTCTCTCTCGCCCCTAGTTTCTCTCTCGCCCCCAGTCCCTCTCTCGCCCCCAATCTCTCTCTCGCCCCCAGTCTTTCTCTCGCCCCCAGTCTCTCTCTCACCACCAGTTTCTCTCTCGCCCCCAGTCTCTCTCTCGCCCCCGGTTTCTCTCTCCCTCCCTTTCTCTCTCTCGCGCCCAGTTTCTCTCTCGCCCCCAGTCTCTCTCTCACCCCCGCTCTCTCTCCCTCGCCCCCAGTCTCTCTCTCGCCCCTGTTTTCTCTCTCACCCCCAGTTTCTCTCTCGACCCCGGTTTCTCTCTCACTCCCGTTCTCTCTCTCGCCCCCAGTTTCTCTCTTGCCCCCAGTCTCTCTCTCACGCCCGTTCCCTCTCTCTCGCCCCGAGTTTCTCTCTCGCCCCCGTTCTCTCTCTCGTCCCCGGTTTCTCTCTCACTCCCTTCCTCTCTCTCGTCCCCAGTCTGTCTCTCACCCCAAGTCTGTCTCTCGCCCCCAGCCTCTCTCTCGCCCCCAGTCTCTCTCTCACCCCTGGTTTCTCTCTCACCCCCCCATTCTCTCTCTCGACCCCGCTCTCTCTCAACACCGGTCTCTCTCTCTCCCTCCAGTCTCTCTCTCGCCCCCAGTCTCTCTCTCGTCCCTGGTTTCTCTCTAGCCCCCAGTCTCTCTCTCGCCCCCGGTTTCTCTCTCGCCCCCGGTTTCTCTCTCGCCCCCAGTCTCTCTCTCGCCCCCGTTCCCTCTCTCGCTCCCGTTCTCTCTCACTCACCCCCGTTCTCTCTCTCGCTCCCGTTCTCTCTCTTGCCCCCGGTTTTGCTCTCGCCCCCAGTCTCTCTCTCGCCCCCAGTCTCTCTCTCTTGCTCCCGTTCTCTCTGTTGCCCCTGTTTCTCTCTTGACCCTGTTCTCTCTCTCGCACCCAGTCTCTCTCTCGCCCCCGGTTTCTCTCTCGCCTCCGTACTCTCTCTCGCCCCCAGTTTCTCTCTCGCCCCCAGTCTCTCTCTCACCCCCGCTCTCTCTCTCTCGCCCCAGTCTCTCTCTCGCCCCTGTTTTCTCTCTCGCCCCCAGTCTCTCTCTCGCCCCTGTTTTCTCTCTCGCCCCCAGTCTCTCTCTCACACCCGTTCTCTCTCTCTCGCCCCCAGTCTCTCTCTCGTCCCCGGTCTCCCTCGATCCCATTCTCTCTCTTGCCCCCGGTTTTGCTCTCGCCCCCAGTCTCTCTCTCGCCCCCAGTCTCTCTCTCTTGCTCCCGTTCTCTCTCTTGCCCCGGTTTCTCTCTTGCCCCTGTTCTCTCTCTCGCCCCCAGTCTCTCTCTCGCCCCCAGTCTCTCTCGCACACCTGTTCTCTCTCTCGCCCCCGGTTTCTCTCTCGTCCCCAGTCTCTCTCTCACACCCGTTCTCTCTCTCGCCCCCGGTTTCTCTCTCGTCCCCAGTCTCTCTCTCACTCCCAGTTTCTCTCTCGCCCCCAGTGTTTCTTCTCGCCCCCAGTCTCTCTCTCGCCCCCAGTTTCTCTCTCGCCCCCAGTCTTTCTCTCGTCCCCGGTCTCCCTCGCTCCCGTTCTCTCTCTCGTCCCCGGGCTCCCTCGCTCCCATTCTCGCTCTCGCCCCCGTTTTCTCTCTCACCCCCAGTCTCACTCTCACCCCCGTTCTCTCTCTCTCTCGCCCCCGGTTTCTCTCTCGCTCCCGTTCTCTCTCTTGCACCCGGTTTCTCTCTTGCCCCCGTTCTCTCTCTCGCCCCCGGTCTTTCTCTAGCTCCCGTTCTCTCTCGCCCCCAGTTTCTCTCTCGCCCCCAGTCTCTCTCTTGCCCCCAGTCTCTCTCTCGCCCCCAGTTTCTCTCTCGCCCCCAGTTTCTCTCTCACCCCCGTTCTCTCTCTCGTCCCCGTTTCTCTCTCGCCCCCAGTCTCTCTCTCGCCCCAGTCTCTCTCTCGCCGCCAGTTTCTCTCTCGCCATCGTTCTCTCTCTCGTCCCTGGCTTCTCTCTCACTCCCGTTCTCTCTCTCGCCCCCAGTTTCTCTCTCGCCCCCAGTCTCTCTCTCGACCCCGCTCTCTCTCACCCCCGGTTTCTCTCTCGCCCCCAGTCTCTCTCTCGCCCCCAGTCTCTCTCTCGTCCCCAGTCTCCCTCGCTCCCGTTCTCTCTCTTGCCCACGGTCTCTCCCTCGCTCCTGTTCTCTCTTTCGCCCCCGCTCTTTCTAAACACCGGTCTCTCTCTCTCCCCCCAGTCTCTCTCTTGCCCCCTGTCTCTCTCTCGTCCCTGGTTTCTCTCTAGCCCCTAGTCTCTCTCTCGCCCCCGGTTTCTCTCTCGCCCCCAGTTTCTCTCTCGCCCCCAGTCTCTCTCTCGCCCCCAGTCTCTCCCTCGGCCCCAGTCTCTCTCTCGTCCCCAGTCTCCCTCGCTCCCGTTCTCTCTCTCGTCCCCGGTCTCCCTCGCTCCCATTCTCTCTCTCGCCCCCGCTCTCTCTCTCGCCGCCAGTCTCTCTCCCTCACCCCCGTTCTCCATCTCTCGCCCCCGGTTTCTCTCTCACCCCTGATCTCTCTCTCGCTCCCGTTCTCTCTCTTGCCCCCGGTTTCTCTCATGCCCCCGTTCTCTCTGTCGCCCCCGGTCTCTCTCTCGCTCCCGTTCTCTCTCGCCCCCAGTTTCTCTCTCGCCCCCAGTCTCTCTCTCGCCCCCAGTCTCTCTCTCGCCCCCAGTTTCTCTCTCGCCCCCAGTTTCTCTCTCGCCCCCGTTCTCTCTCTCGTCCCGGGTTTCTCTCTCACCCCCAGTCTATCTCTCGCCCCCAGTCTCTCTCTCGCCCCCAGTCTCTCTCTCACCCACAGTTTCTCTCTCGCCCCCAGTCTCTCTCTCGCACCCGGTTTCTCTCTCACCCCTGATCTCTCTCTCGCTCCCGTTCTCTCTCTTGCCCCCGGTTTCTCTCATGCCCCCGTTCTCTCTGTCGCCCCCGGTCTCTCTCTCGCTCCCGTTCTCTCTCGCCCCCAGTTTCTCTCTCGCCCCCAGTCTCTCTCTCGCCCCCAGTCTCTCTCTCGCCCCCAGTTTCTCTCTCGCCCCCGTTCTCTCGTCCCCGGTTTCTCCCTCACTCCCGTTCTCTCTCTCGACCCCAGTTTCTCTCTCGACCCCAGTTTCTCTCTCGCCCCCAGTCTCTCTCTTGCCCCCAGTCTCTCTCTCACCCACAGTTTCTCTGTCGCCCCCAGTCTCTCTCTCGCCCCCGGTTTCTCTCTCACTCCCGTTATCTCTCTCGCCCCCAGTTTCTCTCTCGCCCCCAGTCTCTCTCTCGCCCCCAGTCTCTCTCTCGCCCCCGGTTTCTCTCTCGCCTCCGTTCTCTCTCTTGCCCCCAGTTTCTCTCTCGCCCCCAGTCTCTCTCTCACCCCCGGTTTCTCTCTCGCCTCCGTTCTCTCTCTTTCCCTCGGTTTCTCTCTTGCCCCCGTTGTCTCTCTCGCCTCCGGTCTCTCTCTCTCGCTCTCGTTCTCTCTCGCTCCCAGTTTCTCTCTCGCCCCCAGTCTCTCTCTCGCCCCCAGTTTCTGTCTCGCCCCCGCTCTCTCTCGCCCCCAGTCTCTCTCTCACCCCCAGTCACTCTCTCGCCCCCAGTTTCTCTCTCGCCCCCGTTCTCTCTCTTGTCCCCGGTTTCTCTCTCACTCCCGTTTTCTCTCTCGCCCCCAGTTTCTCTCTCTCACACAGTTTCTCTCTCGCCCCCAGTCTCTCTCTCGCCCCCAGTTTCTCTCTCGCCCCCAGTCTCTCTCTCGCCCCCGGTTTCTCTCTCGCCTCCGTTCTCTCTCTCGCCCCCAGTTTCTCTCTTGCCCCCAGTCTCTCTCTCACCCCCGCTCTCTCTCTCTCGCCCCCAGTCTCTCTCTCGCCCCTGTTTTCTCTCTCGCCCCCAGTCTCTCTCTCACCCCCGTTCTGTCTCTCTTGCCCCCGGTTTCTCACTTGCCCCCGTTCTCTCTCTCGCCCCCGGTCTCTCTCTCGCTCTAGTTCTCTCTCGCTCCCAGTTTCTCTCTCGCCCCCAGTCTCTCTCTCACCCCCAGTTTCTCTCTCGCCCCCATTCTCTCTCTCGTCCCCGGTTTCTCTCTCACTCCCGTTCTCTCTCTCGCCCCTAGTTTCTCTCTCACCCCCAGTCTCTCTCTCGCCCCCAGTCTCTCTCTCACCCCCAGTCTCTCTCTCACCCCCAGTTTCTCTCTCGCCCCCAGTTTCTCTCTCGCCCCCAGTCTCTCTCTCGCCCCCAGTCTCTCTCTCGCACCCGGCTTCTCTCTCGCCTCCGTTCTCTCTCTTGCCCCCAGTTTCTCTCTCGCCCCCAGTCTCTCTCTCACCCCCGCTCTCTCTTTCTCGCCCCCAGTCTCTCTCTTGCCCCTGTTTTCTCTCTCGCCCCCAGTCGCTCTCTCACCCCGTTCTCTCTCTTTCCCTCGGTTTCTCTCTTGCCCCCGTTGTCTCTCTCGCCCCCGGTCTCTCTCTCTCGCTCTCGTTCTCTCTCGCTCCCAGTTTCTCTCTCGCCCCCAGTCTCTCTCTCGCCCCCAGTTTCTGTCTCGCCCTCGCTCTCTCTCGCCCCCAGTCTCTCTCTCACCCCCAGTCACTCTCTCGCCCCCAGTTTCTCTCTCGCCCCCGTTCTCTCTCTTGTCCCCGGTTTCTCTCTCACTCCCGTTCTCTCTCTCGCCCCCAGTTTCTCTCTCGCCCCAGTCTCTCTCTCGCCCCCAGTCTCTCTCTCTCACACAGTTTCTCTCTCGCCCCCAGTCTCTCTCTCGCCCCCAGTTTCTCTCTCGCCGCCAGTCTCTCTCTCACCCCCGCTCTCTCTTTCTCGCCCCCAGTCTCTCTCTTGCCCCTGTTTTCTCTCTCGCCCCCAGTCGCTCTCTCACCCCGTTCTCTCTCTTTCCCTCGGTTTCTCTCTTGCCCCCGTTGTCTCTCTCGCCCCCGGTTTCTCTCTCACTCCCGTTCTCTCTCTCGCCCCCAGTTTCTCTCTCGCCCCCGGTTTCTCTCTCACTCCCGTTCTCTCTCTCGCCCCCAGTTTCTCTCTCGCCCCAGTCTCTCTCTCGCCCCCAGTCTCTCTCTCTCACACAGTTTCTCTCTCGCCCCCAGTCTCTCTCTCGCCCCCAGTTTCTCTCTCGCCTCCGTTCTCTCTCTCGCCCCCAGTTTCTCTCTTGCCCCCAGTCTCTCTCTCACCCCCGCTCTCTCTCTCTCGCCCCCAGTCTCTCTCTCGCCCCTGTTTTCTCTCTCGCCCCCAGTCTCTCTCTCACCCCCGTGCTGTCTCTCTTGCCCCCGGTTTCTCACTTGCCCCCGTTCTCTCTCTCGCCCCCGGTCTCTCTCTCGCTCTAGTTCTCTCTCGCTCCCAGTTTCTCTCTCGCCCCCAGTCTCTCTCTCACCCCCAGTTTCTCTCTCGCCCCCATTCTCTCTCTCGTCCCCGGTTTCTCTCTCACTCCCGTTCTCTCTCTCGCCCCTAGTTTCTCTCTCGCCCCCAGTCTCTCTCTTGCACCCAGTCTCTCTCTCACCCCCAGTTTCTCTCTCGCCCCCAGTCTTTCTCTCGCCCCGGTTTCTCTCTCACTCCCGTTCTCTCTCTCGCCCCCAGTTTCTCTCTCGCCCCCAGTCTCTCTCTCACCACCAGTTTCTCTCTCGCCCCCAGTCTCTCTCTCGCCCCCGGTTTCTCTCTCCCTCCCGTTCTCTCTCTCGCCCCCAGTTTCTCTCTCGCCCCCAGTCTCTCTCTCACCCCCGCTCTCTCTCCCTCGCCCCCAGTCTCTCTCTCGCCCCTGTTTTCTCTCTCGCCCCCAGTCTCTCTCTCACCCCCAGTTTCTCTCTCGACCCCGGTTTCTCTCTCACTCCCGTTCTCTCTCTCGCCCCCAGTTTCTCTCTTGCCCCCAGTCTCTCTCTCACGCCCGTTCCCTCTCTCTCTCCCCGAGTTTCTCTCTCGCCCCCGTTCTCTCTCTCGTCCCCGGTTTCTCTCTCACTCCCTTCCTCTCTCTCGCCCCCAGTTTCTCTCTTGCCCCCAGTCTCTCTCTCACGCCCGTTCCCTCTCTCTCTCCCCGAGTTTCTCTCTCGCCCCCAGCCTCTCTCTCGCCCCCAGTCTCTCTCTCACCCCTGGTTTCTCTCTCACCCCCCCATTCTCTCTCTCGACCCCGCTCTCTCTCAACACCGGTCTCTCTCTCTCCCTCCAGTCTCTCTCTCGCCCCCAGTCTCTCTCTCGTCCCTGGATTCTCTCTAGCCCCCAGTCTCTCTCTCGCCCCCGGTTTCTCTCTCGCCCCCGGTTTCTCTCTCGCCCCCAGTCTCTCTCTCGCCCCCGTTCCCTCTCTCGCTCCCGTTCTCTCTCTCTCACCCCCGTTCTCTCTCTCGCTCCCGTTCTCTCTCTTGCCCCCGGTTTCTCTCTCGCCCCCAGTTTCTGTCTCGCCCCCGCTCTCTCTCGCCCCCAGTCTCTCTCTCACCCTCAGTCACTCTCTCGCCCCCAGTTTCTCTCTCGCCCCCGTTCTCTCTCTTGTCCCCGGTTTCTCTCTCACTCCCGTTTTCTCTCTCGCCCCCAGTTTCTCTCTCTCACACAGTTTCTCTCTCGCCCCCAGTCTCTCTCTCGCCCCCAGTTTCTCTCTCGCCCCCAGTCTCTCTCTCGCCCCCGGTTTCTCTCTCGCCTCCGTTCTCTCGCTCGCCCCCAGTTTCTCTCTTGCCCCCAGTCTCTCTCTCACCCCCGCTCTCTCTCTCTCGCTCCCAGTCTCTCTCTCGCCCCTGTTTTCTCTCTCGCCCCCAGTCTCTCTCTCACTCCAGTTCTCTCTCTCGACCCCAGTTTCTCTCTCGCCCCCAGTCTCTCTCTTGCCCCCAGTCTCTCTCTCACCCACAGTTTCTCTGTTGCCCCCAGTCTCTCTCTCGCCCCCGGTTTCTCTCTCACTCCCGTTCTCTCTCTCGCCCCCAGTTTCTCTCTCGCCCCGAGTCTCTCTCTCGCCCCCAGTCTCTCTCTCGCCCCCGGTTTCTCTCTCGCCTCCGTTCTCTCTCTTGCCCCCAGTTTCTCTCTCGCCCCCAGTCTCTCTCTCACCCCCGGTTTCTCTATCCCCTCCGTTCTCTCTCTTGCCCCCAGTTTCTCTCTCGCCCCCAGTCTCTCTCTCACTCCCGCTCTCTCTTTCTCGGCCCCAGTCTCTCTCTCACCCCCGTTCTCTCTCTTTCCCTCGGTTTCTCTCTTGCCCCGTTGTCTCTCTCGCCTCCGGTCTCTCTCTCTCGCTCTCGTTCTCTCTCGCTCCCAGTTTCTCTCTCGCCCCCAGTCTCTCTCTCGCCCCCAGTTTCTGTCTCGCCCCCGCTCTCTCTCGCCCCCAGTCTCTCTCTCACCCCCAGTCACTCTCTCGCCCCCAGTTTCTCTCTCGCCCCCGTTCTCTCTCTTGTCCCCAGTTTCTCTCTCACTCCCGTTTTCTCTCTCGCCCCCAGTTTCTCTCTCTTACACAGTTTCTCTCTCGCCCCCAGTCTCTCTCTCGCCCCCAGTTTCTCTCTCGCCCCCAGTCTCTCTCTCGCCCCCGGTTTCTCTCTCGCCTCCGTTCTCTCTCTCGCCCCCAGTTTCTCTCTTGCCCCCAGTCTCTCTCTCACCCCCGCTCTCTCCCTCTCGCCCCCAGTCTCTCTCTCGCCCCTGTTTTCTCTCTCGCCCCCAGTCTCTCTCTCACCCCCGTTCTCTCTCTCTTGCCCCCGGTTTCTCACTTGCCCCCGTTCTCTCTCTCGCCCCCGGTCTCTCTCTCGCTCCATTTCTCTCTCGCTCCCAGTTTCTCTCTCGCCCCCAGTCTCTCTCTCGCCCCCTGTTTTCTCTCTCGCCCCCAGTCTCTCTCTCACCCCCGTGCTGTCTCTCTTGCCCCCGGTTTCTCACTTGCCCCCGTTCTCTCTCTCGCCCCCGGTCTCTCTCTCGCTCTAGTTCTCTCTCGCTCCCAGTTTCTCTCTCGCCCCCGTTCTCTCTCTCGTCCCCGGTTTCTCTCTCACTCCCTTCCTCTCTCTCGTCCCCAGTCTGTCTCTCACCCCAAGTCTGTCTCTCGCCCCCAGCCTCTCTCTCGCCCCCAGTCTCTCTCTCACCCCTGGTTTCTCTCTCTCCCCCCCATTCTCTCTCTCGACCCCGCTCTCTCTCAACACCGGTCTCTCTCTCTCCCTCCAGTCTCTCTCTCGCCCCCAGTCTCTCTCTCGTCCCTGGTTTCTCTCTAGCCCCCAGTCTCTCTCTCGCCCCCGGTTTCTCTCTCGCCCCCGGTTTCTCTCTCGCCCCCGGTTTCTCTCTCGCCCCCAGTCTCTCTCTCGCCCCCGTTCCCTCTCTCGCTCCCGTTCTCTCTCTCTCACCCCCGTTCTCTCTCTCGCTCCCGTTCTCTCTCTTGCCCCCGGTTTCTCTCTCGCCCCCAGTTTCTGTCTCGCCCCCGCTCTCTCTCGCCCCCAGTCTCTCTCTCACCCCCAGTCACTCTCTCGCCCCCAGTTTCTCTCTCGCCCCCGTTCTCTCTCTTGTCCCCGGTTTCTCTCTCACTCCCGTTTTCTCTCTCGCCCCCAGTTTCTCTCTCTCACACAGTTTCTCACTCGCCCCCAGTTTCTCTCTCGCCCCCAGTTTCTCTCTTGCCCCCAGTCTCTCTCTCACCCCCGCTCTCTCTCTCTCGCCCCCAGTCTCTCTCTCGCCCCTGTTTTCTCTCTCGCCCCCAGTCTCTCTCTCACCCCCGTTCTCTCTCTCTTGCCCCCGGTTTCTCTCTTGCCCCCGTTCTCTCTCTCGCCCCCGGTCTCTCTCTCGCTCTAGTTCTCTCTCGCTCCCAGTTTCTCTCTCGCCCCCAGTCTCTCTCTCACCCCCAGTTTCTCTCTCGCCCCCATTCTCTCTCTCGTCCCCGGTTTCTCTCTCACTCCCGTTCTCTCTCTCGCCCCTAGTTTCTCTCTCGCCCCCAGTCTCTCTCTCGCCCCCAGTCTCTCTCTCACCCCCAGTCTCTCTCTCACCCCCAGTTTCTCTCTCGCCCCCAGTTTCTCTCTCGCCCCCAGTCTCTCTCTCGCCCCCAGTCTCTCTCTCGCCCCCGGTTTCTCTCTCGCCTCCGTTCTCTCTCTTGCCCCCAGTTTCTCTCTCGCCCCCAGTCTCTCTCTCACCCCCGCTCTCTCTTTCTCGCCCCCAGTCTCTCTCTTGCCCCTGTTTTCTCTCTCGCCCCCAGTCGCTCTCTCACCCCGTTCTCTCTCTTTCCCTCGGTTTCTCTCTTGCCCCCGTTGTCTCTCTCGCCCCCGGTCTCTCTCTCTCGCTCTCGTTCTCTCTCGCTCCCAGTTTCTCTCTCGCCCCCAGTCTCTCTCTCGCCCCCAGTTTCTGTCTCGCCCCCGCTCTCTCTCGCCCCCAGTCTCTCTCTCACCCCCAGTCACTCTCTCGCCCCCAGTATCTCTCTCGCCCCCGTTCTCTCTCTTGTCCCCGGTTTCTCTCACACCCCCGTTCTCTCTCTCGCCCCCAGTTTCTCTCTCGCCCCAGTCTCTCTCTCGCCCCCAGTCTCTCTCTCTCACACAGTTTCTCTCTCGCCCCCAGTCTCTCTCTCGCCCCCAGTTTCTCTCTCGCCGCCAGTCTCTCTCTCGCCCCCGGTTTCTCTCTCGTCCCCAGTCTCTCTCACACCCGTTCTCTTTCTCGCCCCCGGTTTCTCTCTCGTCCCCAGTCTCTCTCTCACTCCCAGTTTCTCTCTCGCCCCCAGTCTTTCTTCTCGCCCCCAATCTCTCTTTCGCCCCCAGTTTCTCTCTCACCCCCAGTCTTTCTCTCGTCCCCGGTCTCCCTCGCTCCCGTTCTCTCTCTCGTCCCCGGTCTCCCTCGCTCCCATTCTCGCTCTCTCCCCCGTTTTCTCTCTCACCCCCAGTCTCTCTCTCACCCCCGTTCTCTCTCTCTCTCGCCCCCAGTTTCTCTCTTGCCCCCAGTCTCTCTCTCACCCCCGCTCTCTCTCTCTCGCCCCCATTCTCTCTCTCGCCCCTGTTTTCTCTCTCGCCCCCAGTCTCTCTCTCACCCCCGTGCTGTCTCTCTTGCCCCCGGTTTCTCACTCGCCCCCGTTCTCTCTCTCCCCCCCGGTCTCTCTCTCTCTCTAGTTCTCTCTCGCTCCCAGTTTCTCTCTTGCCCCCAGTCTCTCTCTCACCCCCAGTTTCTCTCTCGCCCCCATTCTCTCTCTCGTCCCCGGTTTCTCTCTCACTCCCGTTCTCTCTCTCGCCCCTAGTTTCTCTCTCGCCCCCAGTCCCTCTCTCGCCCCCAATCTCTCTCTCACCCCCAGTTTCTCTCTCGCCCCCAGTCTTTCTCTCGCCCCGGTTTCTCTCTCACTCCCGTTCTCTCTCTCGCCCCCAGTTTCTCTCTCGCCCCCAGTCTCTCTCTCACCACCAGTTTCTCTCTCGCCCCCAGTCTCTCTCTCGCCCCCGGTTTCTCTCTCCCTCCCGTTCTCTCTCTCGCCCCCAGTTTCTCTCTCGCCCCCAGTCTCTCTCTCACCCCCGCTCTCTCTCCGTCGCCCCCAGTCTCTCTCTCGCCCCTGTTTTCTCTCTCGCCCCCAGTCTCTCTCTCACCCCCAGTTTCTCTCTCGACCCCGGTTTCTCTCTCACTCCCGTTCTCTCTCTCGCCCCCAGTTTCTCTCTTGCCCCCAGTCTCTCTCTCACGCCCGTTCCCTCTCTCTCGCCCCGAGTTTCTCTCTCGCCTCCGTTCTCTCTCTCGTCCCCGGTTTCTCTCTCACTCCCTTCCTCTCTCTCGTCCCCAGTCTGTCTCTCACCCCAAGTCTGTCTCTCGCCCCCAGCCTCTCTCTCGCCCCCAGTCTCTCTCTAACCCCTGGTTTCTCTCTCACCCCCCCAATCTCTCTCTCGACCCCGCTCTCTCTCAACACCGGTCTCTCTCTCTCCCTCCAGTGTCCCTCTCGCCCCCAGCCTCTCTCTCGTCCCTGGTTTCTCTCTAGCCCCCAGTCTCTCTCTCGCCCCCGGTTTCTCTCTCGCCCCCGGTTTCTCTCTCGCCCCCAGTCTCTCTCTCGCCCCCGTTCCCTCTCTCGCTCCCGTTCTCTCTCTCTCACCCCCGTTCTCTCTCTCGCTCCCGTTCTCTCTCTTGCCCCCGGTCTCTCCCTTGCCCCCGTTCTCTCTCTCGCCCCCAGTCTCTCTCTCGCTCCCGTTCTCTCTCGCCCCCCAATTACTCTCTCGCCCCCAGTCTCTCTCTCGCCCCCAGTTTCTCTCTCGCCCCCGCTCTCTCTCGCCCCCGTTCTCTCTCTCGCCCCAGTCTCTCTCGCCCCCAGTCTCTCTCTCGCCCCCAGTCTCTCTCTCGCCTCCAGTTTCTCTCTCTTGGCCCCGGTTTCTCCCTTGACCCCGTTCTCTCTCTCGCCCCCAATTTCTCTCTCGCCCCCAGTCTCTCTCTCGCCCCCAGTCTCTCTCTCGCCCCCAGTTTCTCTCTCGCCCCCGCTCTCTCTCGCCCCCGTTCTCTCTCTCGCCCCAGTCTCTCTCTCGCCCCCAGTCTCTCTCTCGCCCCCAGTCTCTCTCTCGCCTCCAGTTTCTCTCTCGGCCCCGTTCTCTCTCTCGTCCCCGGTTTCTCTCTCACTCCCGTTCTCTCTCTCGCCCCCAGTTTCTCTCTCGCCCCCAGTTTCTCTCTCGCACCCAGTCTCTCTCTCGCCCCCGGTATCTCTCTCGCCTCCGTACTCTCTCTCGCCACCAGTTTCTCTCTCGCCCCCAGTCTCTCTCTCACCCCCGCTCTCTCTCTCTCGCCCCAGTCTCTCTCTCGCCCCTGTTTTCTCTCTCGCCCCCAGTCTCTCTCTCGCCCCTGTTTTCTCTCTCGCCCCCAGTCTCTCTCTCACACCCGTTCTCTCTCTCTTGCCCCCGGTTTCTCTCTTGCCCCCGTTCTCTTTCTCGCCCCCGGTCTCTCTCTTGCTCTCGTTCTCTCTCGCTCCCAGTTTCTCTCTCGCCCCCAGTCTCTCTCTCACCCCCAGTTTCTCTCTCGCCCCCATTCTCTCTCTCGTCCCCGGTTTCTCTCTCACTCCCGTTCTCTCTCTCGCCCCCAGTTTCTCTCTCGCCCCCAGTCTCTCTCTCGCCCCCAGTCTCTCTCTCACCCCCAGTTTCTCTCTCGCCCCCAGTCTCTCTCTCGCCCCGGTTTCTCTCTCACTCCTGTTCTCTCTCTCGCCCTCAGTTTCTCTCCCGCCCCCAGTCTCTCTCTCGCCCCCAGTCTCCCTCTCACCCCCAGTTTCTCTCTCGCCCCCAGTCTCTCTCTCGCCCCCGGTTTCTCTCTCTCCCCGTTCTCTCTCTTGCCCCCAGCCTCTCTCTCACCCCCAGTCTCTCTCTCACCCCCGTACTCTCTCTCTCTCCCCATCTTCTCTCTCGCCCCCGTTCTCTCTCTCGCCACCAGTTTCTCTCTCGCCCCCAGTCTCTCTCTCGCCCCCAGTCTCTCTCTCGCCCCCATTCTCTCTCTTGCCCCCGTTCACTCTCTCGCCCCCAGTTTCTCTCTCGCCCCGACTCTCTCTCTCTCCCGTTCTCTCTCTTGCCCCCGGTTTCTCTCTCTCCCCCGGTCTCTCCCCCCCCCCCCAGTTCCTCTCTCGCTCCCATTCTCCCACTTGCCCCCGGTTTCTCTCTTGCCCCCGTTCTCTCTCTCGCCCCCGGTCTCTCTTTCGCTCCCATTCTCTCTCTCCCACAGTTTCTCTCTCGCCCCCAGTCTCTCTCTCGCCCCCAGTCTCTCTCTCGCCCCCAGTTTCTCTCTCGCCCCCAGTTTCTCTCTCGCCCCCGTTCTCTCTCTCGTCCCTAGTTTCTCTCTCGCCCCCAGTCTCTCTCTCGCCCGCAGTCTCTCTCTCCCCCCCAGTTTCTCTCTCGCCCCCGTTCTCTCTCTCGTCCCTGGTTTCTCTCTCACTCCCGTTCTCTCTCTCGCCCCAGTCTCTCTCTCGCCCCCAGTCTCTCTCTCATCCCCGACTCCCTCGCTCCCGTTCTCTCTCTCATGCCCAGTCTCCCTCGCTCCCATTCTCTCTCTTGCTCCCAGTCTCTCTCTTGCCCCCAGTCCCTCTCCCTCACGCCCGTTCTCTCTCTCTCGCCCCCGGTTTCTCTCTCACCCCTGTTCTCTCTCTCGCTCCCATTCTCTCTCTTGCCCCCGGTTTCTCTCTTGCCCCCGTTCTCTCTGTCGCCCCCGGTCTCTCTCTCGCTCCCGTTCTCTCTCGCCCCCAGTTTCTCTCTCGCCCCCAGTCTCTCTCTCGCACCCAGTCTCTCTCTCGCCCCGAGTTTCTCTCTCGCCCCCAGTTTCTCTCTCGCCCCCGTTCTCTCTCTCGTCCCGGGTTTCTCGCTCGCCCCCAGTCTATCTCTCGCCCCCAGTCTCTCTCTCGCCCCCAGTTTCTCTCTCGCCCCCGTTCTCTCTCTCGTCCCCGGTTTCTCTCTCAAACCCGTTCTCTCTCTCGCCCCCAGTTTCTCTCTCACGCACAGTTTCTCTCTCGCCCCCAGTCTCTCTCTCGCAACCAGTTTCTCTCTCACCGCCAGTCTCTCTCTCGTCCCCGGTTTCTCTCTCACTCCCGTTCTCTCTCTCGCCCCTAGTTTCTCTCTCGCCCCCAGTCTCTCTCTCGCCCCCAGTCTCTCCCCCACCCCCAGTTTCTCTCTCGCCCCCAGTCTCTCTCTCGCCCCGGTTTCTCTCTCACTCCCGTTCTCTCTCTCGCCCCCAGTTTCTCTCTCGCCCCCAGTCTCTCTCTCACCACCAGTTTCTCTCTCGCCCCCAGTCTCTCTCTCGCCCCCGGTTTCTCTCTCACTCCCGTTCTCTCTCTCGCCCCTAGTTTCTCTCTCGCCCCCAGTTTCTCTCTCGCCCCCGGTCTCTCTCTCACCCCCAGTTTCTCTCTCGCCCCCAGTCTCTCTCTTGACCCCGGTTTCTCTCTCACTCCCGTTCTCTCTCTCGCCCCCAGTTTCTCTCTTGTCCCCAGTCTCTCTCTCACCCCCGTTCCCTCTCTCTCGCCCCGAGTTTCTTTCTCGCCCCCGTTCTCTCTCTCGTCCCCGGTTTCTCTCTCACTCCCTTCCTCTCTCTCGTCCCCAGTCTGTCTCTCACCCCAAGTCTGTCTCTCGCTCCCAGCCTCTGTCTCGCCCCCAGTCTCTCTCTCGCCCCTGGTTTCTCTCTCACCCCCCCGTTCTCTTACTTGCCCCCGGTCTCTCCCACGCTCCCGTTCTCTCTCTCGCCCCCGCTCTTTCTCAACACCGGTCTCTCTCTCTCCCCCCAGTCTCTCTCTCGCCCCCAGTCTCTCTCTCGTCCCTGGTTTCTCTCTAGACCCCAGTCTCTCTCTCGCCCCCGGTTTCTCTCTCGCCTCCGGTTTCTCTCTCGCCCCCAGTCTCTCTCTCGCCCCCGTTCCCTCTCTCGCTTCCGTTCTCTCTCTCACCCCCGTTCTTTCTCTCGCTCCCGTTCTCTCTCTTGCCCCCGGTTTCTCCCTTGCCCCCGTTCTCTCTCTCGCCCCCAGTCGCTCTCTCACTCCCGTTCTCTCTCTCGCCCCCAGTTTCTCTCTCGCCCCCAGTCTCTCTCTCACCACCAGTTTCTCTCTCGCCCCCAGTCTCTCTCTCGCCCCCGGTTTCTCTCTCCCTCCCGTTCTCTCGCTCGCCCCCAGTTTCTCTCTCGCCCCGGTCTCTCTCTCACCCCCAGTTTCTCTCTCGCCCCCAGTCTCTCTCTCGCCCCCGGTTTCTCTCTCACTCCCGTTCTCTCTCTCGCCCCCAGTTTCTCTCTTGACCCCGGTTTCTCTCTCACTCCCGTTCTCTCTCTCGCCCCCAGTTTCTCTCTTGCCCCCAGTCTCTCTCTCACCCCCGTTCCCTCTCTCTCGCCCCGAGTTTCTTTCTCGCCCCCGTTCTCTCTCTCGTCCCCGGTTTCTCTCTCACTCCCTTCCTCTCTCTCGTCCCCAGTCTGTCTCTCACCCCAAGTCTGTCTCTCGCTCCCAGCCTCTGTCTCGCCCCCAGTCTCTCTCTCGCCCCTGGTTTCTCTCTCACCCCCCAGTTCTCTTACTTGCCCCCGGTCTCTCCCACGCTCCCGTTCTCTCTCTCGCCCCCGCTCTTTCTCAACACCGGTCTCTCTCTCTCCCCCCAGTCTCTCTCTCGCCCCCAGTCTCTCTCTCGTCCCTGGTTTCTCTCTAGACCCCAGTCTCTCTCTCGCCCCCGGTTTCTCTCTCGCCCCCGGTTTCTCTCTCGCCCCCAGTCTCTCTCTCGCCCCCGTTCCCTCTCTCGCTTCCGTTCTCTCTCTCACCCCCGTTCTCTCTCTCGCTCCCGTTCTCTCTCTTGCCCCCGGTTTCTCCCTTGCCCCCGTTCTCTCTCTCGCCCCCAGTCTCTCTCTCGCTCCCGTTCTCTCTCGCCTCCCAATTTCTCTCTCGCCCCCAGTGTCTCTCTCGCCCCCCAGTCTCTCTCTCGCCCCCCTTTCTCTCTCGCCCCCGCTCTCTCTCGCCCCCGTTCTCTCTCTCGCCCCAGTCTCTCTCTCGCCTCCAGTTTCTCTCTCGGCCCCGTTCTCTCTCTCGACCACGATTTCTCTCTCACTCCCGTTCTCTCTCTCGCCCCCAGTTTCTCTCTCGCCCCCAGTCTCTCTCTCACCCCTGCTCTCTCTCTCTCGCCCCAGTCTCTCTCTCGCCCCTGTTTTCTCTCTCGCCCCCAGTCTCTGTCTCGCCCCTGTTTTCTCTCACGCCCCCAGTCTCTCTCTCACCCCCGTTCTCTCTCTTTCCCTCGGTTTCTCTCTCACCCCCGTTCTCTCTCTCTTACCCCCAGTCTCTCTCTCGCCCCCAGTCTCTCTCTCGCCTCCGGTCTCTCTCTCTCGCTCTCGTTCTCTCTCGCTCCCAGTTTCTCTCTCGCCCCCAGTCTCTCTCTCGCCCCCAGTTTCACTCTCGCCCCCGCTCTCTCTCGCCCCCAGTCTCTCTCTCACCCCCATTCACTCTCTCGCCCCCAGTTTCTCTCTCGCCCCCGTTCTCTCTCTCGTCCCCGGTTTCTCTCTCACTCCCATTCTCTCTCTCGCCCCCAGTTTCTCTCTCGCCCCCAGTCTCTCTCTCGCCCCCAGTCTCTCTCTCTCACACAGTTTCTCTCTCGCCCCCAGTCTCTCTCTCGCCCCCAGTTTCTCTCTCGCCGCCAGTCTCTCTCTCGCCCCCGGTTTCTCTCTCGCCTCCGTTCTCTCTCTCGCCCCCAGTTTCTCTCTTGCCCCAAGTCTCTCTCGCACCCCCGCTCTCTCTCTCTCGCCCCCAGTCTCTCTCTCGCCCCTGTTTTCTCTCTCGCCCCCAGTCTCTCTCTCACCCCCGTTCTCTCTCTCTTGCCCCCGGTTTCTCACTTGCCCCCGGTCTCTCTCTCGCTATAGTTCTCTCTCGCTCCCAGTTTCTCTCTCGCCCCCAGTCTCTCTCTCACTCCCGTTCTCTCTCTCGCCCCCAGTTTCTCTCTCGCCCCCAGTCTCTCTCTCACCACCAGTTTCTCTCTCGCCCCCAGTCTCTCTCTCGCCCCCGGTTTCTCTCTCCCTCCCGTTCTCTCGCTCGCCCCCAGTTTCTCTCTCGCCCCGGTCTCTCTCTCACCCCCAGTTTCTCTCTCGCCCCCAGTCTCTCTCTCGCCCCCGGTTTCTCTCTCACTCCCGTTCTCTCTCTCGCCCCCAGTTTCTCTCTTGACCCCGGTTTCTCTCTCACTCCCGTTCTCTCTCTCGCCCCCAGTTTCTCTCTTGCCCCCAGTCTCTCTCTCACCCCCGTTCCCTCTCTCTCGCCCCGAGTTTCTTTCTCGCCCCCGTTCTCTCTCTCGTCCCCGGTTTCTCTCTCACTCCCTTCCTCTCTCTCGTCCCCAGTCTGTCTCTCACCCCAAGTCTGTCTCTCGCTCCCAGCCTCTGTCTCGCCCCCAGTCTCTCTCTCGCCCCTGGTTTCTCTCTCACCCCCCCGTTCTCTTACTTGCCCCCGGTCTCTCCCACGCTCCCGTTCTCTCTCTCGCCCCCGCTCTTTCTCAACACCGGTCTCTCTCTCTCCCCCCAGTCTCTCTCTCGCCCCCAGTCTCTCTCTCGTCCCTGGTTTCTCTCTAGACCCCAGTCTCTCTCTCGCCCCCGGTTTCTCTCTCGCCCCCGGTTTCTCTCTCGCCCCCAGTCTCTCTCTCGCCCCCGTTCCCTCTCTCGCTTCCGTTCTCTCTCTCACCCCCGTTCTCTCTCTCGCTCCCGTTCTCTCTCTTGCCCCCGGTTTCTCCCTTGCCCCCGTTCTCTCTCTCGCCCCCAGTCTCTCTCTCGCTCCCGTTCTCTCTCGCCTCCCAATTTCTCTCTCGCCCCCAGTGTCTCTCTCGCCCCCCAGTCTCTCTCTCGCCCCCCTTTCTCTCTCGCCCCCGCTCTCTCTCGCCCCCGTTCTCTCTCTCGCCCCAGTCTCTCTCTCGCCCCCAGTCTCTCTCTCTCGCCCCCCAGTCTCTCTCTCGCCTCCAGTTTCTCTCTCGGCCCCGTTCTCTCTCTCGACCACGATTTCTCTCTCACTCCCGTTCTCTCTCTCGCCCCCAGTTTCTCTCTCGCCCCCAGTCTCTCTCTCACCCCTGCTCTCTCTCTCTCGCCCCAGTCTCTCTCTCGCCCCTGTTTTCTCTCTCGCCCCCAGTCTCTGTCTCGCCCCTGTTTTCTCTCTCGCCCCCAGTCTCTCTCTCACCCCCGTTCTCTCTCTTTCCCTCGGTTTCTCTCTCACCCCCGTTCTCTCTCTCTTGCCCCCAGTTTCTCTCTCGCCCCCAGTCTCTCTCTCGCCTCCGGTCTCTCTCTCTCGCTCTCGTTCTCTCTCGCTCCCAGTTTCTCTCTCGCCCCCAGTCTCTCTCTCGCCCCCAGTTTCACTCTCGCCCCCGCTCTCTCTCGCCCCCAGTCTCTCTCTCACCCCCATTCACTCTCTCGCCCCCAGTTTCTCTCTCGCCCCCGTTCTCTCTCTCGTCCCCGGTTTCTCTCTCACTCCCATTCTCTCTCTTGCCCCCAGTTTCTCACTTGCCCCCGGTCTCTCTCTCGCTATAGTTCTCTCTCGCTCCCAGTTTCTCTCTCGCCCCCAGTCTCTCTCTCATCCCCAGTTTCTCTCTCGCCCCCATTCTCTCTCTCGTCCCCGGTTTCTCTCTCGCCTCCGTTCTCTCTCTCGCCCCTAGTTTCTCTATCGCCCCTAGTCTCTCTCTCGCCCCCAGTCTCTCTCTCACCCCCAGTTTCTCTCTCGCCCCCAGTCTTTCTCTGCCCCGGTTTCTCTCTCACTCCCGTTCTCTCTCTCGCCCACAGTTTCTCTCTCGCACCCAGTCTCTCTCTCACCACCAGTTTCTCTCTCGCCCCCAGTCTCTCTTTCGCCCCCGGTTTCACTCTCCCTCCCGTTCTCTCTCTCGCCCCCAGTTTCTCTCTCGCCCCCAGTCTCTCTCTCGCCCCTGTTTTCTCTCTCGCCCCCAGTCTCTCTCTCACCCCCAGTTTCTCTTTCGACCCCGGTTTCTCTCTCACTCCCGTTCTCTCTCTCGCCCCCAGTTTCTCTCTTGCCCCCAATCTCTCTCTCACCCCCGTTCCCTCTCTCTCACCCCGAGTTTCTCTCTCACTCCCTTCCTCTCTCTCGTCCCCAGTCTATCTCTCACCCCAAGTCTGTCTCTCACCCCCAGCCTCTCTCTCGCCCCCAGTCTCTCTCTCACCCCTGGTTTCTCTCTCAACACCCATTCTCTCTCTCGACCCCACTCTCTCTCACCCCCGGTTTCTCTCTCGCCCCCAGTCTCTCTCTCGCCCCCAGTCTCTCTCTCGTCGCCAGTCTCCCTCGCTCCCGTTTTCTCTCTTGCCCCCGGTCTCTCCCACGCTCCCGTTCTCTCTCTCGCCCCCGCTCTTTCTCAACACCGGTCTCTCTCTCTCCCACCAGTCTCTCTCTCGCCCCCAGTCTCTCTCTCGTCCCTGGTTTCTCTCTAGCCCCCAGTCTCTCTCTCGCCCCCGGTTTCTCTCTCGCCCCCGGTTTCTCTCTCGCCCCCAGTCTCTCTCTCGCCCCCGTTCCCTCTCTCGCTTCTGTTCTCTCTCTCACCACCGTTCTCTCTCTCGCTCCCGTTCTCTCTCTCGCCCCCAGTCTCTCTCTCGCTCCCGTTCTCTCTCACCCCCCAATTTCTCTCTCGCCCCCAGTGTCTCTCTCGCCCCCAGTCTCTCTCTCGCCCCCAGTTTCTCTCTCGCCCCCGCTCTCTCTCGCCCCCGTTCTCTCTCTCGCCCCAGTCTCTCTCTCGCACCCAGTCTCTCTCTCACCCCCGCTCTCTCTCTCTCGCCCCAGTCTCTCTCTCGCACCTGTTTTCTCTCTCGCCCCCAGTCTCTCTCTCGCCTCTGTTTTCTCTCTCGCCCCCAGTCTCTCTCTCACCCCCAGTCTCTCTCTCACCCCCAGTTTCTCTCTCGCCCCCAGTCTCTCTCTCGCCCCCGGTCTCTCTCTCGCTCTCGTTCTCTGTCGCTCCCAGTTTCTCTCTCGCCCCCAGTCTCTCTCTCACCCCCAGTTTCTCTCTCGCCCCCATTCTCTCTCTCGTCCCCGGTTTCTCTCTCACTCCCGTTCTCTCTCTCGCCCCCAGTTTCTCTCTCGCCCCCAGTCTCTCTCTCGCCCCCAGTCTCTCTCTCACCCCCAGTTTCTCTCTCGCCCCCAGTCTCTCTCTCGCCCCGGTTTCTCTCTCACTCCTGTTCTCTCTCTCGCCCTCAGTTTCTCTCCCGCCCCCAGTCTCTCTCTCGCCCCCAGTCTCCCTCTCACCCCCAGTTTCTCTCTCGCCCCCAGTCTCTCTCTCGCCCCCGGTTTCTCTCTCTCCCCGTTCTCTCTCTTGCCCCCAGTCTCTCTCTCACCCCCAGTCTCTCTCTCACCCCCGTACTCTCTGTCTCTCCCCATCTTCTCTCTCGTCCCCATTCTCTCTCTTGTCCCGGGTTTCTCTCTCACCTCCAGTCTATCTCTCGCCCCCAGTCTCTCTCTCGACCCCAGTCTCTCTCTCGCCCCCAGTTTCTCTCTCGCCCCCCGTTTCTCTCTCGCCCCCAGTCTCTCTCTCGCCCCCGTTCCCTCTCTCGCTTCCGTTCTCTCTCTCACCCCCGTTCTCTCTCTCGCTCCCGTTCTCTCTCTTACCCCCGGTTTCTCTCTTGCCCCCGTTCTCTCTCTCGCCTCCAGTCTCTCTCTCGCCCCCAGTCTCTCTCTCACCCCCAGTTTCTCTCTCGCCCCCAGTCTCTCTCTCGCCCCCAGTCTCTCTCTCGCCCCCATTCTCTCTCTTGCCCCCGTTCACTCTCTCGCCCCCAGTTTCTCTCTCGCCCCGACTCTCTCTCTCTCCCGTTCTCTCTCTTGCCCCCGGTTTCTCTCCCTCCCCCGGTCTCTCCCCCCCCGACCAGTTCCTCTCTCGCTCCCATTCTCCCACTTGCCCCCAGTTTCTCTCTTGCCCCCGTTCTCTCTCTCGCCCCCGGTCTCTCTTTCGCTCCCATTCTCTCTCGCCAACAGTTTCTCTCTCGCCCCCAGTTTCTCTCTCGCCCCCAGTTTCTCTCTCGCCCCCGTTCTCTCTCTCGCTCCCATTCTCTCTCTTGCCCCCGGTTTCTCTCTTGCCCCCGTTCTCTCTGTCGCCCCCGGTCTCTCTATCGCTCCCGTTCTCTCTCGCCCCCAGTCTCTCTCTCGCACCCAGTCTCTCTCTCGCCCCGAGTTTCTCTCTCGCCCCCGTTCACTCTCTCGTCCCGGGTTTCTCTCTCGCCTCCAGTCTATCTCTCGCCCCCAGTCTCTCTCTCGCCCCCAGTCTCTCTCTCGCCCCCAGTTTCTCTCTCGCCCCCGTTCTCTCTTTCGTCCCCGGTTTCTCTCTCACTCCCGTTCTCTCTCTCGCCCCCAGTTTCTCCCTCGCCCCCAGTCTCTCTCTCACACACAGTTTCTCTCTCGCCCCCAGTCTCTCTCTCGCCCCCAGTTTCTCTCTCGCCGCCAGTCTCTCTCTCACCCCCGGTTTCTCTCTCGCCTCCGTTCTCTCTCTCGCCCCCAGTTTCTCTCTTGCCCCCAGTCTCTCTCGCACCCCCGCTCTCTCTCTCTCGCCCCAGTCTCTCTCTCGCACCTGTTTTCTCTCTCGTCCCCAGTCTCTCTCTCACCCCCGTTCTCTCTCTATTGCCCCCGGTTTCTCACTTGCCCCCGTTCTCTCTCTCGCCCCCGGTCTCTCTCTCGCTCTAGTTCTCTCTCGCTCCCAGTTTCTCTCTCGCCCCCAGTTTCTCTCTCACCCCCAGTTTCTCTCTCGCCCCCATTCTCTCTCTCGCCCCCAGTTTCTCTCTTGCCCCCAGTCTCTCTCGCACCCCCGCTCTCTCTCTCTCGCCCCAGTCTCTCTCTCGCACCTGTTTTCTCTCTCGTCCCCAGTCTCTCTCTCACCCCCGTTCTCTCTCTATTGCCCCCGGTTTCTCACTTGCCCCCGTTCTCTCTCTCGCCCCCGGTCTCTCTCTCGCTCTAGTTCTCTCTCGCTCCCAGTTTCTCTCTCGCCCCCAGTTTCTCTCTCACCCCCAGTTTCTCTCTCACTCCCGTTCTCTCTCTCGCCCCTAGTTTCTCTCTCGCCCCCAGCCTCTCTCTCGCCCCCAGTCTCTCTCCCACCCCCAGTTTATCTCTCGCCCCCAGTTTCTCTCTCGCCCCAGTCTCTCTCTCACCCCCAGTCTCTCTCTCTCACACAGTTTCTCTCTCGCCCCCAGTCTCTCTCTCGCCCCCAGTTTCTCTCTCGCCGCCAGTCTCTCTCTCGCCCCCAGTTTCTCTCTTGCCCCCAGTCTCTCTCTCACGCCCGTTCCCTCTCTCTCGCCCCGAGTTTCTCTCTCGCCCCCGTTCTCTCTCTCGTCCCCGGTTTCTCTCTCCCTCCCTTCCTCTCTCTCGTCCCCAGTCTGTCTCTCACCCCAAGTCTGTCTCTCGCCCCCAGCCTCTCTCTCGCCCCCAGTCTCTCTCTCACCCCTGGTTTCTCTCTCACCCCCCCATTCTCTCTCTCGACCCCGCTCTCTCTCAACACCGGTCTCTCTCTCTCCCTCCAGTCTCCCTCTCGCCCCCAGTCTCTCTCTCGTCCCTGGTTTCTCTCTAGCCCCCAGTCTCTCTCTCGCCCCCGGTTTCTCTCTCGCCCCCGGTTTCTCTCTCGCCCCCAGTCTCTCTCTCGCCCCCGTTCCCTCTCTCGCTCCCGTTCTCTCTCTCTCACCCCCGTTCTCTCTCTCGCTCCCGTTCTCTCTCTTGCCCCCGGTCTCTCCCTTGCCCCCGTTCTCTCTCGCCCCCCAATTACTCTCTCGCCCCCAGTCTCTCTCTCGCCCCCAGTCTCTCTCTCGCTCCCGTTCTCTCTCGCCCCCCAATTACTCTCTCGCCCCCAGTCTCTCTCTCGCCCCCAGTTTCTCTCTCGCCCCCGCTCTCTCTCGCCCCCGTTCTCTCTCTCGCCCCAGTCTCTCTCGCCCCCAGTCTCTCTCTCGCCCCAAGTCTCTCTCTCGCCTCCAGTTTCTCTCTCTTGGCCCCGGTTTCTCCCTTGACCCCGTTCTCTCTCTCGCCCCCAATTTCTCTCTCGCCCCCAGTCTCTCTCTCGCCCCCAGTCTCTCTCTCGCCCCCAGTTTCTCTCTCGCCCCCGCTCTCTCTCGCCCCCGTTCTCTCTCTCGCCCCAGTCTCTCTCTCGCCCCCAGTCTCTCTCTCGCCCCCAGTCTCTCTCTCGCCTCCAGTTTCTCTCTCGGCCCCGTTCTCTCTCTCGTCCCCGGTTTCTCTCTCACTCCCGTTCTCTCTCTCGCCCCCAGTTTCTCTCTCGCCCCCAGTTTCTCTCTCGCACCCAGTCTCTCTCTCGCCCCCGGTATCTCTCTCGCCTCCGTACTCTCTCTCGCCACCAGTTTCTCTCTCGCCCCCAGTCTCTCTCTCACCCCCGCTCTCTCTCTCTCGCCCCAGTCTCTCTCTCGCCCCTGTTTTCTCTCTCGCCCCCAGTCTCTCTCTCGCCCCTGTTTTCTCTCTCGCCCCCAGTCTCTCTCTCACACCCGTTCTCTCTCTCTTGCCCCTGGTTTCTCTCTTGCCCCCGTTCTCTCTCTCGCCCCCGGTCTCTCTCTTGCTCTCGTTCTCTCTCGCTCCCAGTTTCTCTCTCGCCCCCAGTCTCTCTCTCACCCCCAGTTTCTCTCTCGCCCCCATTCTCTCTCTCATCCCCGGTTTCTCTCTCACTCCCGTTCTCTCTCTCGCCCCCAGTTTCTCTCTCGCCCCCAGTCTCTCTCTCGCCCCCAGTCTCTCTCTCACCCCCAGTTTCTCTCTCGCCCCCAGTCTCTCTCTCGCCCCGGTTTCTCTCTCACTCCTGTTCTCTCTCTCGCCCTCAGTTTCTCTCCCGCCCCCAGTCTCTCTCTCGCCCCCAGTCTCCCTCTCACCCCCAGTTTCTCTCTCGCCCCCAGTCTCTCTCTCGCCCCCGGTTTCTCTCTCTCCCCGTTCTCTCTCTTGCCCCCAGCCTCTCTCTCACCCCCAGTCTCTCTCTCACCCCCGTACTCTCTCTCTCTCCCCATCTTCTCTCTCGCCCCCGTTCTCTCTCTCGCCACCAGTTTTTCTCTCGCCCCCGGTCTCTCTCTCGCCCCCAGTCTCTCTCTCGCCCCCATTCTCTCTCTTGCCCCCGTTCACTCTCTCGCCCCCAGTTTCTCTCTCGCCCCGACTCTCTCTCTCTCCCGTTCTCTCTCTTGCCCCCGGTTTCTCTCTCTCCGCCGGTCTCTCCCCCCCCCCCCCCAGTTCCTCTCTCGCTCCCATTCTCCCACTTGCCCCCGGTTTCTCTCTTGCCCCCGTTCTCTCTCTCGCCCCCAGTTTCTCTCTCGCCCCCAGTTTCTCTCTCGCCCCCGTTCTCTCTCTCGTCCCTAGTTTCTCTCTCGCCCCCAGTCTCTCTCTCGCCCGCAGTCTCTCTCTCCCCCCCAGTTTCTCTCTCGCCCCCGTTCTCTCTCTCGTCCCTGGTTTCTCTCTCACTCCCGTTCTCTCTCTCGCCCCAGTCTCTCTCTCGCCCCCAGTCTCTCTCTCATCCCCGACTCCCTCGCTCCCGTTCTCTCTCTCATGCCCAGTCTCCCTCGCTCCCATTCTCTCTCTTGCTCCCAGTCTCTCTCTTGCCCCCAGTCCCTCTCCCTCACGCCCGTTCTCTCTCTCTCGCCCCCGGTTTCTCTCTCACCCCTGTTCTCTCTCTCGCTCCCATTCTCTCTCTTGCCCCCGGTTTCTCTCTTGCCCCCGTTCTCTCTGTCGCCCCCGGTCTCTCTCTCGCTCCCGTTCTCTCTCGCCCCCAGTTTCTCTCTCGCCCCCAGTCTCTCTCTCGCACCCAGTCTCTCTCTCGCCCCCAGTTTCTCTCTCGCCCCCAGTTTCTCTCTCGCCCCCGTTCTCTCTCTCGTCCCGGGTTTCTCGCTCGCCCCCAGTCTATCTCTCGCCCCCAGTCTCTCTCTCGCCCCCAGTTTCTCTCTCGCCCCCGTTCTCTCTCTCGTCCCCGGTTTCTCTCTCAAACCCGTTCTCTCTCTCGCCCCCAGTTTCTCTCTCACGCACAGTTTCTCTCTCGCCCCCAGTCTCTCTCTCGCAACCAGTTTCTCTCTCGCCGCCAGTCTCTCTCTCGTCCCCGGTTTCTCTCTCACTCCCGTTCTCTCTCTCGCCCCTAGTTTCTCTCTCGCCCCCAGTCTCTCTCTCGCCCCCAGTCTCTCCCCCACCCCCAGTTTCTCTCTCGCCCCCAGTCTCTCTCTCGCCCCCAGTTTCTCTCTCGCCCCCAGTTTCTCTCTCGCCCCCGTTCTCTCTCTCGTCCCGGGTTTCTCGCTCGCCCCCAGTCTATCTCTCGCCCCCAGTCTCTCTCTCGCCCCCAGTTTCTCTCTCGCCCCCGTTCTCTCTCTCGTCCCCGGTTTCTCTCTCAAACACGTTCTCTCTCTCGCCCCCAGTTTCTCTCTCACGCACAGTTTCTCTCTCGCCCCCAGTCTCTCTCTCGCAACCAGTTTCTCTCTCGCCGCCAGTCTCTCTCTCACCCCTGTTCTCTCTCTCGCTCCCATTCTCTCTCTTGCCCCCGGTTTCTCTCTTGCCCCCGTTCTCTCTGTCGCCCCCGGTCTCTCTCTCGCTCCCGTTCTCTCTCGCCCCCAGTTTCTCTCTCGCCCCCAGTCTCTCTCTCGCACCCAGTCTCTCTCTCGCCCCCAGTTTCTCTCTCGCCCCCAGTTTCTCTCTCGCCCCCGTTCTCTCTCTCGTCCCGGGTTTCTCGCTCGCCCCCAGTCTATCTCTCGCCCCCAGTCTCTCTCTCGCCCCCAGTTTCTCTCTCGCCCCCGTTCTCTCTCTCGTCCCCGGTTTCTCTCTCAAACCCGTTCTCTCTCTCGCCCCCAGTTTCTCTCTCACGCACAGTTTCTCTCTCGCCCCCAGTCTCTCTCTCGCAACCAGTTTCTCTCTCGCCGCCAGTCTCTCTCTCGTCCCCGGTTTCTCTCTCACTCCCGTTCTCTCTCTCGCCCCTAGTTTCTCTCTCGCCCCCAGTCTCTCTCTCGCCCCCAGTCTCTCCCCCACCCCCAGTTTCTCTCTCGCCCCCAGTCTCTCTCTCGCCCCGGTTTCTCTCTCACTCCCGTTCTCTCTCTCGCCCCCAGTTTCTCTCTCGCCCCCAGTCTCTCTCTCACCACCAGTTTCTCTCTCGCCCCCAGTCTCTCTCTCGCCCCCGGTTTCTCTCTACCTCCCGTTCTCTCTCTCGCCCCCAGTTTCTCTCTCGCCCCCGGTCTCTCTCTCACCCCCAGTTTCTCTCTCGCCCCCAGTCTCTCTCTCGCCCCCGGTTTCTCTCTCACTCCCGTTCTCTCTCTCGCCCCCAGTTTCTCTCTTGACCCCGGTTTCTCTCTCACTCCCGTTCTCTCTCTCGCCCCCAGTTTCTCTCTTGCCCCCAGTCTCTCTCTCACCCCCGTTCCCTCTCTCTCGCCCCGAGTTTCTTTCTCACCCCCGTTCTCTCTCTCGTCCCCGGTTTCTCTCTCACTCCCTTCCTCTCTCTCGTCCCCAGTCTGTCTCTCACCCCAAGACTGTCTCTCGCTCCCAGCCTCTGTCTCGCCCCCAGTCTCTCTCTCGCCCCTGGTTTCTCTCTCACCCCCCCGTTCTCTTACTTGCCCCCGGTCTCTCCCACGCTCCCGTTCTCTCTCTCGCCCCCGCTCTTTCTCAACACCGGTCTCTCTCTCTCCCCCCAGTCTCTCTCTCGCCCCCAGTCTCTCTCTCGTCCCTGGTTTCTCTCTAGACCCCAGTCTCTCTCTCGCCCCGGTTTCTCTCTCGCCCCCGGTTTCTCTCTCGCCCCCAGTCTCTCTCTCGCCCCCGTTCCCTCTCTCGCTTCCGTTCTCTCTCTCACCCCCGTTCTCTCTCTCGCTCCCGTTCTCTCTCTTGCCCCCGGTTTCTCCCTTGCCCCCGTTCTCTCTCTCGCCCCCAGTCTCTCTCTCGCTCCCGTTCTCTCTCGCCTCCCAATTTCTCTCTCGCCGCCAGTGTCTCTCTCGCCCCCAGTCTCTCTCTCGCCCCCCTTTCTCTCTCGCCCCCGCTCTCTCTCGCCCCCGTTCTCTCTCTCGCCCCAGTCTCTCTCTCGCCCCCAGTCTCTCTCTCGCCCCCCAGTCTCTCTCTCGCCTCCAGTTTCTCTCTCGGCCCCGTTCTCTCTCTCGTCCACGATTTCTCTCTCACTCCCGTTCTCTCTCTCGCCCCCAGTTTCTCTCTCGCCCCCAGTCTCTCTCTCACCCCTGCTCTCTCTCTCTCGCCCCAGTCTCTCTCTCGCCCCTGTTTTCTCTCTCGCCCCCAGTCTCTGTCTCACCCCTGTTTTCTCTCTCGCCCCCAGTCTCTCTCTCACCCCCGTTCTCTCTCTTTCCCTCGGTTTCTCTCTCACCCCCGTTCTCTCTCTCTTGCCCCCAGTTTCTCTCTCGCCCCCAGTCTCTCTCTCGCCTCCGGTCTCTCTCTCTCGCTCTCGTTCTCTCTCGCTCCCAGTTTCTCTCTCGCCCCCAGTCTCTCTCTCGCCCCCAGTTTCACTCTCGCCCCCGCTCTCTCTCGCCCCCAGTCTCTCTCTCACCCCCATTCACTCTCTCGCCCCCAGTTTCTCTCTCGCCCCCGTTCTCTCTCTCGTCCCCGGTTTCTCTCTCACTCCCATTCTCTCTCTCGCCCCCAGTTTCTCTCTCGCCCCCAGTCTCTCTCTCGCCCCCAGTCTCTCTCTCTCACACAGTTTCTCTCTCGCCCCCAGTCTCTCTCTCGCCCCCAGTTTCTCTCTCGCCGCCAGTCTCTCTCTCGCCCCCGGTTTCTCTCTCCCCTCCGTTCTCTCTCTCGCCCCCAGTTTCTCTCTTGCCCCAAGTCTCTCTCGCACCCCCGCTCTCTCTCTCTCGCCCCCAGTCTGTCTCTCACCCCAAGTCTGTCTCTCGCCCCCAGCCTCTCTCTCGCCCCCAGTCTCTCTCTCACCCCTGGTTTCTCTCTCAACACCCATTCTCTCTCTCGACCCCGCTCTCTCTCACCCCCGGTTTCTCTCTCGCCCCCAGTCTCTCTCTCGCCCCCAGTCTCTCTCTCGTCACCAGTCTCCCTCGCTCCCGTTCTCTCTCTTGCCCCCGGTCTCTCCCACGCTCCCGTTCTCTCTCTCGCCCCCGCTCTTTCTCAACACCGGTCTCTCTCTCTCCCACCAGTCTCTCTCTCGCCCCCAGTCTCCCTCTCGTCCCTGGTTTGTCTCTAGCCCCCAGTCTCTCTCTCGCCCCCGGTTTCTCTCTCGCCCCCGGTTTCTCTCTCGCCCCCAGTCTCTCTCTCGCCCCCGTTCCCTCTCTCGCTTCTGTTCTCTCTCTCACCCCCGTTCTCTCTCTCGCTCCCGTTCTCTCTCTCGCCCCCAGTCTCTCTCTTGCTCCCGTTCTCTCTCGCCCCCCAATTTCTCTCTCGCCCCCAGTGTCTCTCTCGCCCCCAGTCTCTCTCTCGCCACCAGTTAATCTCTCGCCCCCGCTCTCTCTCGCCCCCGTTCTCTCTCTCGCCCCAGTCTCTCTCTCGCACCCAGTCTCTCTCTCACCCCCGCTCTCTCTCTCTCGCCCCAGTCTCTCTCTCGCCCCTGTTTTCTCTCTCGCCCCCAGTCTCTCTCTCGCCTCTGTTTTCTCTCTCGCCCCCAGTCTCTCTCTCACCCCCGTTCTCTCTCTCTTGCCCCCAGTTTCTCTCTCGCCCCCAGTCTCTCTCTCGCCCCCGGTCTCTCTCTCGCTCTCGTTCTCTCTCGCTCCCAGTTTCTCTCTCGCCCCCAGTCTCTCTCTCACCCCCAGTTTCTCTCTCGCCCCCATTCTCTCTCTCGTCCCCGGTTTCTCTCTCACTCCCGTTCTCTCTCTCGCCCCCAGTTTCTCTCTCGCCCCCAGTCTCTCTCTCGCCCCCAGTCTCTCTCTCACCCCCAGTTTCTCTCTCGCCCCCAGTCTCTCTCTCGCCCCGGTTTCTCTCTCACTCCTGTTCTCTCTCTCGCCCTCAGTTTCTCTCCCGCCCCCAGTCTCTCTCTCGCCCCCAGTCTCCCTCTCACCCCCAGTTTCTCTCTCGCCCCCAGTCTCTCTCTCGCCCCCGTTCTCTCTCTTGCCCCCAGTCTCTCTCTCACCCCCAGTCTCTCTCTCACCCCCGTACTCTCTGTCTCTCCCCATCTTCTCTCTCGCCCCCGTTCTCTCTCTCGTCCCGGGTTTCTCTCTCACCTCCAGTCTATCTCTCGCCCCCAGTCTCTCTGTCGCCCCCAGTCTCTCTCTCGCCCCCGGTTTCTCTCTCGCCCCCCGTTTCTCTCTCGCCCCCAGTCTCTCTCTCGCCCCCGTTCCCTCTCTCGCTTCCGTTCTCTCTCTCACCCCCGTTCTCTCTCTCGCTCCCGTTCTCTCTCTTACCCCCGGTTTCTCTCTTGCCCCCGTTCTCCCTCTCGCCTCCAGTCTATCTCTCGCCCCCAGTTTCTCTCTCGCCCCCAGTCTCTCTCTCGCCCCCAGTCTCTCTCTCACCCCCAGTTTCTCTCTCGCCCCCAGTCTCTCTCTCGCACCCAGTCTCTCTCTCGCCCCCATTCTCTCTCTTGCCCCCGTTCACTCTCTCGCCCCCAGTTTCTCTCTCGCCCCGACTCCCTCTCTCTCCCGTTCTCTCTCTTGCCCCCGGTTTCTCTCTCTCCCCCGGTCTCTCCCCCCCCGACCAGTTCCTCTCTCGCTCCCATTCTCCCACTTGCCCCCGGTTTCTCTCTTGCCCCCGTTCTCTCTCTCGCCCCCGGTCTCTCTTTCGCTCCCATTCTCTCTCGCCCCCAGTCTCTCTCTCGCCCCCAGTCTCTCTCTCGCCCCCAGTTTCTCTCTCGCCCCCAGTTTCTCTCTCGCCCCCGTTCTCTCTCTCGTCCCTAGTTTCTCTCTCGCCCCCAGTCTCTCTCTCGCCCCCAGTCTCTCTCTCGCCCCCAGTTTCTCTCTCGCCCCCGTTCTCTCTCTCGTCCCCGGTTTCTCTCTCACTCCCGTTCTCTCTCTCGCCCCAGTCTCTCTCTCGTCCCCACTCTCTCTCTCATCCCCGACTCCCTCGCTCCCGTTCACTCTCTCATCCCCGGTCTCCCTCGCTCCCATTCTCTCTCTTGCCCCCATTCTCTCTCTTGCCCCCAGTCCCTCTCCCTCACGCCCTTCTCTCTCTCTCGCCCCCGGTTTCTCTCTCACCCCTGTTCTCTCTCTCGCTCCCATTCTCTCTCTTGCCCCCGGTTTCTCTCTTGCCCCCGTTCTCTCTGTCGCCCCCGGTCTCTCTATCGCTCCCGTTCTCTCTCGCCCCCAGTCTCTCTCTCGCACCCAGTCTCTCTCTCGCCCCGAGTTTCTCTCTCGCCCCCAGTTTCTCTCTCGCCCCCGTTCACTCTCTCGTCCCGGATTTCTCTCTCGCCTCCAGTCTATCTCTCGCCCCCAGTCTCTCTCTCGCCCCCAGTCTCTCTCTCGCCCCCAGTTTCTCTCTCGCCCCCGTTCTCTCTCTCGTCCCCGGTTTCTCTCTCACTCCCGTTCTCTCTCTCGCCCCCAGTTTCTCCCTAGCCCCCAGTCTCTCTCTCACACACAGTTTCTCTCTCGCCCCCAGTCTCTCTCTCGCCCCCAGTTTCTCTCTCGCCGCCAGTCTCTCTCTCACCCCCGGTTTCTCTCTCGCCTCCGTTCTCTCTCTCGCCCCCAGTTTCTCTCTTGCCCCCAGTCTCTCTCGCACCCCCGCTCTCTCTCTCGCCCCAGTCTCTCTCTCGCACCTGTTTTCTCTCTCGTCCCCAGACTCTCTCTCACCCCCGTTCTCTCTCTATTGCCCCCGGTTTCTCACTTGCCCCCGTTCTCTCTCTCGCCCCCGGTCTCTCTCTCGCTCTAGTTCTCTCTCGCTCCCAGTTTCTCTCTCGCCCCCAGTTTCTCTCTCACCCCCAGTTTCTCTCTCGGCCCATTCTCTCTCTCGTCCCCGGTTTCTCTCTCACTCCCGTTCTCTCTCTCGCCCCTAGTTTCTCTCTCGCCCCCAGTCTCTCTCTCGCCCCCAGTCTCTCTCTCACCACCAGTTTCTCTCTCGCCCCCAGTCTCTCTCTCGCCCCCGGTTTCTCTCTCCCTCCCGTTCTCTCTCTCGCCCCCAGTTTCTCTCTCGCCCCCAGTCTCTCTCTCACCCCCAGTTTCTCTCTCGCCCCCAGTCTCTCTCTCGCCCCCGGTTTCTCTCTCACTCCCGTTCTCTCTCTCGCCCCCAGTTTCTCTCTCGACCCCGGTTTCTCTCTCACTCCCGTTCTCTCTCTCGCCCCCAGTTTCTCTCTTGCCCCCAGTCTCTCTCTCACCCCCGTTCCCTCTCTCTCGCCCCGAGTTTCTCTCTCGCCCCCGTTCTCTCTCTCGTCCCCGGTTTCTCTCTCACTCCCTTCATCTCTCTCGTCCCCAGTCTGTCTCTCACCCCAAGACTGTCTCTCGCCCACAGCCTCTGTCTCGCCCCCAGTCTCTCTCTCGCCCCTGGTTTCTCTCTCACCCCCCCGTTCTCTTACTTGCCCCCGGTCTCTCCCACGCTCCCGTTCTCTCTCTCACCCCCGCTCTTTCTCAACACCGGTCTCTCTCTCTCCCCCCAGTCTCTCTCTCGCCCCCAGTCTCTCTCTCGTCCCTGGTTTCTCTCTAGCCCCCAGTCTCTCTCTCGCCCCCGGTTTCTCTCTCGCCCCCGGTTTCTTTCTCGCCCCCAGTCTCTCTCTCGCCCCCGTTCCCTCTCTCGCTTCCGTTCTCTCTCTCACCCCCGTTCTCTCTCTCGCTCCCCTTCTCTCTCTTGCCGCCGGTTTCTCCCTTGCCCCCGTTCTCTCTCTCGCCCCCAGTCTCTCTCTCGCTCCCGTTCTCTCTCGCCCCCCAATTTCTCTCTCGCCCCCAGTGTCTCTCTCGCCCCCAGTCTCTCTCTCGCCCCCAGTTTCTCTCTCGCCCCCGCTCTCTCTCGCCCCCGTTCTCTCTCTCGCCCCAGTCTCTCTCTCGCCCCCAGTCTCTCTCTCGCCCCCAGTCTCTCTCTCGCCTCCAGTTTCTCTCTCGGCCCCGTTCTCTCTCTCGTCCCCGATTTCTCTCTCACTCCCGTTCTCTCTCTCGCCCCCAGTCTCTCTCTCGCCCCCAGTTTCTCTCTCGCCCCCAGTTTCTCTCTCGCCCCCAGTCTCTCTCTCGCCCCCGGTTTCTCTCTCGCCTCCGTTCTCTCTCTCGCCCCCAGTTTCTCTCTCGCCCCCAGTCTCTCTCTCACCCCCGCTCTCTCTCTCTCGCCCCCAGTCTCTCTCTCGCCCCTTTTTACTCTCTCGCCCCCAGTCTCTCTCTCACCCCCGTTCTCTCTCTCTTGCCCCCGGTTTCTCTCTTGCCCCTGTTCTCTCTCTCGCCCCCGGACTCTCTCTCGCTCTCGTTCTCTCTCGCTCCCAGTTTCTCTCTCGCCCCCAGTCTCTCTCTCACCCCCAGTTTCTCTCTCGCCCCATTCTCTCTCTTGTCCCCGGTTTCTCTCTCACTCCCGTTCTCTCTCTCGCCCCCAGTTTCTCTCTCGCCCCCAGTCTCTCTCTCGCCCCCAGTCTCTCTCTCACCCCCAGTTTCTCTCTCGCCCCCAGTCTCCCTCTCGCCCCGGTTTCTCTCTCACTCCTGTTCTCTCTCTCGCCCTCAGTTTCTCTCCCGCCCCCAGTCTCTCTCTCGCCCCCAGTCTCTCTCTCGCCCCCGGTTTCTCTCTCTTCCCGTTCTCTCTCTTGCCCCCAGTCTCTCTCTCGCCCCCAGTCTCTCTCTCGCCCCCAGTTTCTCTCTCGCCCCCAGTTTCTCTCTCGCCCCCGTTCTCTCTCTCGTCCCCAGTTTCTCTCTCGCCCCCAGTCTCTCTCTCACCCCCAGTTTCTCTCTCGCCTCCAGTTTCTCTCTCGCCCCGGTTCTCTCTCTCGTCCCCGGTTTCTCTCTCACTCCCGTTCTCTCTCTCGCCCCAGTCTCTCTCTCGCCCCCAATCTATCTCTCATCCCCGACTCCCTCGCTCCCGTTCTCTCTCTCATGCCCAGTCTCCCTCGCTCCCATTCTCTCTCTTGCCCCCATTCTCTCTCTTGCCCCCAGTCCCTCTCCCTCACGCCCGTTCTCTCTCTCTCGCCCCCGGTTTCTCTCTCACCCCTGTTCTCTATCTCGCTCCCATTCTCTCTCTTGCCCCCGGTTTCTCTCTTGCCCCCGTTCTCTCTGTCGCCCCCGGTCTCTCTCTCGCTCCCGTTCTCTCTCGCCCCCAGTTTCTCTCTCGCCCCCAGTCTCTCTCTCGCACCCAGTCTCTCTCTCGCCCCCAGTTTCTCTCTCGCCCCCAGTTTCTCTCTCGCCCCCGTTCTCTCTCTCGTCCCGGGTTTCTCTCTCGCCCCCAGTCTATCTCTCGCCCCCAGTTTCTCTCTCGCCCCCAGTCTCTCTCTCGCCCCCAGTTTCTCTCTCGCCCCCAGTCTCTCTCTTGCCCCCGGTCTCTCTCTCGCCTCCGTTCTCTCTCTTGCCCCCAGTTTCTCTCTTGCCCCCAGTCTCTCTCTCACCCCCGCTCTCTCTCTCTCGCCCCCAGTCTCTCTCTCACCACCGTTCTCTCTCCCGCCCCCAGTTTCTCTCTCGCCCCCGTTCTCTCTCTCGTCCCCGTTTTCTCTCTCACTCCCGTTCTCTCTCTCGCCACCAGTTTCTCTCTCCCCCCCATTTTCTCTCTCGCCCCCAGTCTCTCTCTCGCCCCCGGTTTCTCTCTCGCCTCCGTTCTCTCTCTCGCCCCCAGTTTCTCTCTCGCCCCAGGTCGGTCTCTCACCCCCGCTCTCTCTCTCTCGCCCCCAGTCTCTCTCTCGCCCCTGTTTTCTCTCTCGCCCCCAGTCTCTCTCTCACCCCCGTTCTCTCTCTCTTGCCCCCGGTTTCTCTCTTGCCCCCGTTCTCTCTCTCGCCCCCGGTTTCTCTCTCGCTCTAGTTCTCTCTCGCTCCCAGTTTCTCTCTCGCCCCCAGTCTCTCTCTCACCCCCAGTTTCTCTCTCGCCCCCAGTCTCTCTCTCGCCCTGGTTTCTCTCTCACTCCCGTTCTCTCTCTCGCCCCCAGTTTCTCTCTCGTCCCCAGTCTCTCTCTCACCCCCAGTTTCTCTCTCGCCCCCAGTCTCTCGCTCGCCCCTGGTTTCTATCTCACTCCCGTTCTCTCTCTCGCCCCCAGTTTCTCTCTCGCCCCCATTCTCTCTCTCGTCCCCGGTTTCTCTCTCACTCCCGTTCTCTCTCTCGCCCCCAGTTTCTCTCTCGCTCCCAGTCTCTCTCTCGCCCCCAGTCTCTCTCTCACCTCCAGTTTCTCTCTCGCCCCCAGTCTCTCTCTCGCCCTGGTTTCTCTCTCACTCCCGTTCTCTCTCTCGCCCCCAGTTTCTCTCTCGTCCCCAGTCTCTCTCTCACCCCCAGTTTCTCTCTCGCCCCCAGTCTCTCTCTCGCCCCCGGTTTCTCTCTCACTCCCGTTCTCTCTCTCGCCCCCAGTTTCTCTCTCGCCCCCAGTCTCTCTCTCGCCCCCGGTTTCTCTCTCACTCCCGTTCTCTCTCTCGCCCCCAGTTTCTCTCTCGCCCCCATTCTCTCTCTCGTCCCCGGTTTCTCTCTCACTCCCGTTCTCTCTCTCGCCCCCAGTTTCTCTCTCGCTCCCAGTCTCTCTCTCGCCCCCAGTCTCTCTCTCACCTCCAGTTTCTCTCTCGCCCCCAGTCTCTCTCTCGCCCTGGTTTCTCTCTCACTCCCGTTCTCTCTCTCGCCCCCAGTTTCTCTCTCGTCCCCAGTCTCTCTCTCACCCCCAGTTTCTCTCTCGCCCCCAGTCTCTCTCTCGCCCCCGGTTTCTCTCTCACTCCCGTTCTCTCTCTCGCCCCCAGTTTCTCTCTCGCCCCCAGTCTCTCTCTCACCCCCAGTTTTCTCTCTCACTCCCGTTCTCTCTCTCGCCCCCAGTTTCTCTCTCGACCCCGGTTTCTCTCTCACTCCCGTTCTCTCTATCGCCCCCAGTTTCTCTCTTTCCCCCAGTCTCTCTCTCACCCCCGTTACCTCTCTCTCGCCCCGAGTTTCTCTCTTGCCCCCGTTCTCTCTCTCGTCCCCGGTTTCTCTCTCACTCCATTCCTCTCTCTCGCCCCCAGTCTGTCTCTCACCCCCAGTCTGTCTCTCGCCCCCAACCTCTCTCTCGCCCGCAGTCTCTCTCTCGCCCCTGGTTTCTCTCTCACCCCCCCCGTTCTCTCTCTCGCCCCCGCTTTCTCTCACCCCCGGTTTCTCTCTCGCCCCCAATCTCTCTCTCGCCCCCTGTCTCTCTCTCGTCCCCAGTCTCCCTCGCTCCCGTTCTCTCTCTTGCCCCCGGTCTCTCCCACGCTCCCGTTCTCTCTCTCGCCCCCACTCTTTCCAAACACCGGTCTCTCTCTCTCCCCCCAGTCTCTCTCTCGCCCCCAGTCTCTCTCTCGTCCCTGGTTTCTCTCTAGCCCCCAGTCTCTCTCTCGCCCCCGGTTTCTCTCTCGCCCCCGGTTTCTCTCTCGCCCCCAATCTCTCCCTCGTCCCCAGTCTCCCTCGCTCCCATTCTCTCTCTCGTCCCCGTTCTCTCTCTCGCTCCCATTCTCTCTCTCGCCCCCGTTCTCTCTCTCGCTCCCATTCTCTCTCTCGCGCCCGTTCTCTCTCTCGCTCCCGTTCTCTCTCTTGCCCCCGGTTTCTCTCTTGCCCCCGAACTCTCTCTCGCCCCCGGTCTCTCTCTCGCCCCCAGTCTCTCTCTCACCCCCGTACTCTCTCTCTCTCCCCCACTTTCTCTTTCGCCCCCGTTCTCTCTCTCGCCCCCAGTTTCTCACTCGCCCCCAGTCTCTCTCTCGCCCCCGTTCACTCTCGCGCCCCCAGTTTCTCTCTTGCCCCGACTCTCTCTCGCCCCCGGTCTCTCTCTCTCGCTCCCGTTCTCTCTCGCCCCCCAATTTCTCTCTCGCCCCCAGTCGATCTCTCGCCCCCAGTCTCTCTGTCACCCCCAGTTTCTCTGTCACGCCCGCTCTCTCTCTCGCTCCCGTTCTCTCTCTCGCCCCCGTTCTCTCTCTCGCTCCCGTTCTCTCTGTTGCCCCCGGTTTCTCTCTTGCCCCCGTTCTCTCTCTCGTCCCCAGTCTCTCTCTCGCTCCCATTCTCTCTCTCGCCTCCGTTCTCTCTCTCGCTCCCGTTCTCTCTCTTGCCCCCGGTTTCTCTCTTGACCCGAACTCTCTCTCGCCCCCGGTCTCTCTCTCGCCCCCAGTCTCTCTCTCGCCTCCAGTTTCTCTCTCGCCCCCGTTCTCTCTCTCGCCCCCAGTTTCTCTCTCGCTCCCGCTCTCTCTCGCCCCCATTCTCTCTCTCGTCCCCGGATTCTCTCTCGCCCCCAGTCTCTCTCTCGCCCCCAGTCTCTCTCTCGTCCCCAGTTTCTCTCTCGCCCCCGTTCT
This sequence comes from Chiloscyllium punctatum, assembly GCF_047496795.1. Classification (NCBI taxonomy): domain Eukaryota; kingdom Metazoa; phylum Chordata; class Chondrichthyes; order Orectolobiformes; family Hemiscylliidae; genus Chiloscyllium; species Chiloscyllium punctatum. The sequence goes on along the minus strand of NC_092762.1, from coordinate 14,794,810 downwards.
CTCTCTCGTCCCTGGTTTCTCTCTCACTCCCGTTCTCTCTCTCGCCCCCAGTATCTCTCTCGCCCCCAGTCTCTCTCTCGCCCCCAGTCTCCCTCTCACCCCCAGTTTCTCTCTCGCCCCCAGTCTCTCTCTCGCCCCCGGTTTCTCTCTCGTCCCGTTCTCTCTCTTGCCCCCAGTCTCTCTCGCACCCCCAGTCTCTCTCTCACCCCCGTACTCTCTCTCTCTCCCCCACTTTCTCTCTCGCCCACGTTCTCTCTCTCGCCCCCAGTTTCTCTCTCGCCCCCAGTCTCTCTCTCGCCCCCGTTCACTCTCGCGCCCCCAGTCTCTCTCTTGCCCCGACTCTCTCTCGCCCCCGGTCTCTCTCTCGCTCCCGTTCTCTCTCGCCCCCCAATTTCTCTCTCGCCCCCAGTCGATCTCTCGGCCCCAGTCTCTCTGTCACCCCCAGTTTCTCTGTCACGCCCGCTCTCTCTCTCGCTCCCGTTCTCTCTCTCGCCCCCGTTCTCTCTCTCGCTCCCGTTCTCTCTCTTGCCCCCGGTTTCTCTCTTGCCCCCGTTCTCTCTCTCGCCCCCAGTCTCTCTCTCGCTCCCGTTCTCTCTCACCCCCCAATTTCTCTCTCGCCTCCGTTCTCTCTCTCGCCCCCAGTTTCTCTCTCGCCCCCAGTCTCTCTCTCTCTCTCGCCCCCGGTCTGTCTCATCACCCCGGTCTCTCTCTCTCTCGCCCCCAGACTGTCTGATCTCCCCGGTCTCTCTCTCTCTTGCCCCTGGTTTCTCTCTCGCCCCCAGTCTCTCTCTCTCTCGCCCCCGGTCTGTCTCATCACCCCGGTCTCTCTCTCTCTCGCCCCCGGACTGTCTGATCTCCCCGGTCTCTCTCTCTCTTGCCGCTGGTTTCTCTCTCGCCCCCAGTCTCACTCTCGCCCCCGGTTTCTCTCTCACTCCCGTTCTCTCTCTCGCCCCCAGTTTCTCTCTCGGCCCCAGTCTCTCTCTCGCCCCCAGTTTCTCTCTCGCCTCCGTTCTCTCTCTCGCCCCCAGTTTCTCTCTCGCCCCCAGTCTCTCTCTCACCCCCGCTCTCTCTCTCTCGCCCCAGTCTCTCTCTCGCCCCTGTTTTCTCTCTCGCCCCCCATTCTCTCTCTCGTCCCCGGTTTCTCTCTCACTCCCGTTCTCTCTCTCGCCCCCAGTTTCTCTCTCGCCCCCAGTCTCTCTCTCGCCCCGGTTTCTCTCTCTCCCCCATTCTCTCTCTCCTGCCCCCGGTTTCTCTCTTGCCCCTGTTCTCTCTCTCGCCCCCGGTCTCTCTCTCGCTCTAGTTCTCTCTCGCTCCCAGTTTCTCTCTAGCCCCCAGTCTCTATCTCACCCCCAGTTTCTCTCTCGACCCCAGTCTCTCTCTCGCCCCCGGTTTCTCTCTCACTCCCGTTCTCTCTCTCGCCCCCAGTTTCTCTCTCGCCCCCAGTCTCTCTCTCACCCCCAGTTTCTCTCTCGCCCCCAGTCTCTCTCTCTCCACCGGTTTCTCTCTCACTCCCGTTCTCTCTCTCGCCCCCAGTTTCTCTCTCGCCCCCAGTCTCTCTCTCGCCCCGGTTTCTCTCTCACTCCTGTTCTCTCTCTCGCCCTCAGTTTCTCTCCCGCCCCCAGTCTCTCTCTCGCCCCCAGTCTCCCTCTCACCCCCAGTTTCTCTCACGCCCCCAGTCTCTCTCTCGCCCCCGGTTTCTCTCTCTCCCCGTTCTCTCTCTTGCCCCCAGTCTCTCTCTCACCCCCAGTCTCTCTCTCACCCCCGTACTCTCTCTCTCTCCCCCATCTTCTCTCTCGCCCCCGTTCTCTCTCTCACCACCAGTTTCTCTCTCGCCCCCAGTCTCTCTCTCGCCCCCAGTCTCTCTCTCGCCCCCATTCTCTCTCTTGCCCCCGTTCTTTCTCTCGCCCCCAGTTTCTCTCTCGCCCCGACTCTATCTCTCTCCCGTTCTCTCTCTTGCCCCCGGTTTCTCTCTCTCCCCCGGTCTCTCCCCCCACCCCCAGTTTCTCTCTCGCTCCCATTCTCCCACTTGCCCCCGGTTTCTCACTTGCCCACGTTCTCTCTCTCGCCCCCGGTCTCTCTTTCGCTCCCATTCTCTCTCGCCCACAGTTTCTCTCTCGCCCCCAGTCTCTCTCTCGCCCCCAGTCTCTCTCTCGCCCCCAGTTTCTCTCTCGCCCCCAGTTTCTCTCTCGCCCCCGTTCTCTCTCTCGTCCCCAGTTTCTCTCTCGCCCCCAGTCTCTCTCTCGCCCCCAGTCTCTCTCTCGCCCCCAGTTTCTCTCTCGCCCCCGTTCTCTCTCTCGTCCCCGGTTTCTTTCTCACTCCCGTTCTCTCTCTCGCCCCAGTCTCTCTCTCGCCCCCAATCTATCTCTCATCCCCGACTCCCTTGCTCCCGTTCTCTCTCTCATGCCCAGTCTCCCTCCCTCCCATTCTCTCTCTTGCCCCCATTCTCTCTCTCGCCCCCGGTTTCTCTCTCACCCCTGTTCTCTCTCTCGCTCCCATTCTCTCTCTTGCCCCCGGTTTCTCTCTTGCCCCCGTTCTGTCTGTCGCCCCCGGTCTCTCTCTCGCTCCCGTTCTCTCTCGCCCCCAGTTTCTCTCTCGCCCCCAGTCTCTCTCTCGCACCCAGTCTCTCTCTCGCCCCAGTTTCTCTCTCGCCCACAGTTTCTCTCTCGCCCCCGTTCTCTCTCTCGTCCCGGTTTTCTCTCTCGCCCCCAGTCTATCTCTCGCCCCCAGTTTCTCTCTCGCCCCCAGTCTCTCTCTCTCTCGCCCCCGGTCTGTCTCATCACCCCGGTCTCTCTCTCTCTCGCCCCCGGACTGTCTGATCTCCCCGGTCTCTCTCTCTCTTGCCGCTGGTTTCTCTCTCGCCCCCAGTCTCTCTCTCGCCCCCGGTTTCTCTCTCACTCCCGTTCTCTCTCTCGCCCCCAGTTTCTCTCTCGGCCCCAGTCTCTCTCTCGCCCCCGGTTTCTCTCTCGCCTCCGTTCTCTCTCTCGCCCCCAGTTTCTCTCTCGCCCCCAGTTTCTCTCTCGCCCCCGTTCTCTCTCTCGTCCCCAGTTTCTCTCTCGCCCCCAGTCTCTCTCTCGCCCCCAGTCTCTCTCTCACCCCCAGTTTCTCTCTCGCCCCCAGTTTCTCTCTCGCCCCCGTTCTCTCTCTCGTCCCCAGTTTCTCTCTCGCCCCCAGTCTCTCTCTCGCCCCCAGTCTCTCTCTCGCCCCCAGTTTCTCTCTCGCCCCCGTTCTCTCTCTCGTCCCCGGTTTCTTTCTCACTCCCGTTCTCTCTCTCGCCCCAGTCTCTCTCTCGCCCCCAATCTATCTCTCATCCCCGACTCCCTTGCTCCCGTTCTCTCTCTCATGCCCAGTCTCCCTCCCTCCCATTCTCTCTCTTGCCCCCATTCTCTCTCTCGCCCCCGGTTTCTCTCTCACCCCTGTTCTCTCTCTCGCTCCCATTCTCTCTCTTGCCCCCGGTTTCTCTCTTGCCCCCGTTCTGTCTGTCGCCCCCGGTCTCTCTCTCGCTCCCGTTCTCTCTCGCCCCCAGTTTCTCTCTCGCCCCCAGTCTCTCTCTCGCACCCAGTCTCTCTCTCGCCCCCAGTTTCTCTCTCGCCCCCAGTTTCTCTCTCGCCCCCGTTCTCTCTCTCGTCCCGGTTTTCTCTCTCGCCCCCAGTCTATCTCTCGCCCCCAGTTTCTCTCTCGCCCCCAGTCTCTCTCTCTCTCGCCCCCGGTCTGTCTCATCACCCCGGTCTCTCTCTCTCTCGCCCCCGGACTGTCTGATCTCCCCGGTCTCTCTCTCTCTTGCCGCTGGTTTCTCTCTCGCCCCCAGTCTCTCTCTCGCCCCCGGTTTCTCTCTCACTCCCGTTCTCTCTCTCGCCCCCAGTTTCTCTCTCGGCCCCAGTCTCTCTCTCGCCCCCGGTTTCTCTCTCGCCTCCGTTCTCTCTCTCGCCCCCAGTTTCTCTCTCGCCCCCAGTCTCTCTCTCACCCCCGCTCTCTCTCTCTCGCCCCAGTCTCTCTCTCGTCCCCGGTTTCTCTCTCACTCCCGTTCTCTCTCTCGCCCCCAGTTTCTCTCTCGCCCCCAGTCTCTCTCTCGCCCCGGTTTCTCTCTCTCCCCCGTTCTCTCTCTCCTGCCCCCGGTTTCTCTCTTGCCCCTGTTCTCTCTCTCGCCCCCGGTCTCTCTCTCGCTCTAGTTCTCTCTCGCTCCCAGTTTCTCTCTCGCCCCCAGTCTCTATCTCACCCCCAGTTTCTCTCTCGACCCCAGTCTCTCTCTCGCCCCCGGTTTCTCTCTCACTCCCGTTCTCTCTCTCGCCCCCAGTTTCTCTCTCGCCCCCAGTCTCTCTCTCACCCCCAGTTTCTCTCTCACCCCCAGTCTCTCTCTCTCCACCGGTTTCTCTCTCACTCCCGTTCTCTCTCTCGCCCCCAGTTTCTCTCTCGCCCCCAGTCTCTCTCTCGCCCCGGTTTCTCTCTCACTCCTGTTCTCTCTCTCGCCCTCAGTTTCTCTCCCGCCCCCAGTCTCTCTCTCGCCCCCAGTCTCCCTCTCACCCCCAGTTTCTCTCTCGCCCCCAGTCTCTCTCTCGCCCCCGGTTTCTCTCTCTCCCCGTTCTCTCTCTTGCCCCCAGTCTCTCTCTCACCCCCAGTCTCTCTCTCACCCCCGTACTCTCTCTCTCTCCCCCATCTTCTCTCTCGCCCCCGTTCTCTCTCTCACCACCAGTTTCTCTCTCGCCCCCAGTCTCTCTCTCGCCCCCAGTCTCTCTCTCGCCCCCATTCTCTCTCTTGCCCCCGTTCACTCTCTCGCCCCCAGTTTCTCTCTCGCCCCGACTCTCTCTCTCTCCCGTTCTCTCTCTTGCCCCCGGTTTCTCTCTCTCCCCCGGTCTCTCCCCCCCCCCCAGTTTCTCTCTCGCTCCCATTCTCCCACTTGCCCCCGGTTTCTCTCTTGCCCACGTTCTCTCTCTCGCCCCCGGTCTCTCTTTCGCTCCCATTCTCTCTCGCCCACAGTTTCTCTCTCGCCCCCAGTCTCTCTCTCGCCCCCAGTCTCTCTCTCGCCCCCAGTTTCTCTCTCGCCCCCAGTTTCTCTCTCGCCCCCGTTCTCTCTCTCGTCCCCAGTTTCTCTCTCGCCCCCAGTCTCTCTCTCGCCCCCAGTCTCTCTCTCGCCCCCAGTTTCTCTCTCGCCCCCGTTCTCTCTCTCGTCCCCGGTTTCTTTCTCACTCCCGTTCTCTCTCTCGCCCCAGTCTCTCTCTCGCCCCCAATCTATCTCTCATCCCCGACTCCCTCGCTCCCGTTCTCTCTCTCATGCCCAGTCTCCCTCGCTCCCATTCTCTCTCTTGCCCCCATTCTCTCTCTTGCCCCCAGTCCCTCTCCCTCACGCCCGTTCTCTCTCTCTCGCCCCCTGTTTCTCTCTCACCCCTGTTCTCTCTCTCGCTCCCATTCTCTCTCTTGCCCCCGGTTTCTCTCTTGCCCCCGTTCTCTCTGTCGCCCCCGGTCTCTCTCTCGCTCCCGTTCTCTCTCGCCCCCAGTTTCTCTCTCGCCCCCAGTCTCTCTCTCGCACCCAGTCTCTCTCTCGCCCCCAGTTTCTCTCTCGCCACCAGTTTCTCTCTCGCCCCCGTTCTCTCTCTCGTCCCGGATTTCTCTCTCGCCCCCAGTCTATCTCTCGCCCCCAGTTGCTCTCTCGCCCCCAGTCTCTCTCTCGCCCCCAGTTTCTCTCTCGCCCCCAGTCTCTCTCTCGCCCCCGGTTTCTCTCTCGCCTCCGTTCTCTCTCTTGCCCCCAGTTTCTCTCTTGCCCCCAGTCTCTCTCTCACCCCCGCTCTCTCTCTCTCGCCCCCAATCTCTCTCTCACCACCGTTCTCTCTCTTGCCCCGAGTTTCTCTCTCACTCCCGTTCTCTCTCTCGCCACCAGTTTCTCTCTCCCCCCCATTTTCTCTCTCGCCCCCAGTCTCTCTCTCGCCCCCGGTTTCTCTCTCGCCTCCGTTCTCTCTCTCGCCCCCAGTTTCTCTCTCGCCCCCAGTCGGTCTCTCACCCCCGCTCTCTCTCTCTCGCCCCCAGTCTCTCTCTCGCCCCTGTTTTCTCTCTCGCCCCCAGTCTCTCTCTCACCCCCGTTCTCTCTCTCTTGCCCCCGGTTTCTCTCTTGCCCCCGTTCTCTCTCTCGCCCCCGGTCTCTCTCTCGCGCTAGTTCTCTCTCGCTCCCAGTTTCTCTCTCGCCCCCAGTCTCTCTCTCAACCCCAGTTTCTCTCTCGCCCCCAGTCTCTCTCTCGCCCTGGTTTCTCTCTCACTCCCGTTCTCTCTCTCGCCCCCAGTTTCTCTCTCGCCCCCATTCTCTCTCTCGTCCCCGGTTTCTCTCTCACTCCCGTTCTCTCTCTCGCCCCCAGTTTCTCTCTCGCTCCCAGTCTCTCTCTCGCCCCCAGTCTCTCTCTCACCTCCAGTTTCTCTCTCGCCCCCATTTTCTCTCTCGCCCCCAGTCTCTCTCTCGCCCCCGGTTTCTCTCTCGCCTCCGTTCTCTCTCTCGCCCCCAGTTTCTCTCTCGCCCCCAGTCGGTCTCTCACCCCCGCTCTCTCTCTCTCGCCCCCAGTCTCTCTCTCGCCCCTGTTTTCTCTCTCGCCCCCAGTCTCTCTCTCACCCCCGTTCTCTCTCTCTTGCCCCCGTTTCTATCTTGCCCCCGTTCTCTCTCTCGCCCCCGGTCTCTCTCTCGCTCTAGTTCTCTCTCGCTCCCAGTTTCTCTCTCGCCCCCAGTCTCTCTCTCAACCCCAGTTTCTCTCTCGCCCCCAGTCTCTCTCTCGCCCTGGTTTCTCTCTCACTCCCGTTCTCTCTCTCGCCCCCAGTTTCTCTCTCGCCCCCATTCTCTCTCTCGTCCCCGGTTTCTCTCTCACTCCCAGTCTCTCTCTCGCCCCCAGTCTCTCTCTCACCTCCAGTTTCTCTCTCGCCCCCAGTCTCTCTCTCGCCCTGGTTTCTCTCTCACTCCCGTTCTCTCTCTCGCCCCCAGTTTCTCTCTCGTCCCCAGTCTCTCTCTCACCCCCAGTTTCTCTCTCGCCCCCAGTCTCTCTCTCGCCCCCAGTTTCTCTCTCGCCCCCAGTCTCTCTCTCACCCCCAGTTTTCTCTCTCACTCCCGTTCTCTCTCTCGCCCCCAGTTTCTCTCTCGACCCCGGTTTCTCTCTCACTCCCGTTCTCTCTATCGCCCCCAGTTTCTCTCTTGCCCCCAGTCTCTCTCTCACCCCCGTTCCCTCTCTCTCGCCCCGAGTTTCTCTCTTGCCCCCGTTCTCTCTCTCGCCCCCAGTCTCTCTCTCGCCCCTGTTTTCTCTCTCGCCCCCAGTCTCTCTCTCACCCCCGTTCTCTCTCTCTTGCCCCCGTTTCTATCTTGCCCCCGTTCTCTCTCTCGCCCCCGGTCTCTCTCTCGCTCTAGTTCTCTCTCGCTCCCAGTTTCTCTCTCGCCCCCAGTCTCTCTCTCAACCCCAGTTTCTCTCTCGCCCCCAGTCTCTCTCTCGCCCTGGTTTCTCTATCACTCCCGTTCTCTCTCTCGCCCCCAGTTTCTCTCTCGCCCCCATTCTCTCTCTCGTCCCCGGTTTCTCTCTCACTCCCAGTCTCTCTCTCGCCCCCAGTCTCTCTCTCACCTCCAGTTTCTCTCTCGCCCCCAGTCTCTCTCTCGCCCTGGTTTCTCTCTCACTCCCGTTCTCTCTCTCGCCCCCAGTTTCTCTCTCGTCCCCAGTCTCTCTCTCACCCCCAGTTTCTCTCTCGCCCCCAGTCTCTCTCTCGCCCCCAGTTTCTCTCTCGCCCCCAGTCTCTCTCTCACCCCCAGTTTTCTCTCTCACTCCCGTTCTCTCTCTCGCCCCCAGTTTCTCTCTCGACCCCGGTTTCTCTCTCACTCCCGTTCTCTCTATCGCCCCCAGTTTCTCTCTTGCCCCCAGTCTCTCTCTCACCCCCGTTCCCTCTCTCTCGCCCCGAGTTTCTCTCTTGCCCCCGTTCTCTCTCTCGTCCCCGGTTTCTCTCTCACTCCATTCCTCTCTCTCTCCCCCAGTCTGTCTCTCACCCCCAGTCTGTCTCTCGCCCCCAGCCTCTCTCTCGCCCGCAGTCTCTCTCTCGCCCCTGGTTTCTCTCTCAACCCCCCGTTCTCTCTCTCGCCCCCGCTCTCTCTCACCCCCGGTTTCTCTCTCGCCCCCAATCTCTCTCTCGCCCCCTGTCTCTCTCTCGTCCCCAGTCTCCCTCGCTCCCGTTCTCTCTCTTGCCCCCGGTCTCTCCCACGCTCCCGTTCTCTCTCTCGCCCCGAGTTTCTCTCTCACTCCCGTTCTCTCTCTCGCCACCAGTTTCTCTCTCCCCCCCATTTTCTCTCTCGCCCCCAGTCTCTCTCTCGCCCCCGGTTTCTCTCTCGCCTCCGTTCTCTCTCTCGCCCCCAGTTTCTCTCTCGCCCCCAGTCGGTCTCTCACCCCCGCTCTCTCTCTCTCGCCCCCAGTCTCTCTCTCGCCCCTGTTTTCTCTCTCGCCCCCAGTCTCTCTCTCACCCCCGTTCTCTCTCTCTTGCCCCCGGTTTCTCTCTTGCCCCCGTTCTCTCTCTCGCCCCCGGTCTCTCTCTCGCTCTCGTTCTCTCTCGCTCCCAGTTTCTCTCTCGCCCCCAGTCTCTCTCTCAACCCCAGTTTCTCTCTCGCCCCCAGTCTCTCTCTCGCCCTGGTTTCTCTCTCACTCCCGTTCTCTCTCTCGCCCCCGGTTTCTCTCTCGCCCCCATTCTCTCTCTCGTCCCCGGTTTCTCTCTCACTCCCGTTCTCTCTCTCGCCCCCAGTTTCTCTCTCGCTCCCAGTCTCTCTCTCGCCCCCAGTCTCTCTCTCACCTCCAGTTTCTCTCTCGCCCCCATTTTCTCTCTCGCCCCCAGTCTCTCTCTCGTCCCCGGTTTCTCTCTCGCCTCTGTTCTCTCTCTCGCCCCCAGTTTCTCTCTCGCCCCCAGTCGGTCTCTCACCCCCGCTCTCTCTCTCTCGCCCCCAGTCTCTCTCTCGCCCCTGTTTTCTCTCTCGCCCCCAGTCTCTCTCTCACCCCCGTTCTCTCTCTCTTGCCCCCGGTTTCTATCTTGCCCCCGTTCTCTCTCTCGCCCCCGGTCTCTCTCTCGCTCTAGTTCTCTCTCGCTCCCAGTTTCTCTCTCGCCCCCAGTCTCTCTCTCAACCCCAGTTTCTCTCTCGCCCCCAGTCTCTCTCTCGCCCTGGTTTCTCTCTCACTCCCGTTCTCTCTCTCGCCCCCAGTTTCTCTCTCGCCCCCATTCTCTCTCTCGTCCCCGGTTTCTCTCTCACTCCCGTTCTCTCTCTCGCCCCCAGTTTCTCTCTCGCTCCCAGTCTCTCTCTCGCCCCCAGTCTCTCTCTCACCTCCAGTTTCTCTCTCGCCCCCAGTCTCTCTCTCGCCCTGGTTTCTCTCTCACTCCCGTTCTCTCTCTCGCCCCCAGTTTCTCTCTCGTCCCCAGTCTCTCTCTCACCCCCAGTTTCTCTCTCGCCCCCAGTCTCTCTCTCGCCCCCAGTTTCTCTCTCGCCCCCAGTCTCTCTCTCACCCCCAGTTTTCTCTCTCACTCCCGTTCTCTCTCTCGCCCCCAGTTTCTCTCTCGACCCCGGTTTCTCTCTCACTCCCGTTCTCTCTATCGCCCCCAGTTTCTCTCTTGCCCCCAGTCTCTCTCTCACCCCCGTTCCCTCTCTCTCGCCCCGAGTTTCTCTCTTGCCCCCGTTCTCTCTCTCGTCCCCGGTTTCTCTCTCACTCCATTCCTCTCTCTCGCCCCCAGTCTGTCTCTCACCCCCAGTCTGTCTCTCGCCCCCAGCCTCTCTCTCGCCCGCAGTCTCTCTCTCGCCCCTGGTTTCTCTCTCAACCCCCCGTTCTCTCTCTCGCCCCCGCTCTCTCTCACCCCCGGTTTCTCTCTCGCCCCCAATCTCTCTCTCGCCCCCTGTCTCTCTCTCGTCCCCAGTCTCCCTCGCTCCCATTCTCTCTCTTGCCCCCGGTCTCTCCCACGCTCCCGTTCTCTCTCTCGCCCCCGCTCTTTCTAAACACCGGTCTCTCTCTCTCCCCCCAGTCGCTCTCTCGCCCCCAGTCTCTCTCTCGTCCCTGGTTTCTCTCTCGACCCCAGTCTCTCTCTCGCCCCCGGTTTCTCTCTCGCCCCCGGTTTCTCTCTCGCCCCCAGTCTCTCTCTCGTCCCCAGTCTCCCTCGCTCCCATTCTCTCTCTCGTCCCCGTTCTCTCTCTCGCTCCCATTCTCTCTCTCGCCCCCGTTCTCTCTCTCGCTCCCGTTCTCTCTCTTGCCCCCGGTTTCTCTCTTGCCCCCGAACTCTCTCTCGCCCCCGGTCTCTCTCTCGCCCCCAGTCTCTCTCTCGCCCCCAGTCTCTCTCTCGTCCCCAGTTTCTCTCTCGCCCCCGTTCTCTCTCTCGTCCCTGGTTTCTCTCTCACTCCCGTTCTCTCTCTCGCCCCCAGTATCTCTCTCGCCCCCAGTCTCTCTCTCGCCCCCAGTCTCCCTCTCACCCCCAGTTTCTCTCTCGCCCCCAGTCTCTCTCTCGCCCCCGGTTTCTCTCTCGCCCCGTTCTCTCTCTCGCCCCCAGTTTCTCTCTCGCCCCCAGTCTCTCTCTCGCCCCCGTTCACTCTCGTGCCCCCAGTCTCTCTCTTGCCCCGACTCTCTCTCGCCCCCGGTCTCTCTCACGCTCCCGTTCTCTCTCGCCCCCCATTTTCTCTCTCGCCCCCAGTCGATCTCTCGCCGCCAGTCTCTCTGTCACCCCCAGTTTCTCTGTCACGCCCGCTCTCTCTCTCGCTCCCGTTCACTCTCTCGCCCCCGTTCTCTCTCTCGCTCCCGTTCTCTCTCTTGCCCCCGGTTTCTCTCTTGCCCCCGTTCTCTCTCTCGCCCCCAGTCTCTCTCTCGCTCCCGTTCTCTCTCACCCCCCAATTTCTCTCTCGCCCCCAGTCTCTCTCTCGCCCCCAGTCTCTCTCTCGCCCCCAGTTTCTCTCTCGCCCCCGCTCTCTCTCGCCCCCGTTCTCTCTCTCGCCCCAGTCTCTCTCTCGCCCCCCGTCTCTCTCTCGCCCCCAGTCTCTCTCTCTCCTCCAGTTTCTCCCTCGGCCCCGTTCTCCCTCTCGTCCCCGGTTTCTCTCTCACTCCCGTTCTCTCTCTCGCCCCCAGTTTCTCTCTCGCCCCCAGTCTGTCTCTTGCCCCCAGTCTCTCTCTCACCCCCATTCACTCTCTCGCTCCCGTTCTCTCTCTCACCCCCAGTCTCTCTCTCGCCCCCGCTCTCTCTCACCCCCGGTCTCTCTCTCGCCCCCGGTTTCTCTCTCGCCCCCAGTCTCTCTCTCACCCCTGGTTTCTCTCTCGCCCCCAGTCTCTCTCTCGCCACCGTCTCCCTCTCTCTTGCCCCTGGTTTCTCTCTCGCCCCCAGTCTCTCTCTCTCTCTCGCCCCCGGTCTGTCTCATCACCCCGGTCTCTCTCTCTCTCGCCCCCAGACTGTCTGATCTCCCCGGTCTCTCTCTCTCTTGCCCCTGGTTTCTCTCTCGCCCCCAGTCTCTCTCTCTCTCACCCCCGGTCTGTCTCATCACCCCGGTCTCTCTCTCTCTCTCCCCCGGACTGTCTGATCTCCCCAGTCTCTCTCTCTCTTGCCCCTGGTTTCTCTCTCGCCCCCAGTCTCTCTCTCGCCCCCGGTTTCTCTCTCACTCCCGTTCTCTCTCTCGCCCCCAGTTTCTCTCTCGGCCCCAGTCTCTCTCTCGCCCCCGGTTTCTCTCTCGCCTCCGTTCTCTCTCTCACCCCCAGAATCTCTCTCGCTCCCAGTCTCTCTCTCACCCCCGCTCTCTCTCTCTCGCCCCAGTCTCTCTCTCGCCCCTGTTTTCTCTCTCGCCCCCATTCTCTCTCTCGTCCCCGGTTTCTCTCTCACTCCCGTTCTCTCTCTCGCCCCCAGTTTCTCTCTCGCCCCCAGTCTCTTTCTCGCCCCGGTTTCTCTGTCACCCCCGTTCTCTCTCTCTTGCCCCCGGTTTCTCTCTTGCCCCTGTTCTCTCTCTCGCCCCCGGTCTCTCTCTCGCTCTAGTTCTCTCTCGTTCCCAGTTTCTCTCTCGCCCCCAGTCTCTATCTCACCCCCAGTTTCTCTCTCGCCCCCAGTCTCTCTCTCGCCCCCGGTTTCTCTCTCACTCCCGTTCTCTCTCTCGCCCCCAGTTTCTCTCTCGCCCCCAGTCTCTCTCTCACCCCCAGTTTCTCTCTCGCCCCCAGTCTCTCTCTCTCCACCGGTTCCTCTCTCACTCCCGTTCTCTCTCTCGCCCCCAGTTTCTCTCTCGCCCCCAGTCTCTCTCTCGCCCCCGGTTTCTCTCTCACTCCCGTTCTCTCTCTCGCCCCCAGTTTCTCTCTCGCCCCCGGTTTCTCTCTCACTCCCGTTCTCTCTCTCGCCCCCAGCTTCTCTCTTGCCCCCAGTCTCTCTCTCACCCCCGTTCCCTCTCTCTCGCCCCGAGTTTCTCACTCGCCCCCGTTCTCTCTCTCGTCCCCGGTTTCTCTCTCACTCCCATCCTCTCTCTCGCCCCCATTCTGTCTCTCACCCCCAGTCTGTCTCTCGCCCCCGGTTTCTCCCTCACTCCCGTTCTCTCTCTCGCCCCCAGTTTCTCTCTCGCCCCCGGTTTCTCTCTCACTCCCGTTCTCTCTCTCGCCCCCATTTTCTCTCTACCCCCAGTCTCTCTCTCACCCCCATTCCCTCTCTCTCGACCCGAGTTTCTAACTCGCCCCTGTTCTCTCTCTCGTCCCCGGTTTCTCTCTCACTCCCGTTCTCTCTCTCGCCCCCAGTTTCTCTCTCGCCCCCGCTCTCTCTCGCCCCCATTCTCTCTCTCGTCCGCGGTTTCTCTCTCGCCCCCAGTCTCTCTCTCGCCCCCAGTCTCTCTCTCGCCCCCAGTTTCTCTCTCGCCCCCGTTCTCTCTCTCATCCCTGGTTTCTCTCTCACTCCCGTTCTCTCTCTCGCCCCCAGTTTCTCTCTCGCCCCCAGTCTCTCTCTCGCCCCCAGTCTCCCTCTCACCCCCAGTTTCTCTCTCGCCCCCAGTCTCTCTCCCGCCCCCGGTTTATCTCTCGCCCCGTTCTCTCTCTTGCCCCCAGTCTCTCTCTCACCCCCAGTCTCTCTCTCACCCCCGTACTCTCTCTCTCTCCCTCACTTTCTCTCTCGCCCCCATTCTCTCTCTCGCCCCCAATTTCTCTCTCGCCCCCAGTCTCTCTCTCGCCCCCATTCTCTCTCTTGTCCCTGTTCACTCTCTCGCCCCCAGTTTCTCTCTCGCCCCCAGTCTCTCTCTCGCCCCCAGTTTCTCTCTCGCCCCCAGTTTCTCTCTCTCGCCCCCGTTCTCTCTCTCGTCCCCAGTTTCTCTCTCGCCCCCCGTTCTCTCTCTCGCCCCAGTCTCTCTCGCTCCCATTCTCCCACTTGCCCCCGGTTTCTCTCTTGCCCCCGTTCTCTCTCTCGCCCCCGGTCTCTCTCTCTCGCTCCCATTCTCCCACTTGCCCCCGGTTTCTCTCTTGCCCCCGTTCTCTCTCTCGCCCCCGGTCTCTCTCTCGCCCCCAGTTTCTCTCTCGCCCCCAGTCTCTCTCTCGCCCCCAGTCTCTCTCTCGCCCCCAGTTTCTCTCTCGCCCCCAGTTTCTCTCTCACCCCCGTTCTCTCTCTCGTCCCCAGTTTCTCTCTCGCCCCCAGTCTCCCTCACCCCCAGTCTCTGTCTCGCCCCCGGTTTCTCTCTCACTCCCGTTCACTCTCTCGCCCCCAGTTTCTTTCTCGCCCCCGGTTTCTCTCTCACTCCCGTTCTCTCTCTCACCCCCGTTCCTCCCCCTTCCCACACCCCCGGTCTCTCTCTCGCCCCGCTCTCTCTGTTCGCCCCCGGTTTCTCTCTCGCTCCTGGTATCTCTTGCCCCCGGCTTCTCCCGTTGTCCCGGTCTCTCTCCTAGCTCCCGGTCTCTCTCTCTTGCCCTGCTCTCTCTCTTCGCTCCTGGTCTCTCTCTCGCTCCTGGTATCTCTTGCCCCCGGCTTCTCCCGTTGCCCCTGGTCTCTCTCCTAGCTCCCAGTCTCTCTCCCTCACCCCTGGTCTCTCTTATCTCTCCCGGTCTCTCTTGCCCCCACTCTCTCTCGCCAATGGCCTCTCTTACCCCCCGGTCTCTCTCGTCGCCGTCACTCTCACGCCCCGCTCACTCTCGCTCCCGGTCTCTCTTGTTGCCCCCGGTCTTTCTCGTCAACCCCCTCTCTCTCGTCAGGCCCGGTCTCTCGTTGCCCCCAGTCTCTTGACCCCCGTCTCTCTCGTACCCAGTCTCTCACAACCTCCACGGTCTCGCCCCGATCTCTCTCTCTGCCCCCCCCATCTCTCTTGCCCCGCTCTCTCTCTTCGCCCCCGGTCTCTCACACCCCTGGCCTCTCTTGACCCCGGTTTCTCTTGTCACCCCCTCTCTCTTGTCCCTGGTCTCTCTCTCACGCCTGGGCTCTCTCGCCCCCAGTCTCTCTCTCGCCCCCAGTCTTTCTCTAGCCCCTGGTCTCTCTCTCCATCCCCGGTCTCTCTCGCCCCGTCTCTCTCGCCCCAGGACTCTCTCTCGTCCCCGGTCCCTATCACCGTCGGTCGTTCTCGCCCACAGTCTTTCTTGTCGCCCCCAGTCTCTCATCACCCCTGGTGTCTCGTGCCCGGTCTCTCTCGCACCCAGCCTCTCTCATTCCCAGTCTCTCTCGCTCCCGGTCTCTCTCTCTCGTCTCGTCCCTAGTCACTCTTGGCCCCAGTCTCTCTTGACCCCACTTTCTCTCTCGCCCCCAATCTCTCTCGTCGCCCCTGGTGTGTCTCGTCTCCGCCTGTCTCTCGCCCCCGGTCTCTCTCACCGCAGGTCTCTATTGCGTCCCGGTCTGTCTCGCCCCTGGTCTCTCTTGCCCCTCCGGTCTATCTCGCCGCCACCCCCCCCCCCCCCACCCCGGTCTCTCTCGTCCCCGGTCTCTCTCTCTCACCCCCGGTCTCTCTCGCCCCCCGGTCTCTCTCGCCCCTGGTCACTCTCACCCCCAGTCTCTCTCGTCACCCTGTCTCTCTTTCCCCCGGACTCTCTCTCGCCCCCGGTCTCTCTTCACCCCTGATCTCTCTCTCTCGCCCCCGGTATCTCTCGTTCCTGGTCTCTCTCATCACCCCCTCCCTCTCACCCCTGGTCGCTTTCTCGCCCCCAGTCTCACTCTCGTCCCCTGTCTCTCTCGCCCCCGGTCTCTCTCGTTGTCCTTGGTCTCTCGTCACCCCCGGGTCTCTCTCCACTCCAATCTCTCTCGCCCCCGGAGTCTTTCACCCCCCCCCGGTCACTTTTGCCCCTTGTCTCTCTCACCCCAGGTATCTCACCCCCGGTTTCTCTCGTCACCCCCTCCCTCTCACTCTCGGTCTCCTTCTCGTCCCCTGTCTCTCACGTCCCCGTGCTCTCTCTCGCCCCCGGTCTCTATTGTCACAATCGGTCTCTGGTCACCCCCGGTTCTCTCTCGTCCCCAGTCTCTCTCGCCCCCGGTCTCTCTCGTTGTCCCTGGTCTCTCGTCACCCCTGGGTCTCTCTCCACCCCAATCTCTCTTGCCCCCATTGTCTTACCCCCCCCCCCGGTCCCTCTCGCCTCCGGTCTCTCTCGCCTCCCCTGGTCTCTCTTGCCTGCCCCGGTCTCTCGCCCCTGGTCTCTCTCTCTCTCGCCTCCGGTCTCTCTCACCCCCGGTCTCTTGTCACCCCCGGGTCTCTCTCGCCCACAGTCTCTCTCGCTTCCCCGCTCTCGCTCGGTCCCCTAGTCTCTCTCAACCCCCCCCCCCTCCGGTCTCTCTTGTCACCCCTGGTCTCTCGTCACCCACAGTGTCTTGCCCCCGGTCTCTCTCGCCCACAGTCTCTCTCGCCCCCAGTCTGTCTTGTCTCTCACTGTCTCTCTCACACCTGGCCTCTCTCCCTCCCCGGCCTCTCTCGCTCCCGGTCTCTCTCTAGCCCGTGGTCTCTCTCGACCCCACATTCTCTTGCCCCCAATCTCTCTTGTCACCCCCAATCTCTCTCACCCCAGGTCTCTTTTGCACGCCAGTCTCTCTCGTCCCTGGTCTCTCTTGCCCCACCTGTCTTCTAGTTCCCCCCCTCCCTGGTCTCTCTCGCCCCCACCCCCCCTCCCCGGTCTCTCTTCACCCCTGGTCTCTCTCTCTCTCGCACCCGGTCTCTCTCGTCACCCCCTCTCTCTCACCCCCAGTCTCTCTCTCGCTCCCGTCTTTCTCGCCCCCGATCTCTCTTCCCCCTTCTCTTTCTCGCCCCTGGTCTCTCTTGCCCACGGTCTCTCTTGCCCCCGGTCTCTGCCCCCCTCACTCCCTTGCCCCCGGTCTCTATTGTCGCCCCCCGGTCTCTCGTCACCCCTGATCACTCGTCATCCCCGGTCTCTCACCCCGGTCACCATCTCACCGTCTGTCTCATCGCCCCAGTCTCTCTTATCACTCCCTCTCTCTCGCCCCCTCGGTTTCTCGTCACCGCTGGTCTCAGGCTCGCGGTCTCTCTCGCTCCCGGTCTCTCATCACGCCCGTTCTCTTGCGCCCCGGCTGCTCTCAGCCCCGCCTTGTCTCTCGTCACTCCCGGTCTCTCTCGCCTCCGGTCTCTCTCGCCCCCAGTCTCTCTCACCCCCGCTCTCTCGCCCCCCGGTCTCTCTCGCCTCAAGTCTCTCTCCTCCCCTCCCCCCCCCCCGTCTCTCGTCGCCTCCGGTGTCTCATCACACTTAGTCTCTCACTGCCGGTCTCTCTCGCGTCTGGTATCTCTTGCCCCTGTTCTCTCTCGTCGCCCCTGATCTCTTGTCAACCCCGGTCTGTCACTCCTGAACTTTCTCGCATCCAGTCTCTCTCGCCCCCCCCGGTCTCTCTCTCGCCCCCTGTCTCTCTTTTGCCACGGTCTCTCGCCCCGGTCTGTCTCGTCGCCCCCCCATCTCTCTCTTCACCCCATGTCTCTCTCTCTCTCACCCCGGTTTCTCTCATCACCACCAGTCTTTCCTGTCGTCCCTGGTCGCTCTCGTCACCCCCGATTTCTCTTTCTCCCCGGACTCTCACGTCACCCCCGGTCTCTGTCTCTCTCGGCCCCGGACTCTCACGTCACCCCCGGTCTCTGTCTCTCTCGGCTCCGGTCTCTCGCGTCACCCCCCCCCCCTCCCCCGGGTCACCCCCGGTCTCTCTCGCGCCACCAGGTCTCTCTCGCCCCACGGTGTCTCTCGCCCTGGTCTCTCTCGTTGCCCCCGGTCTCTTTCACCCTCTGTTCTCTAATCGGCCCCGGTCTCAGGTCACCCCCAGTCTCTCGCCCCCGATCTCTCTCGCCCCCCATCTCTCTCGCCCCCGGTCTCTCTTGTTGCCCCAGTCTCTCGTCACCCCCAGTGTCTCGCCCTCGATCTCACTCACACCTGGCCTCTCTCGCTCCCCACTCTCTATTGGCTCCAGTCTCTCTCTCACCCCCGGTCCCCCTTGCCCTCCCAGTCCATGTCATCACTCAAGGTCACTCTCGTCACCCCCAGTCTCTCTCTTCACCCCATGTCTCTCTTGCCCCCGTCTCTCTTGCCCCCGGTATCTCTCTTGCCCCCTGTCTCTCTTCCCCCCGTCTCTCTCTCACCCCCGGTCTCTCTTGTCACCCCTGGTCGCTTGTCACTCCCGGTGTCTCGCCCCCGGTCTCTCTCGCACCTGGCCTCTCTCGCCTCCAGTCTCCCTCACCCTCCTGGTATCTCTCGACATCCCCAGTCTCTCTCGTCCTTGGTTTCTCTCATTGCCGCCGGACTATTGTCACTCCCTCTCTCTCTCTCTCTCTCTGGTCTCTCACCCCCGGTCTGTCTCATTGCTCCCTGCCTCTCTTGCACCCGGCCTCTCTCACTTCCTGGCCTCTCGCCCCGGTCACTCTCCCCCGGTCTCTCTCTCGCCCCTGGTCACTCACCCCCGGTCTCTCTCTTGCCCCTGGTCACTCACCCTGGTCTTTCTTACCCCTGTTTCTCATCACCCCCCAGTGTCTCACCCCTGATCTCTCTTGCCCACAGTCTCTCTTGCCCCTGGTGTGTCTCATCGCTCTCTGTCTCTTTAGCATCTGGCCTCTCTCACTTCCCGGCCTCTCTTTCTCCCGGTCTCTCTCTTGCCCCCGGTCTTTCTATCCCCCTGGTCTCTCTCGCAATCCAGTTTCTCTTGCCCCCCCCCCCCCCCCCCGGTCTCTCTCTTGTTCCCCGGTCTCTCTCTTGCCCCCAGTCTCTCTCTCTCCCCCCCGGTCTCTCTCGCCCCCGGTCTGTCTTATCTATCTCCCGGTCTCTCTCTCTCCCCCCTTGGTATGTTTCATCGTTCTGTTTTCTCTTGTCAATCCCGCACTCTTGCCCCTGGTCTCTCTTGCTCCCAGTCTCTTTTGCCCCCAGTCTCTCTCACCCCTGGTCTCTCTTTGCCCCCCCCCCCGCGGTCTCTCACTCGCTCCCGGTCTCTCTCGTCACGCCCGGCCTCTCTCGCCCCCAGTCTCTCTCGCCCCCGTGCTTTCTCAACCCCCCCCCCCGCAGTCTCAAGCCCCCCAGTCTCTCTCGCCCCCTTTCTCTCTCGGCCCCCTGGTCTTTCTCGTCGCTGGTCTCTCTCCCCCACCGGTCTCTCATTGGCCCCGGTCTCTCGGCACCCCTGGTCTCTCTCTCAACCCTGGTCTCTCTCGTCACCCCCCGGTCTCTCTCACCCCTGGTCACTCTTTGCCCCCCTGGTCTGTCACTCGCTCCTGGTCTCTCTCGTCGCCCCCGGTCTCTCTCGCCTCCTGTCTCTCTTTTCCCCCTGACTCTCTCTCTTGCCCCCGGTCACTCTCACCCTCTTTTTCTCTCGTCACACCCTCTCTCTCACCCTCGGTCTCTCTCGTCCCCGGTCTCTCATCACCCCCGGTGTCTTACCCACAGTCTCTCTCCCCCACCGGTCTCTCGTTGGCCCCAGTCTCTCGTCACCCCCCGGTCTCTCTCACCCCTGGTCTCTCTTTGTCCCCCCGGTCTCACACTCGCTCCTGGTCTCTCTCATCGCCCCCGTTCTCTCTCACCTCCTGTCTCTCTTTGCCCCCTGACTCTCTCTCTTGCCCCCGGTCTCTCTCACCCTCGGTCTCTCTCGTCACACCCTCTCTCTCACCCTCGGTCTCTCTCGCCCCCGGTCTCTCGTCACCCCCGGTGCCTCACCCACAGTCTCTCTCGCCCACAGTCTCTCTCGCCTCCGATCTGTCTCATTGCTCCCTGTCTCTCTTGCACCCAGACTCTCTCGCTTCCCGATCTCTCAACCCCGGTCTCTCTCTCGCCCCTGGTCACTCACCCCCAGTCTTTCTTACCCCCGTTTCTCATCACCCCCGGTGTCTCACCCCTGGTCTTTTTCACCCACAGTCTCTCTTGCCCCTGGTGTGTCCCATCGCCCCCTGTCTCTTAAGCACCTGGCCTCTCACTTCCCGGCCTCTCTTGCTCCGGGTCTCTCTCTTGCCCACAGTCTTTCTCGCCCCCTGGTCTCTCGCAAACCTGTTTCTCTCGCTCCCCGCTCTCTCTTGCTCCCCGGTCTCTCTCTTGCCCCCAGTCTCTCTCTGCCCCGGTCTCTCTCGTCCCCGGTCTGTCTTATCGACCTCCCGGTCTCTCTCTCACCCCCGGTCTGTCTCATCACTCCCTGTCTCTCTTGCACCCGGCCTCTCTTGCTTCCCGGCCTCTCACCCCTGGTCACTCACCCCCGGTCCCTCTCTCGCCCCTGGTCACTCACCCCTGGTCTTTCTTACCCCTGTTTCTCATCACCCCCCGGTGTCGCACCCCTGGTTTCTCTTGCCCACAGTCTCTCTTGCCCCTGGTGTGTCTCATCGCCCCCTGTCTCTTTAGCACCTGGTATCTCACTTCCCAGCCTCTCTTGCTCCTGGTCTCTCTCTTGCCCCCAGTCTTTCTAGCCCCCCGGTCTCTCTCGCAAACCCGTTTCTCTCGCCCCCCTGGTCTCTCTCTCTCTCACCCCCCACTCTCTCTCACCTCCCGGTCTCTCTCGCACCAGGTCTCTTTCGTTGCCCCCGGTCTCTCTCACCCCCCCCCCCCGTTTCTCTCGCCCCCAGTCTCTCCAATCCCCCCCGTTCTATCTCGCCCCCGGTCTATCTCGCCCCCGGTCTATCTCGCCCATGCTCTCCTGTTGCCCCCTGCTACCTCTCATTGACCACGGTCTCTCTCGTCACTGCTGGTCTCTTGTCACCCCCTATCTCTCACCCCCAGTCTCTCTCGCCCTCGGCCTCTTTCGCCAACCTGTCTCTCTTGCCCCTGGTCTCTTGCCCCCCCCCGGCCTCTCTCACCCCTTGTCTCTTGCCCCCCACCCCTCTCTCTCGACCACCCCCTCCCCGGTATTTCTCGACCCCGTTCTCTCTCTTCCCTGGTCTCTCTCGTCACCCTGTTTCTCTTGCCCCTGCTCTCTCACGCACCCAGTCTCTCTCTCCCCCGGTCTCTCTCGCGCACAGTCTCTCTTGTCGCCCCCGGTCTCTCTCGTCGCCCCAGTCTCTCTCATCAAGCCCTCTCTCTCAACCCCAGTCTCTCTCTCGCCCCCTGGTCTCTCTCTCAACCCCGGTCTCTCTCGCCCCCAGTCTCCTTAGTCCTCGTCTCTCTCGTCGCCCCAGTCTCTCTCATCAAGCCCTCTCTCTCACCCCCAGTCTCTCTCTCGCCCCCTGGCCTCTCTCGTCCCCGGTCTCTCTCGACCCCGGTTTCTCTCACCCCCGGTCTCTCTCGCTCCTGGTCTCTCTCTCCCCTGGACTCTCTCGACCCCGGTCTCTCTCTTGTCCCCGTCTCTCTTGCCCACGGTCTCTTTTGCCACTGGTCTATCTCGCACCCAGTCTCTCTTATCAAGCCCTCTCTCTCACCCCCAGTCGCTCTCTTGCCCCCATTCTCTCTCGCCCCCGGTCTCTCTCGCCCCCCCCCAGTCTCTCTCGCCCCCCCCGGTCTCTTTAGCACCCAGTCTCTCTCTCTCCCTCGGACTCTCTCGACCCCGGTTTCTGTCGCCCCCGGTCTCTCTCTTTCGCCCCGAGTTTCTCTCGTTGCCGCCGGTCTCTCCCATTACCCCTGGTCTCTCTCGCCCTTGATCTCTCACTTCCCCCCAGTCTGTCTCACCCCCGGTCTCTCTCATCACCCCCTTTCTCTCGCCCCCAGTCTCTCCAATCCCCCCCGGTCTATCTCGCTCCCGGTCTATCTCGCCCACGGTCTATCTCGCCCATGCTCTCCTGTTGCCCCCTGCTACCTCTCATTGACCACGGTCTCTCTCGTCACTGCTGGTCTCTTGTCACCCCCTATCTCTCACCCCCAGTCTCTCTCGCCCTCGGCCTCTTTCGCCAACCGGTCTCTCTTGCCCCTGGTCTCTTGCCCCCCCCAGCCTCTCTCACCCCTGGTCTCTTGCCCCCCACCCCTCTCTCTCTCTCGACCACCCCCTCCACGGTATCTCTCGACCCCGTTCTCTCTCATCCCTGGTCTCTCTCGTCACCCTGTTTCTCTTGCCCCTGCTCTCTCATGCACCCAGTCTCTCTCTCCCCCGGTCACTCTCGCGCGCAGTCTCCCTTGTCGCCCCCGGTCTCTCTCGTCGCCCCAGTCTCTCTCATCAAGCCCTCTCTCTCAACCCCAGTCTCTCTCTCGCCCCCTGGTCTCTCTCTCAACCCCGGTCTCTCTCGCCCCCAGTCTCCTTAGTCCTGGTCTCTCTCGTCGCCCCAGTCTCTCTCATCAAGCCCTCTCTCTCACCCCCAGTCTCTCTCTCGCCCCCTGGCCTCTCTCGCCCCCGGTCTCTCTCGACCCCGGTCTCTCTCACCCCCGGTCTCTCTCGCTCCTGGTCTCTCTCTCCCCTGGACTCTCTCGACCCCGGTCTCTCTCTTGTCCCCGTCTCTCTTGCCCCCGGTCTCTTTTGCCCCTGGTCTATCTCGCACCCAGTCTCTCTTATCAAGCCCTCTCTCTCACCCCCAGTCTCTCTCTTGCCCCCATTCTCCCTCGCCCCCGGTCTCTCTCGCCCCCCCCAGTCTCTCTCGCTCCCCCGGTCTCTTTAGCCCCCAGTCTCTCTCTCTCCCTCGGACTCTCTCGACCCTGGTTTCTCTCGCCCCCGGTCTCTCTCGCCTCCGGTCTCTTTAGTCCTGATCTCTCTCGTCCCCGGTCTCTCTCGCCCCCGGTCTCTCTCGCCTCCGGTCTCTTTAGTCCTGGTCTCTATCGCCCCCGGTTTCTCTCTCGCCCCCGGTCTCTCTCTCCCCCGGACTCTCTCGACCCCGGTCTCTCTTGCCACCCCCCAGTCTCTCTTGCCCCCAGTCTCTCACTCCTGTTCTCTCTTGCCACCCGGTCTCTCTCTCTCGCCCCCAATGTCTCTCACCCCCAGTCTCTCGCCCCACGGCCTCTCGCCCCTCTGGTCTCTCTCACCCCTGGTCTCTCTCGTCGCCCCAGGTTCTCTCGTCGCCGGTCTCTCTCTCCCCCACTGGTCACTCGTCGGCCCCAGTCTCTCGTCACCCCCGGGCTCTCTCGCCCCCGGACTCTCTCGCCCCCGGTCTCTCATCACCCCTGGGCTCTCTCGCCTCTGGTCTCTCTCGTCCCTCGGTCTCTCTCGCCCCCTGGTCTCTCTCGCTCCAGTCTCTCTCTCAGGCGCCCCTGATCTCTCTCGCACCCCGCTCTCTCTCGCCCCCGGTCTCTTGTCAACCCCCCCCCGGTCTCTCTCACCCCTAGTCTCTCTCCCCCCTCCCCCCCCCGGTCTCTAATCGGCCCCTGTCTCTCATCATCCCCAGTCTCTTGCTCCGGGTCTCTCTCGCCTATGGTATCTCTCGTCGCCCCCGGTCCCCCTCGTTGACCCCGTCTCTCGTCACCCCCGGTCTCTCTCAACCCCGTTCTCTCTCGTTGCCTCCGATCTCTTGTCACCCCTTGTTTCTCTCGCCACTGGTCTCCCTCGTCGCCCCCGGTCTCTCTCGCCCCAGTTCTCTCTTTTTGCCTATGGTCTTTTGTCACTCCGGGTCTCTCTCACACCCCCATCCCTCTACCCCGGTCTCTCTCGCCCCCGGTCTCTCTCACTCCTGGTCTCTCTTGCCCCCAAGTCTCTCTTTTTGTCCCCGGTCTCTTGTCACCCCCGATGTCTTGCCCCCTGTCTCCCTTCTCCCTTGGTCTCTCTCGTCCCCTGTCGCTCTTGTCAGCCTCTCTCTCGCCCCCAGTCTCTCTCACCCCCCTGGTCTCTCTCGCCGCTGGTCTCTCTCATCCTTGGTCTCTGTCACCTCTGACCTCCTGGTGTCTCATCACCCTCTGTCTCTCATCGACCCGGTCTCTCGTCACACACAGTCTCTCAACCAGGTCTTTCTCGCCCCCGGTCTCTCTCGCCGCCCCTGGTCTTTCTCTTACCGCCGGTCTCTCTCTTGCCCCTCTATCTCTCTCTCGCACCTCCCCCCGTCTCTCTCTCTCGCCCCCAGTCTGCCTTGTCGTCCTGGTCTCTCTTGTCAACCCCTCTCTCTCGCCCCCAGTCTCTCGCATCACCCCCGGTATCTCTAATCTCCACCGGTCCCTCTCTTGCTCCCCCTCCCCTTCTCTCTCTCTCTCGCCTTCCCCCCCCCCCCGTCTCTCTCTCTCTCACCCCCCTCCGTCTCTCTCTCTCTCTCACCCCTGGTCTCTCTTGTCAACCCCTCTCTCTCACCCCCAGTCTCTCGCATCACCCCCTGTCTCTCTTATCTCCCCCAGTATCTGTCTCGCACCCCACCCCCCCCACCGCCGGTCTCTCTCCTGCCACTGGTCTCTATCGCCCCCCGGTTTCTCTCTCTCGCCACGGTCTCTCCCTTGTCCCCTGTCTGTCTTGTTGCCCCGGTCTCTCTTGTGGCCCCCTCTCTCTCGCCCCCGCTCTCTCTCACCCGCGGTCTCTCTCTCGCCCCCCGGTCTGTCTCGTCTCCGGTCTGTCTTGCCCCCGGTCTCTCTCGCTGCCACCGGTCTTTCTTTGCCCTGTCTCTGTCTCTCGCCCCGGTCTCTCTCGTCAACCCCCCTCTCTCTCGCCCCCAGTCTCTCTCATCATCCCCGGTTTCTCTTATCTCCCCGGGTCTCTCTCGCCCCTGATCTTGATCGTGCCCGGTCTCTCTCTTGCCTCCCCAGTCTCTCTCTCTCGCCTCCCCGGTCACTCTGTCCCGCACCCGGTCTGTCTCGTCACCGCGGTCTCTCTTGTGAACCCCTCTCTCTCACCCGCAGTCCCCTTTGCCCCCGGTTTCTCTCTCACCCTCAGTCTCTTTCTCGCCCCCGGTCTCTATCACCCCCAGTCTATCTCGCATTCCCTGTTCTCTCTCTCACGCCCTTGGTCTCTCTCTCACCCTCCTGGTCTCTCTCTCAACCCCGGTTTCTCTCTGGTCCCCGGTCTCTCTTCGCCCCCAATCTCTCTCATCAACCCCTCTCTCTCGACCCAGTCTCTCTCTTAATCCCTGGTCTCTCTTATCTCCCCCGGTCTCTCTCTCGCCCCTGGTCTCTCTCAATCCCTGTCTCTCATCACCACCGGTCTCTCAACCCCGTCTCTCATCGCTCCCGGTCTGTCATTGCACCCAGGCTCTGGTCACACTTGATCTCTCTCGCCCCCAGTTCCTCTTGCCCCCGGTCTCTCTCTTGCCCCCGTTCAGTCTTGTTGCCCCCGTCTCTCTCGTGAACCCATCTCTCTCGCCCTTGGTCTCTTCCCCAACCACCGCCCCCCCCACCCCCGGTCCCTATCATCCCTGGTCTCTCTCGCCCCGGTCTCTCTCTCTTGCCACAGTCTCTCTCTCGCCCCCGGTTTCTCACATCGCCCTGGTCTCTCTTGTGAACCCCTCTCTCGCCCCAGTCACTCTCACCCCCGGACTCTCTCTCTCGTGCCCCCGGTCTCTCTCTCATCCCACCCCACCGGTCTCACTCTTGCCCCCGGTCTCGCTCGCCCCCGGTCTCTCTTGCTGCCCTGGGACTCTCTCTTTCTTGCCCCTGGTCTCTCTCTCTCATCCCCCAGTCTCTCTCTTGCTCCCTGTCTCTCATCGCCCCTGCTCTCTCATTTCCCCCAGTTTCTCTTGCCCCCCGGTCTTTTTTGTTGCCCCCAGTCTCTCATCGCCCCAGTATCTCTTGCCCCCGGTCTCTCGTTGCCCCCAGTCTCTCTTCAACCCCAGTCTCTCTTGTACCCGGTCTGTCTTGTCACCCCCTCTCTCTCGCCCCCAGTCTCCCTCTCACCACGGTCTCACTCTCACTCTCGCTCCTGGTCTATCTTGTCGCCAAGTCTCTCTTGTCAACCCTTCTCTCATCACCTCCGTTCTCTCTCTCTTGTCCCCGGTCTCTCAGGCATCCAGGCTCTTGTCAACCCTGGTCTCTCGCCCCCGGTCTCTCTCGACCCGGTGTTTCTTTCCACCCCAGTCCGTCTCG
Source organism: Chiloscyllium punctatum (assembly GCF_047496795.1). Taxonomy (NCBI): domain Eukaryota; kingdom Metazoa; phylum Chordata; class Chondrichthyes; order Orectolobiformes; family Hemiscylliidae; genus Chiloscyllium; species Chiloscyllium punctatum. Next base: position 14,769,581 of record NC_092762.1, on the reverse strand, counting down.
CCCCCGGTCTGTCTCACCCCCGGTCTCTCTCATCACTCCTGGCCTCTCTCATCGCCCCCAGTCTGTCTCGTCATCCCCAGTCACGCTCACTCCCAGTCTCTCTCATCCCCCCTACCCCGGACTCTCATTGCCCCCGTCTCTCTCTAGCCCCCCCGGTCTCTCTCGCTGCCCCAGGACTCTCTCTCGTGCCCCCGGTCTCTCTCTCTCGCATCGCCCCCGCCCCGCCCCGCCCACTCACCCGGGCTCTCTCTCAACCCGGGTCTCTTTCACACCCCGGTCTCTCACGCCCCTGGTCTCTCTCGCCCCGGTCTCCCTCTCGCCATGGTCTCTCTCTCGCTTCCAGTCTGTCTTATCACCAACAGTCTCTCTTGTCAACCCATCTCTCACGCCCCCGGTCCCTCTTCGCCCCCGGTCTCTTTTCACCCCCGGTCTCTCGTCTCACCCTGTCTCTCACGCCCCCGGTCTCTCTCTTGCCCCATTCTCTCTCGCCCCCGATCTCTCTTATTGCCCCCTGTGTCTCGTCACCCCTGGTGTCTCGCCTCCGGACTCTCTCACTCCCAGTCTCTCTTGCCCCCCGTTCTGTCTTGTCGCCCTCGGTCTCTCTCGCCCCAGGTCTCTCTCTCTCACCCCTGGTCTCTCATTGCCCCCGGTTTCTCTCTTGCACCGGTCTCTCTCGTACCACCCCCCACTCCGTTCTCTCTCATCGTGCTCGGTTTCTCGTTGCCCCGGGTCTCTCTCGTCCCCGGTCTCTCTCGCTTCTCGTCTGTCTCATCGGCTCCTGTCTTGCTCACCCCCCGTCTCTCTTGTCACCTCCAGTCTCTCGTCACCCCCTCCGTCTTGCCCCCGGTTGCTCTCACCCCCCCTATACTCTCATGTTCCTGGTTTTTCTCGTTACCCCCCGGTCTCACACGTCCCCGGTTTCTCTCGTCGCTCCCAGTCTCTCTCTCATCCCCCTCTGTCTCGCCCCCCCACCCACTCGGCCCCCTCTCTCTCTCGCACCCCCTCCCTCTCTTGTCCCCCTCTCACTTGGCCCCTTTTTTCTCGCAAACCCCCTTGCCCCCCTCTCTCTCTCACTGCCTCTCTCTCTCTCACCGCCTCTCTCTCTCTCGTCACCCCCTCTCTCTCGCCCCCGGTCTCTTTTGCGCCCCCCCCGGACTCTCACGGCCCTGGTTTCTCTCGTCGCCCCGGTCTCTCTCTTGTCCCCGGTCTCTTTCATCGCCCCCCGTCTCTCGTACCCCCCTCTCTCTCTCACGCCTCTGTCTCTCTCACCCCCCTCTCTCTCGCCCCCTCTCTCTCGCCCCCCCCTCTCGAATCCCTGTCTCTCTTGCCTCCTCTCTCTCACTCCCCCCTCTCTCGGCCTCCCCTCTCTCGCCCCCCTCTCTCTCGCACCCCTCGTTTCTCCCACCCCTTTTGTCCGTCCCCTCTCTCTCTCGCCTGCCTCTTCTCTCTCTCTTGCCCCTCTCTCTCACCCCCGTCTCTCGTCCCCCCACCCTGTCTCTCCCTGCTCTTTCACACTCTCTCGAATCACAGTCGCCTCATCTCCCTTTCTCTCCTCCCTCTCTCTCTCCTTCTCGCTCCTGCCTCTCTCTCTTTCTCTTGCTGCCATCCCCCTCTATCTCTTGACCCCTCTGTTTGCCCCTCTCTCATTCCCTCTCTCAACTCCATCCCTGTCTCCTCTCTCTCTCTCTCTCTCAGGGAGGGAGAGAGGGAAGAGTGGAGGCAGATGGAGAAACCGGGATTGGGGGTGTGTGTGATAGAGACGGGGGAATGAGTGAGAGTGAAAAGGAGAGGTGTTGAGAAGGAAAGAGTATGCAGAGATAGAGAGGGAGAGCAATGAGGAGAAAGGGTAGGGGAGAGGAAATGGGGAGTCCAGGTTGGAGTGGGGGGGGGGACAGAGGGAGTTAAACCCAGCTCCTGAGCTCAGGCCGCAGTGCCCTCCCCTTCCCTGAGGACCAGGACTTGGGGCTGTGTCTGTCTATCTCCAGATCAGCTTCTCCAACACAAAGACACACAACAACATCGGTCACTCTGCTGCTCGGCACGCTTTAATCAACATTTTTATTGGTTACAAATGGAAGTGATGGATACAGTCAGTGGGATGGTGCCTTTTCTCACTGGCGCCTGAGTTGTGAGAAACATTGAAATGTTTCCCTGTAACCCCCCTGTGGGATAAGGATGGACAAACCAGCGCTACCCTCAGTCTGTTACCATAGTGACAGGCTGCTCCATCGCTGAAACACTGAACTGAAATGAGAAAATCCCGGATGGTGTGATTAATGAGGGAATTTGATGGATGGATGGATTTGGGTGAAGGGATATTTCAGCACATTCTTCAGCTGCTGCCTGAACTTAGTCTGGGTCACGGCATAAATCGCGGTGTTTGTGCAGCAACTGAGGAGCTGCAGCATGAAGCCCAATTCCTGCACAAAGGTATGGAGATACACAGACCCATAGCCAAAATACCACATCCGGGTCCATATCGAATACAGCATTAACATTGACCATAACAGGATGAAATTGGCCGAGATCACAAACAGTAAAATGATGGATTTTGTTCGGTTTCTCATTTCAGTGTCAGACTGAGCGTCCCCATTGGTGTGAGCGCGGAGTCTCCTGCGGGCTCTGCTGGTCACTAAAATGTGTCTGACAGTGAGAACATTGAGTAGCAGAATCAGGAGAAATGGGACACACGGGGTTAGAATGTGGTGGAGGAACTCGATTGTGACCCAGACACTGGAGACTAGAACAACGTCTGTTGCATCACAAAACCAGGGGTCGTTCCACAGCCAATACCGAGCCGTGAACATAAAATACCAGAAAATGTTCTTTAAACAGCTCAGCACAGTCACTGCTCCCAGAACCACAGCCGCCGTTTTCTCACTGCAATATTTACTTTTCAGCTTCTGGCAACAAATGGCCACAAACCGATCAAAGGTGAAAGTGACGGTGAACCAGACAGAGCAGTCAGTGGCTGCATAAAGCAGGACGGCGTGGATATTACACACGGGGACGGAGTCCTTCAGGAAATAAAACTGTTCCTGATAAACAATGGGAATGTGTCTCAGGATCAGGTCGAGGATAATGACCAGGAGATCTGCCGCTGCCATGGCCCCCAGATAACGTCTGACACATGGAGACAATCCACAATCTTTATAAAGAAGGACGTAGATGGTCACTACGTTAACTGTGAGGAAGGAAAACAAACCCATTATCCATCAGCCTGGAGGCAAAGAGACCCGTGTGATCGGGGAACCAGTGAGATTTTCAAATGTGTCCCTGTATTCAGGGATTTATTAAAATAATTGGAGCTGGAATAACAAATGGGAAGGTCGGAATTACTGACAAAAATGTGACATAAACCACCAGAAACTCTCCCTCCCCTAACACACAGAGACACATCTATAAGGACAGATGGTTTCTAGAATATTCCCACACACTCGATCCCTCGAGAACAGACACAGGTCACTCCTTCCCAGTTTCTAATACGGAGGGTGGGAATGTTGCTGTCCTGAAGGATTCTCTCCCAGTTTCCTGAAGACAAACGGAGTTTGGGAATTTCTGTATTTTGGTCTAAATTGTGGTCGATCCTGTGTCGTGGAGAAATGTAAATGCAGGGAAAACGTATTCACCCCTTCAACTGCCCGAGGGGCCTTCGGAACAGTGTCACCTTCTCCCTGGAACGGGATCCCTTCCCTCGGGATCTTATCATTTGTTCAATTCACTGACGTCCGGCCGTTCACAAACAATGTCAGGGACAGAACGTTCCGGGGAATGTCAGTTATAGAATGTCAGGGACAGAACGTTCCGGGGAATGTCAGTTATAGAATGTCAAGGACAGAACTCCTTGACCTGTCCATGACCTTCCCCCATCCTCTCTGACCTTTCATCTCTCCCCCACCTCCGTCTCTCGATCACATTTCCAGCTCCCTTACCCCAGCCCCCAGCCCCCAACCCTGCCCCCTCCCATTTATCTCTCAGCTCCCCGGCCCACAAGCCTCATTCCTGATGAAGGGATTATGCCTGAAACGTTCATTCCCCTGCTCCTCGGATGCTGCCTGACCTGCTGTGCTTTTCCAGCACCACACTCCCAGTCAGGGAACAGTCCAACACTGTCATACTCACAGGATCAGGCCTGATGGGTAATTTAGATGAGATTAGATTACCTACAGTGTGGAAACAGGCCCTTCAGCCCAACAAGTCCACACCGACCCTCCAAAGACCAACCCACTCAGACCCATTCTCCTACATTTACCCCTTCACCGAACACTACGGACAATTTCCCATGGCCAATTCACCTAACCTGCACATCTTTGGACTGTGGGAGGAAACCAGAGCACCTGGGGAAACCCACGCAGACACGGGGAGAATGTGCAAACTCCACACAGTCAGTCACCTGAGGCGGAATTGAAGCTGGGTCTCTGGCGCTGTGAGGCAGCAGTGCTAACCACTGTGCCATCGTGCTCACCCATCATGTTTCATGAAGCCCCATCACCATCCCGGGGCATATCCTGTCCCACAGCAGGACAGACCCACGAGTGGTGGGGACTCCCTGGGATACAGTCAGGGAAGGAGTTACCGTGCAATTCCCCAACATGATTCCAGTACCCAGGAAATCTCATGGTAACAGATCATGGTCAAGGAAGTCGCCTGAGGGTGGTTATCTCCTGCCCCCCTCCTCTCGGTGATAACTCAGTTCCCCTCGATGTTGTAAACAAATCAGAGGAAGCACTGAGGGTGATCAGGACTCAGACCATCCTCTGGGTGTGGGACTTCAATGTCCATCACTAAGAGTGTCCCCACAGGCCCACCGCTGCCTGAGCAGGGACAGGCGTCAATACACAACAGCCAGACTGGGGGAAACATTCTCACCAAACCCCTTGTCCCAGTTGGATCTGTCCCTGACAGTATCTGTAGGAGCAGCCAGCACACAGTCCTGGTGGAGGCACAGTCTCAGCCTCATATTTGACATACTCAAGATTATTGTGTTCCTGGAAAAGCACAGCAGGTCAGACAGCATCCGAGGAGCAGGAAAATCACCGTTTCGGAGAGCAGACCTTCATCACAAATGAGACTGCGAGCCTCCGGGATGGAGAGATAAATCATATTAGGCGTACTGCTCACTGTAATAAGCAGTTAAGAGAAAGGGGGTCCCAGAATTGTGAATAGTTGATGTAAAATGTTCACCTTCAGAGTGAAAAAATAAATTGATGATTTTATTTAAACAGTGGAATTTGGGAGTTCTCTGTCCCTCACATTTTAACAGTTTACGAGGCGAATTGAGCATTTTTTAATGTTTAGTTTAAGTTACTAGATTAGCTTCACGCAGTGCCCTAACCATTCCCGTGTGTGAATCTGTGTGTCTCTGTGTGGGGCAGGTCTGTCAGTTTCTGTGGTCCTTAAAGTGATGCAATGCCACCCTCTGCTGGCCTCCACACGCCACTGCACAGGCATTGGCAGAGGGTGAAAACCAACAGGGATTCATTCAGAGAGGGGGAGGGAGAGAGCAGCTGCTCACAGCACCATCCAAACTGATGTCTTTTCCATTGACTGATCTAAATGTCCTTTAAACATTGTAACTGCAAACACTTTCATCACTTCCTCTGGAATTTCATTCCATACACAAGCCAGATTTTGTCTAAAATAATTACCTCTCATGACTTTTGTAAATCTTTTTCCTCGCATCTTAAAATATCCCTCAGTTTTGAATCCCCAACTCTAGGGAAAAGACATCAGCCCTTCAGCTTATCTGTCCCCCTCACGATTTTATAAACCTCTGTAAAGTTACCCTTTAATCTCATCCTCTCCAGTGAAAAAAGTCCCAGCATACCCAGCCTCTCCTTATAGCTCACTCCCTCCATTCCCAACAACCTCCAGGTTAATCTCTTTTGAACTCTCTCCAGCTTAATAATATCAATGTCAGTAATATCAAAGTGAATAGTCAAGGTGTTTTCTAAGGGCATGGGGAGACCAAAACTAGAGGACATAGGCTTAAGGTGAGAGGGGAAATATTAAAGTGACCTAAGGGGCAGCTTTTTCACCCAGAGGTTGGTGTGCCTATGGAATGAGCGGGCAGGATGACCAGACTGGACCCAGTATTCCAGAAGGGGTCTCACCAATGTCCTGTACATCCTCAACATGACGTCCCAATTCCGATATTCAAAGGTCTGACCAATGAAGACAAGTGTGTTAAACACCTTCTTAACCACACGATCTATATGAGATGCAAATTTTAACGAATTATACCTGATGGCGGAGGTCTCTGTCCTACAACACTGCCAAAGGCTCTACTTTTAATTGAAAAAGTCCTGCTCTTGTTTGATTTACCAAATCCAATGCCTCGCATTTATCAAAACTAAACTCCATCTGCCACCCCTCAGACCAGTGAGTGTGATATTACTGCCACCTCACCCTCCCCCTTCAATTTTAAAACACCCATCCGTCTCCAGGAGGCCTGCACACTCCGGCCTTGATTTTCACAAAGACCCTGAGCTTGGTTTGCCTTGTGTGGTTAAAGTGAGGAGGGACAGATTGCAGACACAGTCAGTGGGGAGGAGAGGCTGGACAGTAATCAGCGGCCAGGAAAAGGGCAGTCGCACGTTGGAGGTTGCTCAGAGTGATCGGTGCTTTGGGATCAGAAATTAAGCTCTTCTTCCGTCTCTGGTGTTCAGTAATAAATATCTATTTGAGACCCTTCATTGTGCAGAGTGTGTCTGCAGGATTTCTTTCCCTAATATTGCAGACTTCAGATAACAGCGATTAAAGCTGTTCATAGTTAACTTCGATGGCACAGCACGTACACTCAATATCCGACAGTTGAGACAAATATCTTGCATATGTTTAACAATACAAAGTGTTTTGTGTAGTTCAGTAATGATAACCTGACTATAATAAATCCACACCGTGCTGAAAGCTGACACTTAAAATATGACCCAAAATCTGGGTATGGTAGTTGTAGTGGGCAATGTCCCTGTCTCTGAGCCAGAGGTCTGGATTTGATTCCAATTCCTGAACTTATGTGGTAATGATCCTAGCTCTGGACTAGAAATTCTGGATTCAAGTCATGCCTGTTGGAGAGGTATGTCACAGCATGTCAGGACAGTCTGATGAACAAACACACAGGAGAATACTCTTACAGCTTTATGGGTATTGCTGAGTGATGCTCGTGTCCCTACCTCCGGGCACAAAGGTCTAGGTGTAAATCCCACAGAAGTGTCTCATTATACATCTGAACAAACTGATTAAAATGGATTTAGAATTGTGACTTGATGGAGAAGGAAGAGGTGTCAGTATTGAATTTCAGAATTTAGGCCCGGGATGACTGAAAGTACAGCCATTCATGTTGTTTGGAGTCACATTTCGCAGCAGTAAAGGTTTATAAAATCAGAATGGTCATGGGTAGGGTGAATAGTCAGGGTTTTTAACCAGGTTAGGGGCGTCCAAAACTAGAGGGAATTGGTGGAAAGTGAGAGGGGAAAGGTTTTGATGAGGCCTAAAGAGCACCTTTTCATGCAGAGGGTGGTGTGTGTATTGAATGAGCTACCAGAGGAAGTGGTGGAGGCTGGTACAACTACAGCATGTAAAAGGCATCTGGATGCTGACAGACCTGCCGAGCTTTTCCAGCAATTTCTGTATTTCTTTAAAAAATACATGCATTTTAACACAGATATTCTGAATACATTAAATATTTTATTTTTTTATGACGCAGGGCCATGTAAACATATTTCAAATTGGCCGAGACCATTTTTCTGCTAAGGATATGGCTCTGTGTATGACAGCAGCAATGATACACCTACATGGAACAGGGAATGTGATGGAGACATAGTTTGGACAATGTACAAGGAGACCTCACATGGTCCTGTTTGGGAGAGGATGACATTACTATGTGATTCAGCTCAGAGAGGGAGAAAATGTAATCTGCCTGAGAAGGAATGGCCTATTGCTCTCTCTCTCTCCTTCATTGTCCCTCATCACAGCAATGTGTGCGAGCTAAAAAAAAAACCTCTACAGTCATCGTTACCGTTCTTATTTTTATGGGATACCTGCAGTGTTGAAACAGGCCCTTCGGCCCAACAAGTCCATACCAACCTTCCCAACCCATTCCCCTAATTAATGCACCTAACCTAGAATTCCCTGAACACTACAGACAATTTAGCATGACCAATCCACCGAACCTAAACAGTTTGTGGTAGGAAACTGGATCACCCATTCGAAACTCACACAGAAAAGTGGAGAATGTGCAAACTTCACACAGACAGTCACCCAAGGCTGGAATCGACCCCAAGTCCCTGGTGCTGTGAGGCAGCAGTGCGAACTACCGTGCTACCCTTTGGGTGCTCCCTGACCAGAATTCACTGGAATCTACTCACTGCCGAAAGCAAAGGGAATTCAGCCAAATCCAACTGTCCCAGAATGAAATTCCATTGCTAGCAGCTGTGTGAGTACAATACGTTCAGAAGCAGAATAACGGTTTGGACAATCTCAATTTTTACTTTTGTCATGAGTTCCATTAATATCTGGACAAACTTCTTTCAAATTAAAATTGCAAAAATTTTGTTCATCTGTGTGTGTGTGTTTGCTTGTGTGTGCGTATGTGTGTGTGTGTTTGTGTGTCTGTATGTGTGTGTGTGGGTTTAGAAAGGGAAGTATTAGACCATAAGACCATAAGACATAGGAGTGGAAGTAAGGCCATTCGGCCCATTAAATCCACTCTGCCATTTATCATGGCTGATGGGCATTTCAACTCCACTTACCTGCATTGTCCCCTTAGCCCTTAATTCCTTGTGACATCAAGAATTTATCAATCTCTGCCTTGAAGACATTTAGCATCCCGGCCTCCACTGCACTCCGTGGCAATGAATTCCACAGGCCCACCACTCTCTGACTGAAGAAACGTCTCCGCATTTCTGTTCGGAATTGACCCTTCTGATTCTAAGACTGTGCCCACGGGTACTAGTCTCCTCGCCTAACGGAAACAATTTCTTAGCGTCCATCCTTTCCAAGCTATTGATTATATTATTGCAATACCCAAACAGTTTGCCATTCATCTTTCCACTATAGTTTGAGTAACATTGCTCTGGATCATAAACGTGTTGTTTTAGCAGATTAAAGAAACTAGCCTGACTTGTTCCTAAAACTGACCCTGACCCAGTCTGAGACTGATATCATCGGCCACATCACCAACCTGGTTACATTTAACATTTGTTGTGAGCAGTGGAGGAGTGGGACGAGAAAAGGAAACAGTGACCCCAAAAAGCCGGGGAACTATAGACGGGTGAGCCTGATGTCAGTGTTGGGTAAGTTGTTGGAGGGGATTCTGAGGGACAGGATTTACATACATTTGGGAAGGCAAGGGCTGATCGGGGTAGACAACGTGGCTTTCTGCATGGGAAATCATGTCTCATTAATTTGATTGAGTTTTATGAAGAGGTGACAAAGAAGATTTATGAAGGCAATTTGGTAGACATTGTCTATATGGACTTCAGCAAAGTGTTCATTTAAAGAACAAAGAACAAAGAAAATTTACAGCCCAGGAACAGGCCCATCGCCCCCCAAGCTTGAGCCGATCCAAATGTACTGTCTAAATCTGTCAGTCAATTCCTAAGCATCTGTCTTCCTCTGCTCCCCACCTACTCATGCATCTGTCCAGACGCAACTTAAGCGAATTGACCGTGCCTGCCTCTACCACCTCTGCTAGCAACATGTTCCAACTGCCCACCACCCTCTGTGTGAAGTACTTACTGCGTGTATCCCCCTTAAACTTTCCACCTCTCATCTTGAAAGCATGACCTCTCGTTACTGAATCCTTCACTCTGGGAAAAAGCCCCCCTCTATCCACGATGTCTATACCCTTCATGATTTTGTAAACCTCAATCAGGTCCCCCCTCAGTCTCCTTTTTTCCAGTGAAAATAAACCTAACCTACTTAGCTTCTCTTCATAGCGAGTATTTCATTCTGATTGGTAGACAGATTAGTAAGTTTCAGTCACATAAGATACAGAAGTAGCTAGTCACATTGGCTTGAAGGAAGAGGGATATTTTTCAGACTGGAGGCTTGTGAACAGCAGTGTGCTGTAAGAATCAGTACTGAGTTCACTGCATTTCATCATTTATGTAAATGATTTAGATGTGGATACTAGGGCCATAGTTAGTAAGGTTAAAGATGACATCAGAAAGGTGGTGTAGTAGATTATCTCAGAGTACAACAAGACCGCAATTGGATGGGACAAAAGGGCAATGAGTGAGAGATGAAGTTTAATTTAGATAAATACGAGGTTTTGCATTTTGGGAAGGCAAATCAGGGCAGGAATTATACACTTAATGGTAAGGTCCTGGAGAGTGTTGTGAAACAAAGAGATAGGGCTGCAGATACTTAGTTCCTTGGAAGTGGAGTCGCAGGTAGACAGAGTGGTGCAGAACACATTTGGCACATTTACCTTAATCAGTCAAGCATTGAGTATAGGAGTTGTGGTGGCATGTTGTATCTGTACAGGATGTTGGTGAGGCCACTTTAAGAATACTGTGTACATCTCGGTTTTCTGCAGAAATGACTTACACGGGAGTCCCAGGACTGGGAGTTTGAGCTGTTGGGAGAGGTTGATTAGTTTAGGGTGTTTCCCCCTGGAGTGTCAGAGGCTGAAGGGTGACATTATAGAGGTTTATAAAACCATCAGGGGCATGGATATTCTGAACAGCCACGTTCTGCTCCCCAGGGTAGGGGAGTCCAGAACAAGAGGGCATAGGTTGGAGGGGAGAGGGGGGATGATTTAGAAGGGACCTGAAGGTAAATATTTCACACAGTGAGTGGTGTGTGTACAGAAAGTGCTGTCAGAGGAAGTGCTAAAAGCGGTTACAATCGAACATTTAAAAAGTGTCTGAAAGAGGAGAGATATTGGCCAAATGCTGGCAAATGGGACTGGATCAGATTTGATATCCGATCGGAGTGAACAGATTGGACTAACGGGTCTTTTTCCATTCTGAATGACTGCCTGATTCTATAAGAAGGATGACGAATAATTCTGAAAGGACCTTTAAAGTGGGAATTCTCTTCACTGGAAGTTTATCGTGGCCACATGCTCACATTGATTGAAAGCTGCATTAGGTAAATATTTGACAGAGAAGAGAGTCATGGATAATGGGATATAGACAGGAAAGTGGGCCTGAGACCCCAACCTGATCAGCCACAATCTTAGTGCCTGGTGGAGAAGGCTCAAAGTATCTAATGACCCACTCCTGCTCCTCAGTCCCATGTTCCCGTGTTCCATTCAGCCCCTCAAACCTGCTAGACAGGAGCAGTTGGAGGCTACTTACTGCTATCACCCTATGCACAGAAACAGAGGAGACCATTCGGCCCTTCAATACTGTCCCACACGCTTTGAGGTGATTTGGGAAATGTAATTGGGAAGCCCAGGCTGGGTATGAAAGAGGCCCCTCATCTCTCTTCACATAGCTTCCCCTCTCTGCAACTTGTGCTTCATTTGTTGGTCATGTTGTACACCCAGATTCACTGAGAATACAGCCCATATACCTCTCCCAGAGATGGGTCACAAAATCATCTGGTCTCCCTGACTGCAATATGCAATACCAGAACATCCATGAAAATAACACCCACGAACTTTTCAATAACAGAATGGGAGAACATCAGAAACAGGGGCAGGTCATTCACTCCCCAAACCTGCCTTGCCCTTCACTAAGATTGTGGCTGATCTGCTCTCGGTCTGAAATCCTCTTTAATAACCAATTCTTCATACCCTCACCTCTCTGTCAGGTCAATATCCATCTACCTCCTCTTCAAATACTTTCAGTCATCTCGCTCCCCGAACACTCTTGAGAAGAGAAATCCTGACATTCACTACCACCTGTTTGAAGAAAACACTTGCTGCTCATATATCATGGCTTATTGAGATGAACAAAAGAGGTTGAGACAAGGGTTCAGGTAAAAATGACCGACCCTGATATCAAGGCAGTGGTTGCCTTCTGTTGACATCAAGGAGCTTAACAAAACTGGACTTAATGGGAATCAGAGTAAACTCTCCAGTGTTTGGTGTCAAACATGGCACAAAGGAAGATGTTCATCATCTCTGTCCTGGGTCAGCTCTGGGGGAGACCCTCAGGGTAGCTTCCTCTTCACAAACACCTTCAGCTGCTTCATCAATTTCTCCCCTCCCCACCCTCCCCACCATAAGATCAGAAGTGCGGATGGTCGCTGAAGATATCACAATGTTCAGAACATTTTGTCCCCCGTCAGCTCCTGAACTGGTCTGTGTCCATGTGCAGCAAGGCCCAGACTCCATTGAGACTTGTGCTGTTAACGTGTCAGTAACATTCATGTAACAGCACTGCCTGACACTACACATTGCCACAATAAAACAAGAGTTCATTCAGCACCTCACGCTGGTTTCACAGGAATATGAGGAAGTCATTCAGCTCATTGACTCTATTGGAGAAGAACAGGGACAGCCCATTCAGTGCCTCCAGCCTATTACTCAGGAAGAGAAGGAGTCCAGTGTGATGGACCACACCAGAGCCCCTCGAAAATATTTGAATATATTCTAATGTTTTCTTATTTTAAAGGGAATGTAAAGTGTCTGTTCCAGATGCAATGTGGCAGCATCAAGAGAAAATTCAGAGAGAGTAGTAACCAGGAGACATTCCCCAAAGCTTCCAACTCTGTGGAGACCCCAATAGTTTTTGATGTTACTGAGAAACCAAACCCCAGAGATCCTAATCTGCGAAAGCTGGCCACACCCATTCAGGCTGCATTAAAATTAACCTAAGGCATCCCTCGCTGTTTAACCAAGTGGTCTTAACTAACCAGCTTGGTAACGATCGTTCAATCTCTCTCTTAAAAGTAACCAGGACAAAATAACCTCTTAAAGCTACAACATCATCACACTTGTCAGTACATAGAGCTATCAAACAGGAACCAGGGGTAACCAGTCAGGCCATTGGCTCTGTCCAATCAGACGAGGAAGAAGTCAATCAGTCCGTTGAGTCACTTATACAGGAACAGTAGGAGGCCATTCCCACCTCCATGCACTTACACAGGGGGCAGAATGTGGTAATTGATGCTGATTCCTGATGAATATCTTATTCCCGAAACGTCGATTCTCCTGCTTCTCGGATGCTGCCTGTCCTTCTGTGCTTTTCCAGCAATCGACGCTCTATCAGTTCAGGCAGCATCCGAGGAGCAGTAAAATCGACGTTTCAGGCAAAAGCCCTTCGAGGAGGAAAACTTCTTCAAGGCAGGCATCCTTGCAAGAGGGTTCGCAGTAGGGTTAAAATCAACTCGGTAAAAACAATGACTGCAGATGCTGGAAACTCTGATCACCAGCATCGGCAGTCTTTTGTGTCTCCTAATTGATGATCTAACATGATGAACAAGTGGAGCAGAGCCTGCACAGACAGACTGCTCCACGTTGTTCCTCCTGGCTCCGTTGCTTATGATCCACGCGTGGGAATTTAACGTGGTTTTCTCGTGGTGAGCAGGGAAGCCATATGTCTTGTGTAAAGTCTCAGGAAGGCACCTGCCATCTCCGAGAAGACAGCCTGGTGTTCTCTATGTAGGGTGGAAGCTGATGGGAATGGCTACCTGTTTCAGATGGAAGGTATTGTGGCTGCTGTTGGGGATTGTGAATAACCTGATGTTCAGTACAGGGTTCACTCACCGACTGCACAATAACATGGGGAGAGTTAATTTAGGCATATAAACTATTAGGAAAGTCACGTTAGACTGATGAATGGACTCTCTAAGTTCAAATAATGGTGATCTTGCTCGTGTTGATCTTGTCTAGTGCACGTCCTGTTCAGTGTATCCTGTATGTCTTAATCTGTCCAAATCTATTTCCACCCTATGATCTATCTGGCCATGCTTACTATGATCTGCCTCCACTGCTCATAAACAAAGTGTTTCCCTGTACTGAGGTACACATGACAATAAATCAAACCAATCAATCCTGTGTAAAGTATGAAATTTCTCTCCCTGTCAAAGTCTGTTTTGGAAATAATTGATCGCTGCCACTCATCGTGTTTCAGCGTCACCATTTCTTCGTCTCTCACAGCTCCACAGATTAAACACTCAGCTTTTTCACTCTATCCTCATGTTACCATCACCCGTGTCTGTGGTAAGGAGATCATTCCTTTCAAAGGAGATCAAATCTGTAGAAAGTGCCCCAAATGCACTCTCAGCAAGGCTCTACAACAGCAGGAAGATGGCTTTACTTATGTACTCGAATCATCTTACAATGAAGGACAGCATACCATTGACTGCACCCATTACTTACACAGGGTTTGATTCAGAGCAGTCAGCATAGATTTGTAATTGGGAGATTTTGCTTCCCAAATTTGTTAGAGTTCTTTGATGAAGTGAACGGAAAGGTTGATGAGGACAGAGCGGTAGACGTAGTCTCTATGGATTTCAGTAAGGCCTTTGATAAGGTTCCATATGGTAGGCTGCTCAGGAAGGATACACAGTTGGGTTGTTGATAGGAAACAGAGGGTTTAGTGGAAGGATGCTTGTTTGACTGGAGGCTGGGTCCATAGCTGTTTGTTATCTATGATTATCTATGATTATCTATGATTATCTGTGACTGCAGACACATAGACATGGGATAAAACTTTTCAATGATCTCTGAATCAGCCAAGCAAGACACTCTATTGTATCAAACTGCTCTGAGGTCTTAAAGGATAAACCTGGACAGAAAACCTGGACCCAGCCTCAGTATCGGAAAAGGGGAACAGGAAACACAGTCCTGTTGACCCTGCAGAGACTTCCTTCCTAACGTCTGAGAGCTTGTGACAACAATCGACAATAGACAATGGACAATAGTTGCAGGAGTAGGCCATTCTGCCCTTCGACCCTGCACCACCATTCAATATGATCATGGCTGATCATTCCTAATCAGTATCCTGTTCCTGCCTTATCTCCATAACCCTTGATTCCACTATCTTTGAGAGCTCTATCCAACTATTTCTTAAATGAATCCAGAGATTGGGCCTCCACTGCCCTCTGGTGCAGAGCATTCCACACAGCCACCACTCTCTGGGTGAAGAAGTTTCTCCTCATCTCTGTCCTAAATGGTCTACCCCGTATTTTTAAGTTATGTCCTCTGGTGCGGAGCTTCCCTGCACATTTTCCCCAAGCATGTAAGCGACGGGGCAATTACACTACGGTTTGTCGACAGCAACATGGAGGTCCTGGTGGATGGGCAAGTACAAAAGGGGACCATTCTCTTACCAGAGGGGGCCACACTACCAGACCCACCGAGCATGGTCTGCTCTCACCACCCAGCTCAGTGCAGTATCTACGGTCTGAAGAAATGTCCAGCAATACAGGACAAGCATCATTAACCTTCCCCACTCTGTAGGTATAAGGGTCACCGTATTCTCTCTGCTCCCTCACACTCACTGTATGTCTATTATAGCACCGACTCCCGAACAAGGCTCATGCTCCATCACTCTCACTGCTGCATGCAGAACCTTCCCTCTCTTTCTCTCTTGCCTTTCTAATGCCCCCCACATAGTTATAGAATATTCTGGGGAATGTCAATCATGGAATGTTCCAGGTATTGTTCCAACTTCTTCCCAGTTTCAGGAAAACGGCTGTGCCCCAGTGTGTAACACGTAAGAGGATGGAGTAGAGATGTCCGTTTTTCAAATCACACACAATTAAAATCCATCATGAGACCATTCAGTACTTCAAATATGCTCCAACAGTCAATAGGTTTGGGGGTGATCTGATGGTTTTCTCAGCTCCATGTTACAGGAACTTTCAGTCATTCTACCCCCAGGTTCCTGTTACCGAGCAGACGATTCTCAGACACTTCATAGCCCGGGTTTCTTCCACCATGTGTTCAGAAGACATTTCCCATGGGGACGGACTCTGCTTACAATATATTTCATCTGATTTACAAATGCATACAACAGTCAGCATGCTTTCCACAGACCATTCAAAAACATGCACTTATTTTATGGTTATCGGTATTCAACCACAATTAGTCATTCTGGTTATTTCACTTGTCTCACCTTATTGTATTCAGCCAAAGACGCTTCCAAACACTTGTCTCATAATAAAATACAATTTATTGCAGAGAACGTTTTTGTATCAAATACACCTTTTTCCTTGTCATTAAAATTTCTCTTGCCCTTTTTTCTGCTGCTGATTCTGTGTGTAGCAGTTACACAGTCTCCCACTCAGTTGGTTGGATGGTTGGTTTGTGATGCAGAGGGAGGCCACCAGCGCAGGTTCAGTTCCCCACAATTCCCCAGAGGTTACCATGAAGGGGATCCTCTCTCAATCTTACCCTATTACCCGTGTGGTGACCTTCAACATAAACCACCACGAGTGGTCTCTCTAATGAGAGTTATTTGGGACTCTAATCGATCCATATTAGCATTTTAATTTTAAGCAAAATATTTTATTGAAAAAGATATTTTTATTATTATATTAAACCAATAACAAAACAACTCAAATAACTGATCAAAATTACACCCATGTGCATGTATATACAAAGTAAGTTAAAGTCTCTTAACGGACTGAAGAAAAACAAAAATAAACAATAAATAATAAATAAATAATAACTATGTGATAGCTCTCGTTCTTTGAGAGCATCAACTGATACACATTCATGCGTTCATAATTCATAATATCTGATTCATTAGACAATATCGTCATGGCTATATAAAAGATCTTTTCAGAGTGGCAAGTAAGCCTGCGTCGCGTTAATCCAGAAAGGGTTGTCATATCTTATATAAATCTCTGCTTTTCGGTGCACCATACTAATGAGAACGTCCAAAGGGATATTCTCCATGACGAGCTTACAACGACCCAATAGACCCGGGGGGTTTTCAGACATCCAACACAACAGAATATTCTTCCTAGCACAGAAAGTATGGGGGAGATACTAAAGGAGTATTGTGCATCATATTTACTGTGAAAAATGATATGGAAGATATAAATTGTAGTGAAATAGATGGTGACGCCTTGCAAAATGTCGATATTACAGAGGAGGAATTGCTGGATGTCTTGAAGCGAATAAAGGTGGATAAATCCCCAGGACCTGATCAAGTGACACCAGAACTCTGTGGGAAGCTAGAGAAGTGATTGATGGGCGTCTTGCTGAGATATTTGTAATATGGATAGTCACAGGTGAGGTGCTGGAAGACTGGAGGTTCGCTAACGTTGTGCTATTGTATAAGAAGGGTGTTAAGTACAAGCCAGGGAACTATAGACCAGTGAGCCTGACGTTGGTGATGGGCAAGTTGTTGGAGGGAATCGTGAGGGCCAGGATGTGCTTGTATTTGGAAAGGCAAGGACTGATTAGGGATAGGCAACTTGGCTTTGTGCGTGAGAAATCATGTCTCACAAACTTGATTTAGTTTCTTGAGGAAGTAACAAAGAGGATTGAGGAGGGCAGAGGGGTAGATGTGATCGATATGGACTTCAGTAAGGGTTTTGATGAGGTTCCCCATGGGAGACTGGATGGCATGGTTAGATCTCATGGACTACATGGAGAACTAACCATTTGGATACAGCACTGGCTCAAAGGTAGAAAACATAGGGTGGTGGTGAAGGGTTGTTTTTCAGACTGGAGGCCTATGACAAGTTCAGTGCCATAAGGATCGGTGCAGGATTCACTACATTTTGTCATTGACATAAATGATATGGATGCAAGTATTAGTAAGTTTGCAGATGACACCGAAATTGGAGGTGTAGTGGAGAGCGGAGAGGGTCACCTCAGATTGATCAAATGGCCAATGGGCTGAGAAGTGGCAGATGAAGTTTGATTCAGATAAATGCGAGGTGCTGCATTTTGGGAAAGAAAATCTTAGCAGGACTTTTACACTTAATGGTAAGGTCGCAGGGATTGTTGCTGAACAAAGAGACCTTGGAATGCAGGTTCAAAGCTCCTTGAAAGGGGAGTTGCAGGTAGATAGGATAGTGAAGAAGGCGTTTCCTTTGTTGGTCAGAGTATAGAGTACAGGAGTTGTAAGATCATGTTGCGGCTGTACAGGACACGAGTTCGGCCAGTGTTGAAATATTGCGTGCAATTCTGGTCTCCTTCCTATCGGAAAAATGTTGTGAAACTTGAAAGGGTTCAGAAAGGATTTCAAGGATGTTGCCAGAGTTGGAGGATTTGAGCGACAGAGAGAGGCTGAACAAACTGGGGCTGTTTTTCCTGGAGCGTCGGAGGCTGAGTGTTGACATAATAGAGTTTTACAATGTTATGAGGGGCATGTATAGGGTAAATAGGTAAAGTCTTTTCCCAGGGGTCGGGGAGTCAGAACGAGAGGGTATAAGTTTCCGGTGAGAGGGGAAAGATATAATAGAGAACTACAGGGCAACTATTTCATACAGAGAGTGGTACATGTATGGAATGAACTGCCAGGTGATGTCGGGGAGGCTGATACAAGTGTAACATTTAAGAGGCATTTGGATGGGTAAATGAATAAGAAGGGTTTGGATGGATATGGGCCGAGTGCTGGCAGGTGGGTTTAGATTGGGCCCAGCAAGTCCACTTCGACCCTCTGAAGAGTGACCCACTCAGACCCATTCCCCTACCATGCTATACTTACCCTGGTTAATGCCCCAACTTACAGATCCTGGAACACTATGAGCGATTTAGCAATGACCAATTCATCTAACCTGCACATCTGCGTGACTGTGGGAGGAAACCTACGCAGACACATTTGAGAATATACTAATGCCTAGCCATATTGACGCCAAGACCACAGGGGTCCAGGCATTCAAATACGTTGAAAAAAAACTTAATTGATTGGTATTAATCAGGGAGATCAACTCCCCACAATCTTTGGGGCACTTGCAATTTTGTTAGCTTGATAAAGAATCGCTTATGGTGCCAAATAAAAGAGGTAAACCAGCCATTTTTTTTTAAAAAAACAACTTTGATTAGATTACTTACAGTGTGGAAACAGGCCCTTCGGCCCAACAAGTCCACACCGACCCGCCGAAGCACAACCCACCCACACCCATTCCCCTACATTTACCCCTTCACCTAACATTATGGGCAATTTAGCATGGCCAATTCACCTAACCTGCACATTTTTCTACTGGGGGAGGAAACCGGAGCACCCAGAGAAAACCCACGCAGACACGGGGAGAATGTGCAAACTCCACACAGCCAGTCACCTGAGGTGGGAAGTGAACCGGGTCACTGCCAGTATGAGGCAGCAGTGCTAACCACTGTGCCACAGTGCAGCCCACATGCCTCATCTGTCTGGGAAACATCAAAAAAAGCATTCACACGGGGTGTAGGAAATGAGGAAGGACATTCATTTTAATAACAGCTATCCGACCTAGATAGGATTTTGGAAATGCCTCCCATCTTTGAAGGTCTTGTTTAATTTTGTCCAATAAATGGACATAGTTCACGTTAAATAAATGATCAAAGACAGATGTAATGAATATACTGAAATAGAGAAACCACCCCAGTGACCATTTAAAAGGAAACGAGGATTTAGCCCCAGTATCAGGTATTTCCCTAAGACCTCCCATAGGCATGGCCTCCAACTTTGTAAAATTAATTTATCGCCCGGAAAGGCAACAAGTGAATTAATGCATTGCATCACATGACCTACCGAAATTGCGGGATTTGACAAAAAACATAACACCCTCATCTGCATACAATGTAATCTTTCGTGACTTATATCCCACCTCTGGGGCAGATATGTTGACATCCCTACAGATGGCCTCCGCCAGTGGCTCAATCCCCAACGTAAACAACAATGGTGAAAGGTGTCAACCTTGTCGGCTGCCTGGAGAAATATTAATATTACTGGTTGGCCACACCATTAGTGAGAACTGCAGCCAGCGGATCACTGCAAATGACCCTCACCCACTTGATAAAAACTTTGTGTAGACCAAACCGTTCTAATGTACAGAAGAGATCCGGCCACTCAACCCAATCAAATGCCTTCTCTCATCTAAAGAGATCAATTATCCCTGGACAGATTGTTGTTGACACTCTTGGATCATATTGAGTAACCACTTAACATTGTAGGAAAATCTGCTGCCCTTTATAAAGCCTGTTTGGTCCTCTTTGGTAATGGAAGGCAGCAAAGTTTCCAGCCTTAATGCACGGGTTTCAGACGGGATTTTGAGACCAACATTTAAAAGTGAGATTGGCGTGTAAGAAGCACAATCCTCCGGGGTCTTCATTTCTTCAGCATCAGAGAGATATGTGCCTCTCGATGGAGGGAGGGGTTCATGACTGTATGAGTGACAGAACACGTTAAACATCAGCCCTGACAATAGGTTTATAAATTATTTTTAGAATTCACTCAGAAATCCGTCAGGACCGTGCACCTTTACATTCTGAAGTTGCTTCACACCTTCCCGTGCTGATAATAGTGCATTAAGGCACAACACTTATTCAGGGGTAACTCCTGGAAGACCCAGGTTCTTGAAAAATGACTCCATCTTAATCCATCTATCTTCAAAATGTTCAGGCTGAAATAATTTGGTGAAAAATCTCGGACAGGGGGCATCAATCTTTTTGGAATTGAAGGTAAGGATCCCAGTACCTTCCCTAATTGAGGTAATGGCTTAAGAGGGGCGTTCGTTTTCCTGGCAAGATAGAATAAATACCTGTCTAGCTTATCACCATATTCAATCAGCCTTTGTTTTGCAAAAGTTAGTACCTTCTTGGCTGTCTGTGTGAGCGTGGGATTCACTGTAGACTGAAGCATTTTGATCCTCTGCAGCTTAGCCACTGAGTGTCTATCACAGTATGCCCTCTTGGCTGGCCTCAGCTGTGCCTCAAACCAGCGTTCCTGCTCCCCCTTCTGCGACATCCTAAGGATTAATTATTCCCTCGGCAGAAGCCTTAGCAATTTCCCATCGAATGGATGGTTTACTGGTTAAATCTGAATTAATGGCTGAGAAAGATCTGAATTCATTGCAGTGGGCGGCACGGTGGCACAGTGACACAGTGGTTAGCACTGCTGCCTCACAGCACCAGAGACCCCAGTTCAATTCCTGCCTGAGGTGACAGTTTGTGTGGAGTTTACACGTTACCCCGTGTCTGCGTGGGTTTTCTCCGGGTGCTCCGGTTTCCTCCCACAGTCCAAACATGTGCAGGTTAGGTGAATTAGCCATGCTAAATTGCCTGTCGTGTTAGATGAAGGGATAAACGTCAGCGAATGAGTCTGTGTGGGTTACTCTTCGGCGGGTCAGTGTGGACTTGTTGGGCCGAAGGGCTTGTTTCTACACTGTAAGTAATCTAATCTAAATACTGAATTAACCAACTCGTCTTAATACGAAAGAGATTGATTCGCTAGTGTCTCGAAGCTGTTATATTGCCCTTAATCTTAATCAATAAGTATACTGCTTCATGGTCAGAAATGGTCATATTCCCAATTGTGCAGGATGCCACCGAATCTAAGATTGTTGCAGGGATGGGGAAGATATCAACCTTCGTGTGGCATTTATGCCGGTTAAAGAAGAAAATAAAATCCTTACTTGTGATGTGGATCTGCCTCCAGATATTCACCAGCTCTCTTTCTGCACACAAATCCATTAATTGCTTACATTATAACGAGGGTATTGGGGCACCTTTGGACATTCTGTCCACCGTGGGGTCCATAAGACAGTTGAAATCTTCTGCAATAATGTGCCACGATGCAAGATAACTGAATTTGGAAAATGCATCGACCAGGATTTTAAGAGGGTGTGCCGGGGGTTGGGGGTGGGGGGGGCGGGGGGGGGGGCGGGGGTGCAATAAACATTCAAAATACTGTATTATTTACCATAGTTCAAAGCTTTGTGGATTATGAGCCTCCCGTGAGTATCAAATACAATCTAGTAGGTTAAATGGAAGATTCTTTTTATCCGTTATGGCTTCTCCCCAACTCGTAATATTAAAAGAGGAGAAATAAACCTGATCAAACGCGATCGGCTGGAAAGTCAAATGTTCTTTGTCATCAAGGTGCATCTCCTGCAATAGGACAACATCCATCCTCTCTTTTTAAGACTAGAAAGTAGATTTTTCCTCTTTTCTGGCAAATGGCTCCCCTTAATGCTCCAGGTAGACCATTTAAGCACATCATTATCCAGAACACACTGGAGCAACATTTGAACTCGAGAGACGAAGAACTCGAATTACTGATCATTAATAAACAAAGTCTCATAGAGCTTAAAAACTACACAAACTAAAACTACTACAACTGCCAAATCTCAAATCTTTCCAAAACTAAGCATTTTAAGTAAATGGCTGTGATGGAGTGGGTTAGGGAACCACTTTGCCCGTGCTGTGATGCAGAGCCCAACAAAGCAGACCTTCCAGATCGCCATCATCTTGAATTTCCCCTTAACATTTTATCGATATTATCATTTCATTTTGCATTATATTCCTGGATGTGCTGGAGCAGTGTGATTTTTTTTTACCACTGTCAGCATTTCCCCAACACTGAACATTCCTGCCATTCCTCGATAATCCTTGACTCCGTTATTCTTTGTGAACCTTCTGTCTGTGCCTCAAACATATTCAATATCTCTGCCTCCAATGTTCTGCAGGGAAGAGAGTTCCAAATACTCTCACCACTGAGAAAACAAAAAATAACTTCATCTGTGTATGATATTATTTTTGTCTCATTACCTGAGAAAGGATATAATTAAATTGGAAGCAGTTCATAGATATTTCACTTCATGTATTCCAGGGATGAGGGTCTTATATTATGAAGGCTTTAACAGGTTACTCTTGGAATGAGAGGTGATCTTATTGAAACATACAAAACCTAGAGGAGAGTGATCAGATAGATACCCATTGGATGTTTGTATAGTAAAACTTCTTGTTGTTTTTATAGAATCTCGACATTGTGGAGCAGGACATTCCGTCCATCAAGTCCACATTGACTCTTCGTAACAGTATCCGCCCCCCGGACCTGCCCACCTACTCTATCCATGTAACCCTGCATTTCCCATGACTAACCTATCTAACCAACACATCCCTGGGCGCTATAGGCAATTTAGCATAGCCAATCCGCTCTAAGCTGGATACCTTTGGACAGTGGGAGGAAACTGGAACAATGGTAGGAAACCCACACAGACATGGGGAGAATGTTCAAAATCCACATCGCGGGTTGCCCGAGGTTGGAATTGAACGCAGCTACTTGGTGATGTGAGGTAGCAGTGCTAACCACTGATCCACCATGCACATCCGTTAGTTATATTAGTTACATGTGGCTGACTAAAGAAATCTTCCTGACTTGTTCCTGTCACTGAACCAGACTCAGTATGAGAACTTTATCATCGGCCATATCACCAACCTGGTTACATTTCAAATTATGTGTCAGCAGTGGAGGAATGGGACGAGAAAAGGAAACAGTGATACCCTCCAACCTCCATCAGAGCAGGAATTAGGAGAAATACACAAAGTAGGATTTCAGTCAAGTGGGAATTCTCTTACCCAGAAGTTTGGGATGGCTGGACCTTTAAATTATATCTAAGCTGGCTTTGTCTGATTTTCCATGGACAGGTTAATCAGAGTTAATGGTGCATGGAAAGAAACGTGCAGCTGGGATCACAATGAGATGAATCATGACCTCATTTATTGGTGGAGTAGTGTCAAAGGGCCGAATGACCCACTTGTGTTCCTCAGCCCTATCTTCTGATGTTCCATTCAGCCCTCGGACATGCTAAACAGGGGCAGATCGAGGCCACTCCGATGGTTAGGTGGAGTTTTGGAACTTTACTTGGAAAATCCAGACTGGAACAGGAAGTGACCACCACCACCACCCCCAATCCCTGTTTCCAGGCTTCTCCTCTTTGTAACTTCTGCTCCAGATGTGGGTCATGTTGCAGACCCAGATACGCTGGGAATACAGCTACATACCCCACCCAGGGTTAAAACAACAAATCCTCTGTTCTCCCTGAATGCAATATTGCACAACATGATTCCCAGCAAAATAACCCGTTACTTTCCAAAAGCATAACATGTGAAATGAATAAATAGGAACAGGAGTAGGTCAATCGGCCCCTCAAGCTAACCCTGTCATTTCATAAGTACATGGCTGATCTACCCCAGGGCTCAACTCCACTTTCTTGCCGAGTCTTTGTATCCCTCCACACCTCTCTGGGTTAGGGAATTCAAGACATTCACTACCTTCGGAGTGAAGACATTATCTGCATCTCAGATTGAAATCGATGTTCTTGATTCGGTATCTATGTCCTCGAGTTCAACGCTTTGCCCAACTATGGAAACAACTTCTCAACATCTACCTTCTCCAACCCCTTCAGTGCCTTGTAGTTTCCAGCAGTATCACTCCTCATTCATTTAAACCCCAATGAATTATCGCCTCACCATCTTACAGATTCTCAATAACATAACCCTTTCTTCCCTGGAAACCGCCGAATGTACCAACCAAGTTCCTTGCTGCATCATCATGCTGACTTTATGTTTCATACACAGGAAGACTCCAATCCCTTTGTACTGTTCCTTTTCTGGAAATCCTCTCCATTAAATAACAGCCTGCCTTTTGATTCTCAGTGTCATCCTCAAACTCGGATGTATAATGCACTCAACTCCCTCCTTCAGGCTGTCTGTATAGATTGCAAATAACTGATGCCATCAGACTGATATTTGTGGTACTCCAGCAGATAAACCTTTATCATAAAGATCCATTAATCCTGAATCTCCGATTTCTGTGTTAAACAATCATCAACCCATGTTAATAAAGTATCCAACGTCCGAGAGCTTTTGTTTTGTGTAAGAACTTTTGTTTTGTAATACCTTGTGGAAAATCTCTGGAAAGCCTGGTGTCCACCAGATCCCCTTTATCAAGTCCACTTGTTACATTTACAGGCATCTCCAGAAATACTTTGCATCATTTTACAGGGCAAAGTATCATTTCCCTTTCACAAAACCACCCTGACTCTGCGAGAAGCTTTTCTAAATGTCCATGCTGGGTAGATCTTCCAAACTATACTAGTCCCATCTGCTTTCATTTGGTCCATATGCCTCTAAATGTTTCCCATTCATACGTTTGTCCAAATGCGTTTTACATGTTGTAGCTGTCCTTGCATCTCCCACTCTTCCTCTGGAAGCGCATTCCATACCCACACCGCCCTCTGTGTAAAAACGCTGACCCTTCATCCCTTTTAAATCTACCCTCTTTCACCTTAAACCTATTCCCACTATGTTTGGATTCCCCTATCCTGTGGAAAAGACCTTGGCTATTCACCCTATCCATACCTCTCATGATTTTATATGTTTCTTTAATGTCACCACTCAACATCCTACACTCCATCTGATACTAACTTCAAGAACAAGTGTTTAAAGATAAGCACAGCAAAATTAAATAATATTT
This sequence comes from Chiloscyllium punctatum, assembly GCF_047496795.1. NCBI lineage: Eukaryota > Metazoa > Chordata > Chondrichthyes > Orectolobiformes > Hemiscylliidae > Chiloscyllium > Chiloscyllium punctatum. The sequence goes on along the minus strand of NC_092762.1, from coordinate 14,744,262 downwards.
AAAATGACAGGTAACCAACACTCAGCCCAAACGTCATACTGTGATTTGTTTTTCTCCATGTTACAATACTAAGGCAGCATGAAACGCTTACTAGTGCCAATAAGAAGTCAAGCACCTGAATTCCTTTGTCTAAAGGGGGTGACGATCACGACAGTGAAAACGTATCTGTGGCCAGATCTATATATTACCACATGGTCAACATTCTCCCTCCTGGTCTTTCCGTATGACTTTGTCTGGTTGTGTCTTCTTTATCTTGCATTCAATAAAGAGAACCCCTTTCCCCCAGTAATCCTTAATTTCGACCCATTATACAGAATCTTCTCATTACCCACTGCTAAAAGTCCATTTATCTTTTGCCACACCCTCTTTTTCCTGCCATCCATCCTCCACTTCTGGCAAGGGATTAAAATACCATTTGCAATTGTATTCAGTTTTGAAGAATTGTCACACTGGACTGGAAACGCTAACTCTGTTTCTCTTTCTCTGCAGATGTTGACAGACCTGCTGAGTTTCTCCAGAAATGAATAGGTGCAGAACAATTTTTCAATTAAACAAATGACTATGGATACTGGAAATAAAAATACAAAAAGCTTTATAGAAGGTTCACTGGAACTGGAAGTTTAGCTCTGCATTCACTCCAGAAAATTCAGCAACATCTTTAGCCATTTCTTCAGCAATTTCTGTTTGTTGAACAATTTCCACCGACATATTGTCAAAGAAGCCCAAACATCCTGTCCAACATGGAGTGCCGTACACTATGAACGGAACAGTAACGCATGGTGACAAGTTCCTTGACTCTGAAACTGCATACGGCTGGCATCACTGACAGTGCAGAGCTCTGATTCATGGTCAGGGAGAAAAACAGAGGAAAACACGTTCACTTCAAATACAGAAGATGGCATTACTGAAAGGAAAAGATTCAGATTAGTACCTTAAATGGATATTGGTTATGTAACAAATTGGAGGCGTCACACAAGGAAAAACTTCCAGCAGAATGAGAATATGAAAATGGAAGTATTTCCGCATCAGAAACCAGAGTAGGTCACTGAATACAGTGCTGATGGGTGAATGGGTCTCGGTGTGAACTGGGGGGCAGTCAGTAGTATTGAATTGTAGATATTGCAGCTAAAACTGGGTTATCATCTGATGCTGTAGATTTCAATGACAATCTGTAACTTTTCCCCCAGGATAGTCTATCTGTCTACCATTACCATCAAGCCGATCCATGGGTCAGTGACAAGAGTGGGTGGACATGGTCGGGTCGGAATCACGTACACCTAAACCTGATGACAATTCATTAAAGCTACCGCACTTGACTGGTTACACTATGAACAGCAGGACTGACATCTGATACAGACAGAGAGATGGGCCCAAGACTAACATATCAGATCTAAGCTCTGTCGTCCTGTCAAATCCATGGATAAAAGTCGATGAACCATTAAACAACTTACTGGAGGAGAGGACTCCACAAATATCCCCATCCTAAATGATAGAACAGCCCTGTGCTTCCATGTAGACGATGCAGTATCTGAACCATTCTCAGCCAGACGTGTTGAGTCGATTACCCACCTCACCCTCAATATGATGCCCTCAGAATCACAGATGCCCGTCTTCAACCAATTCAATTCACTGCACTTGACATGAAGAAACAGCTGGACACTGTAGATACGACAAAGGCATTTGGCCCTGACACCATTCCTGCAATAGGACTGAGGACTTTTGCAACACAACAAGCCGTGTACCTGAGGAAGCTGTTTCATTCCAGCTCCAACTCTAACATCTCCCTGGCAATGTGGGTAATTAGCAACTGCAGTCCTCACTTTCTCCTAATGTGGGTAATTACTCAACTATGTCCCATCCCCTAAGAAGGGAATAATTACAATCGGACCAATTACCACGCCCTCAGTCCCATCGCGATAGTCAAATTGGTTGGGGCTATTTTTGACAGAGCTGTCAAACAACACAGAAATAATCGGTTCACTGTGGTTTTACGATAGTCCCCCATGTGGAGATGGTGCTGTTGTGGAATTTTCATTGGATTGCTAATCCAGACGAGGATAATTCTCTGGCAACTGGTGCAAGTTAAAAACAATTAATAAAATATCGAGGTCTAATACCTGGTGTCAGTAATAGTGATCATTTGTTCAATGTCGATTATAGACGACGATCTCCTTCCCCAGTATACGTTCAGGAAGTGAATCTCCCGTGCTTTCCTGGTCTGACGTAAAAGTGACTCCAGACCCACAGACATGTTATAAACTCTTCAATGGTCTCTGAAAAGGCCAAGCAAGGCACTCAATTGTATCAAACTGCTCCGAGGTCTTAAAGGATAAACTCAGAGAGAACACCCGGCACCAGCCTCGTTATCAGAAAAGGGAACGGGAAACACAATCCTGTCGACCCTGCAGAGATCTCCTTCCTAACAGCTGAGAGCTTGTGACAACATTTACAGAGCTTTCCCACACACTGCACAGAAGTATCGGGAAAGGAATACATCATACAACTCATTGAGCTTTCCCTATTCCAGTTAATGGCCGAACATCTCCTCAACGCAGTTTTCCCCATACAATATTCATAACCCTTAATATGTTTAAACATTGTGAAACATAAAATGAGAACTGCTGTAGTCCATTCAGCCCATCAGTTTTGCCCCTCCATTCTATGTACAGGCAGTTCACCAATAACACGTGTTGATTAAATACAATTTGGCTGCAATGCAATTCATGAACCTTTTTCTATAAAGTGAACTCGTGTTCACTGTGATGCGATTCCTTGCCAGACACCAGCTGAACAGCAAACATTGCCTCAAGATCACTCTGTCTACAAAATGTTCAATCATTGTGTTCAGCTAAAACAGGGATGCAATCCGCTCTGCAGGCCTTGAAACTGAGCCTGAAACTGGGAATTGTAGTTTATATTTAGAAACAACTTTATTTCAAACTGTGGCGAGAATCTTGGGGAGAACTGGAATTCCCCATCGGTATCACATGTTCCGTCAGCCCCCGCGCACTTTCTGGTGAAGATTGTGGTGAAAGGTACAGTGCACCAGTGAGTGACTGTCGTGTGAAAGCGTTACATTTACAGCACTGTTCCATTACAACATGCAATTTAAAGATTTATTTAGACTGTCCGAGTGTGTGTTAGACCAAATTTAATTTTTGGTTTTTACTGATATTTTTCGGGGTTCAGCACTTACCCTCTTTTATCCATAGACCCCATTATTAATATTGCACAATTTTCTACAACACAGTGTTGCAAAGGAACACAGTTACTGCGTTATTGGAGAACAACTTGGAATGATAGCTGATTTTTTATCTTTACACCATACTCCTGCTCTCTACCTATCCCTTTAGTTTCCAGAAAGCCTTATTTATATTCAGGCCCTTGACTTCCACAGCCGGATCTGGGAGAGAGTACCCCTGGTTCGCCAGTCTCTGAGTGCAGGCATTTATTCTCATCTCAATGCAAAGTAGCCTGTCTGTACCTAATATTGTGGCCCCTTGTTTTAGACGTCAAAGCCGGGGGAATTACCATCCCTGCTTTCAATCTGTCTCGCCCTGTCAGAGTGTTATATATTTCACTGAGATTTCCACTCATTTTCCTAAACCCCATTGAATTAAGGTCTAATTGCCCCAAACTCTGCTCCCACAAAAACTCTGTCATCCAGTGATCAGTCTGGTCGTCCTTTGGTGCACTCCCTCAATGTCAGGTTTGTCCTCTGTTAGGAAAACAGACTAAAACTGCACACAATACTGCACAATGTTCGAGATTTTTTTGAGTGGGAGCAGCGGCCGAGGAAAAGCGAACCCGGGAGACTACAGCTAAGGTAAGACAGTTTGTTTCAAAATTACTTAACTGTAGCGGGCAGCGGTGTTTTTTTCCTCTCTTCACAAAAAGTGCGGGAGCAGCAGAGGAAGTGATGGCAAACAGAGGGGCAGCCGGGAAGGAGAACTGTGAGTATAAATACTCACCCTTTAATCACCAACGGTCATTTGAGTGGGAACAGCGGCCGAGGAAAAGCGAACCCGGGAGACTACAGCTAAGGTAAGACAGTTTGTTTCAAAATTACTTACCTGTAGCGGGCAGCGGTAGTGAGGTTGGAGCGCATAGCTGGGCGGGAAGGTAAGTGATTAGTATTTGAGTGGGTGTGTTCTAGACCCCAGGTCCTACCTTCGTAGGCCCTCCTCTAACCTAACTTTAAAGTCCACAGGCAAGTGACTCAGTGTTATTGACTCAGTGTTCTTGTTTTTGGAGACACAGTGTACAGTCATGGCAGCGCAGGTGGTGGATTGTTCCTCCTGCAGGTTGTTCGAGGTAGGGGTGACCACCGATACTCCTGCCGACTTCGTCTGCAGGAAATGCAGTCATATCCTGATCCTCACCGAACGAGTTAGGGAACTGGAACTGGAGCTGGATGAACTGAGGATTATTCGAGAGGCTGAGAGGGTGATTGATAGAAGCTACAGGGACATAGTTACGCCGGAGAACAGAGGTAGCTGGGTAACAGTTAGAGATGGGAAGGGGAAGAAGCAGGCAGTGCAGGGTTCCCCTGTGGTCGTTCCCCTAAAAAATAAGTATACAGCTTTGGAAACTGTTGGGGGGGGACAGCCTTGCAGGTGTAAGCTGCAGTGAATGGGTCTGTGGCTCTGAGACTCAGAAGGGAAAGGGGGAGAGGAGGAGACCGCTAGTTATAGGGGACTCTCGAGTTAGAGGGACGGACAGGTGGTTCTGTAGACATGGGCGAGACTCTCGGATGATTTGTTGCCTCCCGGGTGCTAGGGTCCGAGATGTCTCGGACCGTGTCTTCAGAATCCTTAAGGGGGAGGGTGTGCAGCCAGAAGTCGTGGTACACATTGGTACCAACGATATAGGTAGGAAGAGGGGTGGGGAGGTCATTCAAGAGCTCAAGGAGTTAGGCTGGAAGCTAAAAGCTAGGACAGACAGAGTCGTCATCTCTGGGTTGTTGCCGGTGCCACGTGACAGTGAGGCAAAGAATAGGGAGAGAGTGCAGTTGAACACGTGGCTGCAAGGATGGTGTAGGAGGGAGGGCTTCAGATATTTGGACAATTGGACTGCATTCTGGGGAAGGTGGGACCTGTATAAACAGGACGGGTTGCACCTGAACCAGAAGGGCACCAATATCCTGGGGGGGGTAGGTTTGCTAGCACTCTTCGGGGGGGTTTAAACTAATTTGGCAGGGGGATGGGATCCGGACTTGTAGTCCAGCAAGTAAGCTAGCTGTGTGTCAGGATGCCCAAGACTGTAGGGAGGCTGTGGAGAAGTTAGCACTGACAGAGACTACTTGCGGACACAGAGATGGGCTCAAGTGTGTATACTTCAACGCAAGGCGTATCAGAAATAAGGTGGGTGAACTTAAGGCGTGGATCGGTACCTGGGACTACAATGTTGTGGCCATCACGGAAACGTGGATAGATGAGGGACAGGAATGGCTGTTGGAGGTTCCTGGTTACAGATGTTTCAGTAAGATTAAGGAGGGTGGTAAAAAAGGAGGGGGGTGGCATTGCTAATTAGAAATGGTATAACGGCTGCAGAAAGGAAGTTTGAGGGGGATCTGCCTCTGGAGGTAGTATGGGCTGAAGTCAGAAATAGGAAAGGTGCAGTCACCTTGTTGGGTGTTTATTATAGGCCCCCCAATAGCAGCAGAGATGTGGAGAAACAGATTGGGAAACAGATTTTGGAAAGGTGCAGAAGCCACAGGGTCGTAGTCATGGGCGACTTCAACTTCCCAAATATTGATTGGAAGCTCTTTAGATCAAGTAGATTGGATGGAGCGGTGTTTGTGCAGTGTGTCCAGGAAGCTTTTCTAACGCAGTATGTCGAGTTTCCAACCAGAGGGGAGGCCATATTGGATTTGGTACTCGGTAATGAACCGGGACAAGTGGTGGGCTTGTTAGTGGGTGAACATTTTGGTGATGGTGACCACAATTCTGTGGCTTTCACCTTGGTTATGGAGAGAGATAGGTGCGCACAACAAGGTAGATTTTACAATTGGGGGAAGGGAATTTACGATGCTGAAAGACAGGATTTGAGGACCATACGTTGGGAGCATAGGCTGTCAGGGAAGGATGTGGTGGAAATGTGGAACTTTTTCAAGGAGCAGATACGACGTGTCCTCGATATGTATGTACCTATCAGGCAGGAAAGAAATGGTCGTGTGAGGGAGCCTTGGTTGACGAGGGAGGTTGAATGTCTAGTAAAGAGGAAGAAGGAGGCTTACATAAGGTTGAGGAAACAGGGTTCAGACAGAGCAGTGGAGGGATACCGGATAGCCAGAAGGGACCTGAAGAAAGGGATTAGGAGAGCTAAGAGAGGGCATGAAAAATCCTTGGCGGATAGGACCAAGGATAACCCCAAGGCATTTTATGCGTATGTGAGAAACCTGAGAATGACGAGAACGAGGGTAGGTCCGATCAAGGACAGTAGTGGGAGACTGTATTGAGTCGGAAGAGATAGGAGAGGTCTTGAACAAGTACTTCTCTTCAGTATTTACGAACGAGAGGGACCGTATTGTTGAAGAGGAGAGTGTGAAACGGACTGTTAAGCTAGAAGAGATAGCTGTTAGGAAGGAAGATGTGTTGGACATTTTGAACAACTTGAGGATAGACAAGTACCCCGGGCCTGACGGGATATATCCTAGGATTATGTGGGAAGCAAGAGAGGAAATTGCAGTACGTTGGCAATGATCTTCTCGTCTTCACTGGCAACGGGGGTGGTACCAGGGGACTGGAGAATAGCGAATGTTGTGCCCCTTTTCAAAAAAGGGAATAGGGATAACCCCGGGAATTACAGGTCAGTTAGTCTTACTTCTGTGGTAGACAAAGTAATGGAAAGAGTACTGAGGGATAGGATTTAGGAGTATCTGGAAAGACACTGCTTGATTAGGGACAGCCAGCACGGATTTGTGAAGGCTAGGTCTTGCCTTAAAAGTCTTATTGAATTCTTCGAGGAGGTGACCAAGCAAGTGGATGAGGGTAGAGCAGTGGATGTAGTGTATATGGATTTTAGTAAGGCATTTGATAAGGTTCCCCATGGTAGGTTTATGCAGAAAGTCAGGAGGCATGGGTTCGAGGGAAATTTGGCGAATTGGATAGAAAACTGGCTAACCGGTCGAAGGCAGAGAGTGGTGGTAGATGGTAAATATTCAGCCTGGAGCCCAGTTACAAGTGGAGTTCCGCAGGGTTCAGTTCTGGGTCCTCTGCTGTTTGTAATTTTTATTAATGACTTAGATGAGGGAGTCGAAGGGTGGGTCAGTAAATTTGCAGATGATACGAAGATAGGTGGAGTTGTGGACAGTGAGGAGGGCTGTTGTCGGCTGCAGAGGGACTTAGATATGATGCAGAGCTGGGCTGAGGAGTGGCAGATGGAGTTCAACCCTGCCAAGTGTGAGGTTGTCCATTTTGGAAGAACAAATAAGAATGTTGAATACAGGGTTAATGGTAGGGTTCTTAGTCAGGTGGAGGAACAGAGGGATCTTGGGGTCTATGTACATAGATCTTTGAAGGTTGCCACTCAGGTGGATAGAGTTTGTAAGAAGGCCGATGGAGTATTATCGTTCATTAGCAGAGGGATTGAATTCAAGAGTCGTGAAGTGATGTTGCAGCTGTACAGGACTTTGGTTAGGCCACAGTTGGAGTACTGTGTGCAGTTCTGGTCGCCTCACTTTCGGAAAGATGTGGAAGCTTTGGAGAGGGTGCAGAGAAGATTTACCAGGATGTTGCCTGGAATGGAGAGTAGGTCGTACGAGGATAGGTTGAGAGTTCTCGGCTTTTTCTCGTTGGAACGGCGAAGGATGAGGGGTGACTTGATAGAGGCTTATAAGATGATCAGAGGAATAGATAGAGTAGACAGTCAGAAACTTTTTCCCCGGGTACAACAGAGTGTTACAAGGGGACATAAATTTAAGGTGAAGGGTGGAAGGTATAGGGGAGATGTCAGGGGTGGGTTCTTTACCCAGAGAGTGGTGGGGGCATGGAATGCGCTGCCCGTGGGAGTGGTAGAGTCAGAATCATTGGCGACCTTTAAGCAGCATTTGGATATGTACATGGATGGGTGCTTAATCTAGGTTAGAAGTTCAGCACAACATCGTGGGCCGAAGGGCCTGTTCTGTGCTGTATTGTTCTATGTTCTAAGGGGTCTCACCAAGGCCCTGTACAGCTGCATAAGATACACTTACTCCTGTACTTAAATCCCCCTGAAATGAAAGTGAATCCAGCATTTATCTTCCTACCCGCTTTCTGCTCCCGTGATATTGCTTTCAGTGACTGGTGTACAGGGAGATCCAGATTCCTTTCAAAGTTACAGTTCTCCACTTGCTGGCCCTAGACTCAATAGTCAGCGTGCCAATGCCATTCCCAGTATTGACTTCTGGCTTCAGAACTCACTGCCCTACATGGACACGGAGGGCTATGCAGAAATGAACAAAAATGCAGCTTAAGTTCATTCATAGAGCAACATTTTTCAACCACTTCTTTTTCAAATGAGTGGCCGCCATTCTATTGTTCCCATCAAAGTACACAACATTTCAGCTCCTTCATTACTCTCCATCTGCCACGTATTTGCCCAGTTACTCCACTTGTCTCAATCACCTTGGAACTTTTTGACATCCTCCTCATCCACTCACAAGCTGACATCGTTTAGTGCTGTCAGCAGACTTGGGAATATTGCAGTTGCGCCGCAATATGATGTGTATTGGGAATAGCTTGAGCCCAAGCCACGATCCTTTCTATATCCTCCCAGCCTTCCATTAAAAAAAACATTGTTTAATTCCTACTCACTGTTTCCTGCCAGCTCTCCCATTCTAAATCTATGACCATATATTAGCCTGAGTTACACAGGATTCGAATTTGCAGAATACGCTTGGGCTTTGAGATTCCATTCGTATGGCATTTATACCTTCTACATAATTCTACTAAAAGCCACTTTCTCAAATATGGTTTCCATTTCATAAATCTCTGTTGACTTTGTCTATGCCCATTAATTTCAGTCGAATACTTTCTCGAAACTGTTTAGCTGCTAATTTCATTCTATCCCTTTTTCTCACCAGAATAAAGTTCCCTCGTATTACTAGGAAGTTTTCTTTTTTGTTTTGTTTTCTTCTGTGAAGGCATAACTGAAGTATTTGCTCCATTGTTCTGCTATTTCGCTGTCCTCAATAATCTGGTATCAGACGGTAAGAAATCTGCACCTTTTTGCTCTTAATTTTGCCCTTGACATATTTTCAGAAAATAGTTCAAGTTCTCTCTTCTGAACTGTTAAGATATTCTTCAGAAACCCATCAATTCCTACCTTAAGCTACTCAATGATTGACCTTCCACAGCCATACAATCACAGAAGCAAAGTATCTGTACTACCAGAAATACAGCACAGTCAACATTAGGGCCACTTTCCGACACAAGACCGTAGTCGTGAATCTTAAAGTATTTGAAGTGCGCAGCCGTGTCGTTTCTAATAGGTTGAGGTTACCATGACAACTGCACTCTCAAGAAGTGCATTCCAGACCCCAACACCCTCTGGTTGAAAAACAATTCTCAAATCTTCACTAAACCGCAAACCCTTCATTTAAAAGTGGGGCCCTTTGACTAAAAGCAGCAGCTGCTGTCTATCCACACTGTCCATGTACCTCGTAATCCTATTCTTCTGAATCACAGACCTCTCAGCCTTCTCTCCTCCAAACTAAACAACCTGAGCTTATCCAGTCTCTCTCCATAGCTGATATGCTTCATTCCAGGCAACATCCTGGTGAATATTCTCTGTACCCCCTCCAGTACAATCACATACTTCCTGTAATGTTGTTCCCAGAACTACGCACAGAATTCCATCTTGCCGTCATCCAAGTTCTGCATAGTTCTTATAACCTATGCCTAGATGAATAAAGGCTATGTTTATATTCCCCTATCCATCCCCAAATTGTGTATTAACCTGTTCAATCACATTCAGCGATATGTGGAGAAGCACCGTCTGAGCTTCCTAGTGTGCTGCCATTCATTGAGTACTCCCCTGTCTGGTTCCTTCTCCCAAAGTGTATCATCTCATAGTTATCAGAGTTACATTCCATCTGCCATTGATCCACCCATCTGACCATTCCATCTGTATCACCCTGTAACATAAGGCCATCCTCCTCACTGCCAATCACCCGGCCAATCTTTGTCTCAAACACAAACTTATTTATTACATACCCCACCCCTCATCCATTTTCAAAGCTGCATCATTTATGAATACCACAAATAATAAGGTTAAAAATCTCTCAACATCAGTTACATCACGTGGTTGTGCACATTGATGAAGAAGCAGTGTTTCGAAAGCTTGTGCTGCCGGATAGATCTGTTAGACTATAGTCTGCTGTTATGCTATTTTTAGATTTGTCCACCCCAGCCCAACACTAGCACCGCCGAATCACAAATAATAAGGGACCCAGCACTGATGTCTGTGGTACACTGGCCTCCAGTCACACAAACAGCCTTCTACACTCCCCTCTTTCTCCTACCACTAAAGTTGATTTAGATGCAACTTGGCAATTCACTAATGAGGCCTACCAATTTACTGGTTATTCTGTTCCGCTTGACACACTTATAGATTGTCTGTGGATTCTCCGTAATCTTGCCCTGCCTTGCCCCTGTTAGTCAGTCTCTTCCACGTGCAGAATTTCCTACTTATTTCAGTCTTCAATGGTCTGTCCTTATCCTGCCATTATTTGCCTTGAATGTGGATTAGACAACCTGATAAACATCTGTTAATTTCCAATTTGTCGTATGTTTTGTGAGTTTTATAAAGTTGACAGTGACCCAACTCTCATTCTTTGAAACTCAAAGAACACAGGCGGAGTTTCCTAATTACGCAATCTCGCCATCTGAGGGATTTATCTGGATAATGTCCATTTCACTTCCTCTGTGCTCAGTATATTCTTTCTCAGATTTGGTCACCAAAACTGTCCTCAATATTCCAGATACAGTCTCACCAACACTGTGAAACTGCTTCAACATGTCTGAACATCTATATTCTGACTCCCTTCAAGGAAGGCAAACCAAACTTTAAGTTTCTATTTACATATATTCCTCCAAATACCCTTCACATCATTGCATTTTGGATCTCACTGTGAGTTCTTATAGAAAGCCTTCTGATAATCTAAAATATGCCAATTCTACTGGATCCCCATTATCTATGCTGTAAGAATCAACGTCAAACAATTCCAAAGTTTGCAAGTGTGATGTCCCTTTCAGAAATGCATACTGAGTCTCTCCAACGTTGCTGTTAATGTCTAAGTATCCAATATCACATCCTATATAATAGATTCCAACAGTTCCCCGACAGATGTAAAGTTAATTTGTCAGCAGTTCTCCACACTATCTCTTCTTTCCTTTGGAGATGTTTGGATCCCTACCATTCATCTGTAGTGCTTGGATCATGTTTACTAATGTACATTTATTTACATCAGCTTCCAGACTCTGCAGAATGTACAGGAAAATAGAACGCCGTCATCGACAATGCAATTAATACTTCTCTTTGTGATTTATTTCTGAAGATTTTGGTACGAAGTACATCTGGTTTGTCAAGCTTAGCAATGCTCAATCCAGCTGCACGTTTAATATTGCCTTGTTACTGATATGAATTGACTTTATGTCTTTACTTCCACAAGTCTTATACTTTCCCTTCGAATTTCCGGGTGATTTTCTAGATCTTACTCCATTAAGACAGATGTAAAATAACTGGTCATTTACTTTGCCCATTTCCCTGTTATCAACCATAAACTCGTCACTCCCGATTGCAAATTTCCACATTTGACTATGTTTTTCATTCCTTTGAAATATAGATCGTAGATTTTTGCTGTCTTTGTGTTCCTGTTTGTTTGCATGCATGTTCGCTTTTTGATTTCCTGATCAGTTTCATGACCCTCCTTTTCTGTATTGCAATTTTCTGAATTCTCAGGATTCCACAAAGTCTGGAATTCTTCTGAAGTCACTTCCTGTGATTAATATCTTCTTTAATTTGTTAATTTAGTCATCATTAAGTCACTTACTCACTCTGGTGTTTTCACCTAAAATAAGTAGACATATCAGTGTTTCTATAAACCTTGTGGTCCTGATCCGAAACATTCAGGAACATTGCAGGAGGACAGAGAAGTAATAGCGGGGGCCTTGATTGGTACTTTTGTATCATCGGTAGCCAACGGGTGAGGTCCAGGAGGACTGGAGTGTAGCGAATGTTGTGCCCTTATTCAAGAAGAGCAACAAAGAAAAACCTGGTACCTATAGACCAGTAAACCTGACATCTCTAGTAGGTAGGTTTCTTGATAAGGTTCTGAGAGAGAAGATATACATGGATTTGGAAGGGCAGGGTGTGATTATGAGCAGTCAGCACGGCTTTGTGCATGGGGAATCATGGCTCAAAAATTTGTTAGAGTGCTTTGGTGAAATGAAAGTAACTTGGTGGTATACCTGGTGTATATGGATTTCAGTAAGGCCTTCGGTAAGGTTCCACATGGTATGCTGCTCTGGAAGTTTAGATCACATGGAATTAAGGGGGAGCTGGCAAATCAAATCCAAAATTTGCTTGATGGTAGGAAACATTGAGTAATAGTGGAAGCATGCTTGTCAGACTGAAGGCCTGTGCTGAGTGGAATGCCTCAGGGGTCAGTTATGGGACTATTACTGTTTGTTTTATGCATGTGTGTGTGTATATATAACATATTACACACATCTATGATTTAGATGAGAATGTACAGGCATGAATTATAAGTTTCAAGGTGACACTAAAATAGACGGTGTCGTGGACAGTGAGGAAGACTATCAGGAATTTCAGAAGTTACAGCAGTGCTTTGATCAGGTGAGGAAGTGGGCCGAGAAATGGCAAATGGAGTTTAATACAGATAAGTGTAAGTTCTTGCATTTTAGGAAGTCAAAGCAAGGTAGGGGTTTCAAGGTGAATAGCAGGGTGTTTAGGAGTGTATTGAAACAAAGGGACTTTGGAATTCAGGTTCAAAGTTCTCTGAAAGTGGAGTCACAGGTAGATATGCAGTGAAAAAGGCATTTGGCAGACTGGCCTTCATCAGTCAGAGCAATGAGTTTCGAAATTAGGGAGTTATGTTGCAGTTATACAGGATGGTGGTGATGCAATACTGGTAGTGTTATGTTCAGTGTTGTTCACTTTGCTATAAGAAGGATGTTATTAAACTGGAAATAGTGCAGAAGAAACTTACAAGGATGATGCCTGGACTCAATGGTCTGAGTTATTGTGAGAGGTTGGGCAAGCTAGGAGTTTTTACTTTCGAGTGCGATACTGAGGGCGGATCTGATAGAAGTGTATAAGATCATGGGAAGCAAGGATAGAGTGAATGCACTCTGTCTTTTTTTTCCCCAGGGTTGAGCAACCATGGACCAGAGGGCATTAATTTAAGTTCCGAGGGGAAAGAGTAAAAGGGAACCTGAGGGGCAATTTCTTTTACACACGGGGTGGTATGCACATGGAATGAGCTTTCAGTAGAAGTGTTTGAGGCGGGTACATTCACAAAATTTAAAATGCATTTGGACAAATACACGGATAGGAAAGAATAAGAAGGATACGGGGCAAGTGCAGGGAAGTGTGGTTAATGTGAATGGACATTTCGTTCGGAATGGACCAGTTCAGGCTGAAGGGCCTGTCTCCGTGCTGTCGGATTGTCTGACTCTCACAATCATTGCTTGTCCCATTGAATGTTATATTGTACTTCCCCAATTCACTGGAGCGTAATTAACCCTCTCGTCTCCGGGCTTCCATGATGCGTGACCAGAATGTTCAAACATTCGATATTGTATTCAGACGCCGTGTAAAAATGCAACATATTGATCTCACTATTCCTCCAAAGCGCTTCAGAGCAAGGTTATTAATTAGTCCTCCTGACCACACAACACCAAATCTGAAATAACCTGCTCTCCACTTTGGTTCACAACATACTGTTCAACCGACCTGATATACACTTACGGAAGTTATTCTTCACAGTATTGGTAGTCACTTAGTTAATGCAGTTTCGGTGCAACTTGAGACAATCCAGTATTACTGCAGCACCCATGATTATTTGCTACTCATTCACAGGATGAGGGCGTCGCTGGATAACCAGCATTTATTGCCCATGCCAGAGGGCAGTTAAGAGTCAGCTGCGTTGTCTTGAGTCTGGAGTCACATGCAGGCCACACCATGTAAGGACAGTAGTATCCTTCCCTCAAGAACATCAGTGAACCAGATGAGATTTTCCAACAATCGACAATGGATTCCTCGTCATCATAATCCCTTGATTCCAGATACATATTGAATTCAAATTCCATCATCTGCCATGGCAGGTTTTGAAATCATATCCCCAGAATATGACCTGGGTCTCTGGGTTAAGAGCCCAGCGATAATGTCACTATGTCATTGCTTTCCCTTGCATTAACTTACATACCTAATTTCCAGAACGTATGATGTAAAGTATTTGCGTGATAGATTTGGGTTAGATATATAACATACTAATATTTGCTTCACCTTGCTCTTTGGAAGATCCACCCAAACTGATTCTTTTGGATGTGATGGAAAAGGTCTGTGGCGTTATTAGCGATAGACTTGGACAAGACGTTCAGGGAGACTCACCTCAACGCTGAGATGATCTGAAGAATTGGTCAGCAATACAGGACAAGCATCAATATTCTTTCCCCCCACTTTGCCAGGATAAGTGTCACCATATTCTTCTGCTCCCTCACACTCACTGTATATCTGTTATAACACCTACCCCTGACCAAGGCTCACATTCTATCTCCAAATAAGGCTCAAGCACGACCACACTCATTGTTGAATTCACACCTTCCCTCCCCGACTTTTTCTGTCACTGACACAATAGCCGCGCACACGAATACCACTGCATGGATACAACACTGTGGTCAGACTCCCTGCGGATATATCACCCTTCCCCCTTCCACTACACCAGCACTAATAGTAGGGGTACCCACTCCCACCCTCACTCCATCCCTCCTCTTCACCAATTCCAGGAGAAACAGCCTGGAATAGGACATAAAGGGCCAAGGCGGGTGTTAGAATGACCGATATCTGTTCCCTCACCCACTACCTCGACATGTGGCGAGGATCCTGGAAAAAAACACAGAGGACCAGGACACCTTGTGTGGAGATTGTGAAACATCGACATCCCACCAACCAAGTAAGCAGCAATGTTCAGGAAAGAGCAATTTTCAATTTAAACTTGCTGGCAGTTCCAATCTCATCTCTATCACTTTTCAGGCTTATTTAAAAGCATTAATGAAATACTAAAAATAAAAAAATAATGTTTATTCTCTTCAGTAAAAATGTTAAAAAGAAAAAAAGTAAACGGAATAAGTTCATTAGGAAAAATCTAAAATATGAGGTTCATTCAAAATTATGGGCATTCCCTCATAAATACTCGACATAATTTCTCTCACCAAAACTTCTTACGAGTGTTTGTATTCTTGTGTAATTTCAATGGAATATCGTGCCCTGCTATCAGATGCTCATAGTAAATGTCCCTTCCTCTCTGACCTTTTCGTAAACTGTCAATATATTTCCAAATAACTGGATGTTTCACATCAAACTCGCATTGTCATCTCCTGTGGGCAGCTTCTGCATTATTGTTTGTTTTGTCCTCATTGTTTAAAGTCCTTTCATATAAATGCCACATTTCAACTGTAAAAAGCGGTGGACACCGACCATTTCCTCTGCGTAATCTTCTATCTCCATAGTTATCCTCGAACCAGTCCAGCAGCGGTTGTAGTTCATCTGGAAGCGCATCAGACAAATGTTCAATAGCTTCATGAATGTTTTCAATCTGAATAAATGCATGACCAACTATCATTTTAGCTCTGAAAGACAGCTCTGAGTCAATGTTACACTTACTCAAGTGTCTTTTTAACATTTTTACGAAATGGAATAAACATTATTTTTATTTTTATTGCTTAGATTAATGCTTTTTTCGAAGCCTGAAAAGGAATAAATATGAGCTGCGCTGAAATAGTGCTGCGTCTATAAGTGTCTGCGGCAAAATGGGCTGCACCAAACAGACTCCAGCAAACAGAATGAAGTATTCAGTAAATTACACAGCACAGGGGGACGCCCTATAATCATCCCAGGCTGTTATGCAGAAGCAGGGGCGCCCTGGGTGGCTGTCAGGAAATGCAGAGTAGAGATCATTACTTATTTTGTGTTTGGAAAGCTGTAATGAGTGGAATTCTTCAGGGATCTGTATGAGGTCATCAACAAATTACAATCTATTCTAATGAACCGGATGAAGGAGATGGAGCTCAGTTTGATCATGCACCAGGATAGTCATTCAATAAGATGTCAAATGAAGAAAGAGCGTCTGCAATGGGATACAGACAGGGGAAGGACAGATCACCTGAAATTGGATACAGACGGGGGGAGGGCAGAGCGTTTGCAATGGGAGACAGACTGGGGGAGGGCCGAGCATCTGCAATGGGAGACAGACTGGGGGAGGGATGCACCTCTGCAATGGGCTGCAGATAGGGGAAGGGAAAAGCGTCTGCAACGGGATACTGATGGGTGAGGGCAGAGGGTCTGCTATTGGATACAGACGGGGAGGCAGAGCATCTGCAATGTGATACTGACGGGGGAGAGCAGTGCTTCTGCAATGGGATACTGACAGGAGGAGGGCAGAACATCTGCAATGGGACACAGACTGGGGGAGGGAAGAGCATCTGCGGTGGGATACAGACAGGGGGAGGAGAGAGCGTCTGCAATGGGATACAGACGGGGGGAGGGCAGAGCATCTGCGATAGGAGACAGACTGGGGGCGGGCAGAGGGTCTGGAATGGGACGCAGTCAGAGAGAGGACAGATCATCTGCAATGGGATGAAGATGAAGGAGGGCAGAGTGTCTGCAATGCGATATGGACGGGGGAGGGCAGAGCATCTGCAGTGTGATATAGACAGTGGAGGGAACACTGTCTACAGTGGGATACAGACGGGGGGAGGGCAAAGCGTCTGCAATGGGATACAGACAGCGGAGGGCAGAGCGAAGGCAGTGCGTCTACACTGGGATACAGACAGGGGAAGGCCAGAGCATCTGAAATGGAGACAGACTGGGGAAGGGATGCATGCCTGCAATGGGATACAGACAGGGGAGGGCACAGCGTCTACAATGGGATACAGACAGGGGAAGGCAAAACATCTGCAATGGGATACTGATGGGTGAGGGCAGAGTGTCTGCATTGGGATCCAAACAGGGGAAGGCAAAGCATCTACAATGGGATACAGACAGCGGAGGACAAGCGAAGGCAATGCATCTACAATGGGATACAGACAGGGGAAAGGCAAAGTGTCTGCAATGGGATACTGATGGGTGAGGGCAGTGCATCTGCAATGGGATACAGATGGGGAGACAGAGCATCGGCAATGGGATACAGACGGAGGAGGGCAGATTGTCTGCTATAGGATACAGACAGTGGGAGTGCAGAACGTCTGCAATGGGACACAGATTGGGGGAGGGCACAGCAACAAGCAATGGCATACAGACAGAGGATGGCTGTGAGCAAAGTTTCAGCAGAAAAAAAAGCAGTTCAATATATATGATGGAAACTTTCTGATTTGGGGAAAGGACGAAACAGCAGAAATTTATTTAAATGCAAGGAGAATGCAGAACTCAGTGTTACAGAGGGATTTGTGTGTCTTAGTACATGAATCACATCAAATTAACCTGAAGATGTAGCAAGTGATTTGGAAGGTAAATGTCGTGATTCTGTTTCATGCAAGGGGTGTTGGGTATGATCTTAGCGATGTTTTCTGCATCAGTACACGGCATTGCTGAGATTACATCTGTTGTATTATGTGTAGTTATAACTGTATAAATTGAAAATAAAAAAAACAAAATTGTTTTCGAAATGTCTCAAAGATATTTCTCTTTACGCATTCTTGGGATGAAGACATTACGTTATGAAGAATTAACGGTTCGGCCTGAGAGTGAGGGATGTTTTATTGACCATATAAGATCTTGAGAAGAGTGCAGTTGGTGAATACTGGATGAATATTTCTTCTTGTGTAAGAGAATAAAACTGGGGAAATTCTTTAAGAATAAGTCAGTTTCAAAGGAAAGGTCACTGGACAGAAAAATTGAACTGTGAATTCTCTTCCTACATGCCGACAGACAAGCTGAGCTTTTCCAGCAATTACTGTATATGTTTAAGAGTATTCATTTTAACACAGATATTGTGAAGACATGAAACGCTTATTTTTACATTATGCAAGCACATATTAACAGATCTTCAAAACAATTACGACCATTTATTGTGAATGAATTGATTCTGCAATAACGCACTGACCTGGAGTCAAAAATGTAATGGAGTCATATAGTTCAGACAATGTTCAAGAAGAGCTCACGGAGTCCAGTGTGGGACTGATAACGTTACTGATTTAACTTACACATGGAAAATGTAGCCTATCTGTGGAGAAACATTCTATTGCTCCCTTTCTGTTTCCCTATCGCTCATCACAGGAATGTGTGGAGTGAAAAAAAGCCCAGTCGTCTTTCCCACTAATGGGCGATTCCTGATGAGGTTTCATTAGAATCTCCCCATTGCCTGAAGCAAAACAATTCAGCCAAATTCAACTCTTTCATGAAGAAATCCCATTGTCAGAAGGCAGTGCAAGGAGAATAACTACAGAAGTAATTATCTGACTCGATAGTGAAGGGAACAGATTGGAGATTCGGTGGCTGCAAATGGGAATCCGGAATGGTGTGTCGCCTCCTACTTGCCAGGTCCAGGATGTCTCAGAGCGGCTGCAGAACGTTCTCACTGGGGGTGGGGGTGTAGGTGGGGGTCGGGGGGGAGCGGGAAGCAGACAGAAGTCATTGTGCACATTGGTACAAAGGAAAGAGTGACACAGGTAGAAATAGTGATGACATTCTGCAGAGTGATTGTGGAGAGCTAGGGAAAAGGAGAAAAGACAGGACCATGACAGTGGTAATATCCAGTTTATTTCCAGTGCTCCATGCTAGTGAAGGTAAGAACAGGAGGATATGGCAGATGAAGGAGTAGCTAAAGAATTAGTGCAGGGGGCAGAGATTTTTGGATTACTGGTATCTTTTGTGGGGCAAGGCAACGTGTTCAGGAAGGACGGGTTGTACCTGAACTGGAAGGGGACCAATATCCTGGCAGGCAGGTTTGCCACTGCTGCAAGGGAGGATTTCAACTAGATTGGCTGGGGTTGGGTGGGGGGGTGTGGTGCATGTGTGATCCTCAATAGTAGGGAGTCAAGTGCGAGGCTGGAAGGAGATACAGTAATCAGAAACAGTAAAATGAAAAGGCAGGTCAGGCTAGACAATGACAGAGAGCAAGGAATGTCTGTTGGATTAAATTGCAACTGTTTCAATGCAAGATGGCTGACAGGTAAGGCCGATGAACTCAGGGCATGGATCGGTGCGTGGAACTGGGATATTATAGCTATTACTGAAACATAGCTAAGGGAGGGACAGCACCGGCAGCTTAAAGTACCAGGGTACAGGTGCTTTATGAGGGACAGAGATGGTGGAAGGAGGAGACAGGGAGTTTCATTGTTGATTAAGGCGAGTACCACAGTAGTAAATGGAGATAAAATAACTGATGGATCATCCTGTGAGTATTTGTCTGGGGAGCTAATAAATAAGAAGGGAATGGTGATAGTATTGGGATTGTACTATAGACCCCCAAATAATAAACAAGGAATTAGGGGAACAAAAATATGCTGACAGACTGGGGAGACTTGCAGGGCCAATAGGATTGCATTAGTAGGAGATTTTAATTTTCCTAACATAGACTGGGAAAGACATAGAATTAAGGACTGAGATGGGGTGTATTTATTAAGTGTGTTCAGAATAGTTTCCTCAAGCAGTAAGTAGAGGGTGCAACTCGGGAAGGGACGAAGCGTGACCTACTGTAAGATCTGGGGCAGGGCAGGTGACTGAGGTGACAGTGGGGGAGCACTCCGGGACCAGTGACCATAGTTCTATTAATTTTTAAATAGTTATGCAGAAGGACAAAACTGCTCCACATGTTCAAGTTCAAACTGGGGGCAAGGCGAATTTTGGTGGAATGAGACAGGAGCTTGTAGGGGTTGGTTGGAGGAGTTTGTTTGCAGGCGAAGGGACCTCCTGCAAGTGGGAGGACTTTAAAAGTGAAATGACTACAGTTCAAGGTCTATATGTGGCTCAGATCCAGGCAGCTGTGATCGAGGGAATACCTGGAGGCATACAGGGGATACAGTAGTTTACTGAAGAAGGAAATCAGGAGGGTGAAAAGGGGGCACAAAATAGCTTTGGCTGAGAAGATTAGGGTGAATCCAAAGAGGTTCTTTAAGTATATTAAAGAAAAAGGAATAACGAATTGAGAATATGACCCTTCGAGTTCCAAAGTGGACATGCACGTCTAGAATCGTAGGAGATTTGTGAGATTCTCAATGAATATTTCTCCTCTGCCTTTACCGTGGAGAAAAAGATGAAGTCTAGGGAGGTTAACAAAGGTAGTAGTGTTATCTTAGGGTGAGTCAATATCACAGGAGAAGACGTGTTGGATGCATTAGAATGTATGAAGGTGGATAAATCTCCTGGTCCTAAACAGATGCATCCAAGAATACTGTAAGAGGCTACAGAAGAATCTACGGGGACCCTGGTTAATACTTTTGCATCATCGTTAGCTACAGTTTAGGTTCCAGAATATTGGAGATTAGCAAATGTTGTGCCATTATTCAAGAAGGGAAGCCAAGAATAATCTGGGATCTATAGATCAAGAAACCTAACAACTGTGGTAGGTACGTTACTTGAGAAGACTCTGAGGGATGAGATATACATGCATTTTGAAAGATAAGGTTTGTTTAGAAATAGTTTTTGGACAGATTCCCTACAGTATAAGAACAGGCCATTTGGCCCAACAAGATCACACCGACCCTCCAAACAGTGACCAACCCAGTCCCATTCCCCTGCCCTATATGTACCCCTGACGAATGCACATAACACTACGGGTAACTTGGCATGGACAATTCACCTGAGCTATGCATCTTTGGATTGTAGAATGAAAATGGAGCACCCATAGAAACACACAAAAATACAGTGAGAATGTGCAAATTCCACACAGAGAGTCACCCGAAGCTGGAACCAAACCTGATCCATAACACAATGAGGCAGCAGTACGAACTACGGAATCACCATGCCAGCTTTACCTTTTTCAACACAATTCAATGACATAGGTACAAAATCTATTCTGCCCTTCATCCATGATGCACGTTCCAATATTACATACAATGGATAATTTATTCTCCACTGAAAATGTCATCTTATTATTATTTACTAATTCGTATGTTATTATTAATTTTAGTAATTATCATTAATAGATGTTTTTAGACTGGAAAGATTTGTGAGTGGGAGATCATGCCTCTCCAATTTGTTTGAGTTCATTGATGAAGTGACCAGAAATGTTGATGAGGGTCGGGCGGTATACGGAGTCTGGATGGGTTTCACTAAGGCCTTTGACAAGGTTACCATTGATAGGCCGTTCTGGAAGGTTGGAATCGCATGGGAGCTGCAACTTGTACACACAATTGGCTTCATGGTAGGAAGCAGAGGGTAATAGTGGAAGGATGCTCTCGGACTGGAGGCCTGTGACACATGAAGTGCCTCAGGGGTCGCTGCTGGGCCCGTTGCTCTTTGTTATCTGTGTCAATGATATTCTTGCGAATGTACAAGGCATGATTAGGAAACTTGAAGATGACACTAAAATAGGTGGTATCGTGGACAGTGAGGACGTATATCAGAAATTGCAGCCGGACCTTTCAAACTGGAGAAGTGGGCCGAGGAATATTTTGGCATCGTTAGATCAAGGTAGGAGTTTCATGGTGATTGGTAGGACCTTAAGGAGTGTAGCAGAGCAGAGGGACCATGGAGTTTAGGTCCACCGTTCTCTGAAAGTGGTGTCATAGTTAGATATGGTAGTGAAGTAGGCTTTTGCCACACTAGCAAGCATTGGTCAGGACATGGAGGAGAGCAGTTGGGAAGTTATGTTGCAGTTATACAGATGTTGGTGAGGCTGCACTTGTAGTGTTGTGTTCTGTTTTAGTCACATTGCGATCAGGAGGATGTTTTTAATTTCGAATGTGTGCAGATGGATTTTACAAATATATAGCCAGGTCTCAACAATATGAATTTTTCGGGAGAGGTTGGACAAGCGAGGACTTTTTCTTTGGAGAATAGGAGACTGAGAGGGATCTTATAGAAGTTGACATGGAAAGGATAGATCCAACCTTTTTTTCCGGGAGTTGGGGAATCGAGGAAGCGAGGGCATCAATTTAAGGTGAGAGGGGAAAGAATAAAAGTGAAACTGATGGAAACTGTTTTACATAGAGAGTGGTACACAAAAGGAATGAGCTGCCAACAGAAGTGGTTGCAGCATTTATATTAACGATATTTAAACGGCATTTGGGCAAGTACATGGACAGGAAAGGACGAGAATGCTAAGGGCCAAGTGCTGGGAAATGAGGTTAGAGTGGTTGGATATTTGGGTCAGCATGGACGAGTTTGGGCCAAAGGGCCTCTCTGCCTCTCTCCATGCTGTAAGACGTGATGACTCTACAAATAGAACAGCATTTGGGTCAAACTCTCATTTTTCCTTTGGTCATGAGTTTGAATCATATTTGGACAATGTTCTTTCAAGTTAACTTTGCAGATATTTCGCTTTTCAGTTTATTATCGACAATCCGTGTGTGTGCGCGGGTGTGTGTGTGTGTGTGTGTGTGTGCGTGTGAGTATCTGTGTGTGTTTCTCAGCAAAATATCATTGTACATATTTGCAATATCCTCTCGTCATTCCCCTTTCCATCATAGTTTGAGTACATTTGCATTGGTCATAAACGTGTTGTTTCAGCAGATTAAAGAAATCTGCTTGACTTGTTCCTAACACTGACCCTGCCACACTCTGAGAGCTATATCATTGGCCATATCACCAACTTAGTTATTTTATTTGTGGCCAGTGGAGGAGTGGGGCGAGAAAAGGGAGAAGTAAGCCAAAATAACACAGGGAATTATCGGCTCAATCAGCCAACGTTAGCGCCGAGGCGTTCGTTGGAGAGGATTCTGAGGGATAGGATTTACATCTATTTAGAAAGACAAGGACTTATTAGGGATAGTCAGCATGGATTTGTGTGATGCAAATCATGTCTAATTAATGTGATTGCGTATTATGAAGAGGTGACAAAGAAGATTGAAGAAGACACTGTGGTAGATATTGTTTACACAGACTTCAGCAAGGCATTTAATAAGGTACTTTATCGTAGGCAGATTACTAAGATTAGGTTATATGTAATCTAGGAAAAACTAACCAATTAGATACAAAATTGGATTGAAGGTAATGGATTATTTTCCAGACTGAAGACCTGTGGCCAGCGGTGTGCTGATAGAATCAGTGGTAAGCTCACTGCTTTTCATTACGGATGTAAACAATTTTGATGTGATTATCAGAGGCATGGTTAATAAGCTTACAGATAACAACACCAAGGTGGTGCAGTGGACAGTGAAAAATATAACGGGATCCTTGACGATCAATGAGCCAAGGACTGGCAGATGGAGTTTAATTAAGATATTTGTGAGGTTTGCATTTTGGTAAGTTAAAGCAGGGTAATGCCCTTGGGATTGTTGCTGAACAAAGAGACCCACGGGTGAAGATTCATAGTTCCTTGAAAGTGCAATTTAAGTCGGTAGAGTGGTGAGGAATATAGTTGGCACGATTGCCTTAATAGGTCAGAACATTGAGTATAGGAGTAGGGGTAGCATGTTGTGCTTGTACAGGACGGAGGTGAGGCCACTTTAAGAATACTGCGTACATGTCAGTTGACTCTGCTAAAGGATGGATGTTGTTAAGCTTGAATGGGTGCAGAAAAGACTTACAAGGATTTTCTGGAACCTGCGGGTTTAAGCTACAGGGAGATGATGAACAGGTTGAGGCCTTTTCCCCCTGGACTGTCAGAGGCTGAACGGTGACATGACAGAGGTTTAAAAACTCCTGAGGGGCATGGATAGTCTGAATGGGCAGGGGCGTACACAACTAGACCGCATAGTGTGAAGGTGAAATGGCAAAGACATAGAAGGGACCTGAGGTGAAACATTTTCATACAGAGGCTGGTGGGTGTACTGTCAGAGGAAGTGGTGAAAGCGGGTACAATTACATGTTTAAAATATATCTGGAAAGGTACATAAATAGGAATGGTTAAGAGGGATGTGGGCCAAATGCTGACAAGTGGGA
Source organism: Chiloscyllium punctatum (assembly GCF_047496795.1). Lineage (NCBI taxonomy): Eukaryota > Metazoa > Chordata > Chondrichthyes > Orectolobiformes > Hemiscylliidae > Chiloscyllium > Chiloscyllium punctatum. The sequence goes on along the minus strand of NC_092762.1, from coordinate 14,719,995 downwards.
CGAGATCTGATTAAGATGCCAGATTGGTGTGGACAATTTTGACAAAAGGATCTGTTTCCATGCTGTATGACTCTCTTATTCTACCAACGCGATGAGGGAAAATTCTAAAAGGGCCATTCGAATGGGAATTCTCTTCCCCGGAAGTTTGTGGTGCCTCACTGATTACAAGTATTCACAGCTGAGTTAGTTAAAGATTTAACAGAGAAGTGTTTCATGGATAATGGGACACAGACAGGACGATGAGGCTGAGACCACAATCTGATCAGCCACAATCTTAATGCCTGTTGGAGAAGGCTCAAATTCTCTAATGACCCACTCTTGTTCCTTAGTCCCATGTTTCTGCTTTCCAATCAACCCCTCAAACCGGCTAGACAGGAGCTATTGGAGTCCACTATCTGTTATAGCATGGTGCACATAAACAGAGGAGACCATTTCGTCCCTCAAGACTGTCCCACACTGTTTGGGAGCTTTGGAAAATATAACTGGAAGACACAGGCTAGATATAAAAGAGGCCCCTCATCTCTCTTTACAGGGCTTTCCCTCTCTGTAACTTGTGCTTCATTTGTTGATCATGTTATAGACCCAGATTCACTGTGAATACAGCCCCCAAATCTCACCAAGCGATGCCTCACAAAATCCGCTGGTCTCACTGATTGCAACATTCCATAAAAGACCTTCCAGGAAAATAACACCAACTAACTTTCCAATAACAGAATGCGAGAACATCAGAAGTAGGGGCAGGTCATTCACATCCCAAGCCTGCCTTGCCCTTCACTAAGATCAAGGCTGACCTGCTCCAAGTCTCAAATATTCCTCAATGTCCAAGTCTTCTTGAGCACTTCCATAGAATACAGAACAAAGAACAGTATTGATTTGGAGATGTCGGTGTTGGACTGGGGTGTACAAAGTTAAAAAGCACAAAGCACCAGGTTATAGTCCAACAGATTTAATTGGAAGCACACTAGCTTTCCTTCATCAGGTGATAGTGGAGTGCTCAATCCTAACACAGAATTTATATCAGAAATTTGCAGTGAGATATAACTGAAATTATACATTGGAAAATTGATTGCTAAGCAATCTGTTAGAATACCATGATAGTTTCACTTCCTTCATATGTAAATCACAAAAAACGTTTTTTTAAAAGTTGCATTCTCAGGTTAGCTGCTATCAATGGTGATAGCTAGACAATATGGTGAAGTTGTTGCCCCCTGTGTTGTCTGTCTAGGCCATGATGTTTTGGTGAGATCATGCAGTTTTGCATGAATTCATGCAGTTTTTGAGCTCAGAGTTCTACATGAATGCATGCAATTAGGACCTTCTGCCCTCGACGTTGTGCTGTTTATCATACTCTAAGATCAGACTAACCTACATGCTTCCGTTCACTTTGTTCCATGTGCCGATCCAAGAGTCTCTTAAGTTTCCCTCATGTATTTGACTCTACTACCACCGCTGGCAGTGCATTCGACACACCCACCACTCTCTGTGTAAAAACTCTATCGCTGATATCTCCCCTAAACCTTCCTCCAATTGCATTAAAATTATTCCACTTAGTCACAGACATTTCTGCCCTGGGAAAATGCTTCTGGCTATTCACTCTCTCTATGCCTCTCATCATCTTGTACACCTCCAGTGAGAAAAGCCCTCGCTCCCTCATGGTTCCTTCATAAGACCTGCCCTCGAGTCCAGGTAGCATCCTGATAAATCTCCTCCTGGTCAATCGCACTTAATGAGAATTAACTAAGACCTCTACACTTTTTGGAGTTATTCATGGCACAAGGGAAGATAATTATCATTGGTGGGCATCAATCATCTCAGCCATGGGACACATCTGCAGGAGATCCTCAGCCTAGCTTCCTCAGCTCAGGCATCTCCAGTTTGTCATCATAGAATCCCTACAGTGTGGAAGAAGGCTATTCAGCCCATTGAGTCCAAACTGAGCAGATTAGATTCCCTACAATGTGGAAACAGGCACTTCGGCCCAACCAGTCCATACCGACCCTCCGAAGAGTAATCCACCCAAACACATTTCCCTCTGACTAATGCAACTAACATATTGGACAACTTAGCATGGCAAATTGACCCGTCCTGAACATCTTCGAACTGTGGGAGGAAACCGGAGTACCCGGAAGAAACTCATACAGACAAGTGGGGAATGAGCAAACTCCATACAGACAGTTGCCCAAGGCTGGAATCGAACCTGGGACCCTGGCGCTGTGAATCAGCAGTGTAAGCTACTGAGCGACCGTGCCAGCAGAAGAGGGGGCATTCACTGAAGTTTACAAAGTTTTCAGGACAAGTTGTCCCTCTTCAGCTCTTGAAACAATCTGTGACCATGTGCAGCAAGACTTGGATAACATTCAAGATCGTGCTGTTAAAGTCTGGGTAACATTTAAGTAACAGCACAGTACATTTACACAGTAAGAGGAGGAGTTTATTCAGCACCTCAATCTGTTTTCACAAGAATGTGAGGAAGCCATTCATCCCATCCCATCAAAACTACTGGACAAGAAGAAGGATAGACCACTCAGTCCCTCTTGCCTGTTGCACAGGAAGTCAGGGAGTCTACTCTCTCCCACATGTCACATACATGGGAACAGACAGAACCATTTCATACCCGGAGTCACTTACAAAGTATCAGGAAGAGGTTATTCAGCTTGTCAAGCCACTAACGCAGGAACAGGAATGTGTCAGAGATACTCCAACATCACAAACAAATGAAGCAGGGGCTGCACAGACAGACTGCTCCAAATTGATCCACATGGCTTAATTACTCATGGCACATTGGTGTAACTTTAACATGGTTTTCTGGCAGTCGGAATGAAGCCAACATTTTTTAGCCATTCTCCAAGTTACCTTCCATCTCCAAGAAGGCAGACCCATGGTCTCTGTGGAGGTCAGAAACTGGTGGGGAATAACTAACTGTTTCAGAATGAAGGTATTTTGGCTGCTGACAGGATTGTGTACAAAGTGAAATTCAATGCAGTGTCACACAGTAACTGTGCATTAAAGTGTTCAGAGTTCATTCAGAGCCTGTACCTCACTGTCAATCAACATGGCGGCTCTGCAGATGCACATAAACTGTCGTGAATCAAACATATAATGAAAAGCATGAAATTTTCACCCTATTCAGCTGTTTGGGACATAATGAATTTCTGTCCATATCCATCAAGCTTCAACTTCTTATTATCTCACAGCGCTACAGATTAAACACAGTTACTGCACTCTCTCCGCATGGTAACATCATGCTATTGTTTAGTCTGGTCAAAATACATTCCACTCTCTCAGTGACAAAGGGATCATTGTTTATAAAGCAGACAAAATCTTTACAAAATGCACCAAATACTCTCTCAAAAACACGATCAGTTGGAAAGATATTCTAACTTTTGTACCTCAATCATTTTGCATGAAGAACCACATATCATTTAGTTCCTGACCCCGTATGAATTCTGTCAGTGACTTATGACCAAGGACATCCAGGTCCTTTTCAACAAAAGCACTCGCCCACCTCTCTACCATTTAATAAATATAAATGTACATGATGATATCGGTTGTTCACATCTGAATCATTATTCTACCTTGTGAACAGCTATTGCCCAAACATTGATCCTGCTGCCACCCATCAATCCTTCAGTCCAGAGAAAAACAGAATTCTTCTCGTATCTCCTTTACCCAATTTTTAATCCATGTGGTATATATTCCACGCCTACCTACCCATGGACTCTAACATTCCCCACTCACCTGTATTCAGACATGTCAAGCGTCTTCTAAAAATACAAATACTCCAATCCCATTGGTTCTCAACTGTTGATGTCACAACGGACAATCTCCACAAACAGGTTTATCAAAGATCATTTCCCTTTCCTGAATCTAGGCCGAATGAACCAAATCAAATCATTATTCTCCAAGTACGTAGTTGTCACTTTCCTTATAAAATGCTCCAATATATTATTCTCACAGCGGACATCAAGCTATTTAGTTTTCTGTTTTCCCTCTCCATCCTGTTTGAAATATTTAAGTTTACAATAGTTGTTTTCCACTCTGCAGCATCCTTTCCAGGATCTAACCAGCTTTGAGGAATAATCAGCAATTCTTTCACTAGCTCTGATCTCATCTCAATCACTCTGGGATGGAGCTCATCAGATGCAGCAACTTATGAAACTTCAATTCCATTAGAATTTCAATAACATACTCTTCATTACTTCTGATTTCCTGCAGTCTCCCATTTTTACCAATCACTCTGTTCCTTAATATTTCTGCAAGTTAGTTTCTGTACCATCCCCTGTGGAGATGGAACCATTGCATTCCTCTCAACAGGCAGGTGGTTTCTGACTGCTTGTGAATACATTGGAGGACTGCACTTCGGAGATGGATATATTACCCACTGCTGCCTGGAAATTTCCAGAATCAATCCAGTTTAATTCATCGTGAGTGTCAGCACAATCCTGTCCCTGGTGTGAGATGACAGGTTATACTGAAGGACGGGATACAGCTCAATGACCACCTCAATGTTGAGACAAGCTGGTTTTATACTTTACAACTGAATAGGTGCAGCATAGACAAATATTCCTGGAAATCCCAGAGAGTATAGTACAGTGTCCTGCTCCTCCCTGTTTACACAGCTTCCCTTCTTTGTAGTCGCAGCTACATTTGTAAATCATGGACCTAGCCACATTGTAAATGCATATCCAGAGTGGTGTCCCCAGACCCTCAGGGTTCCCTGAATGAACCCAGTAGCTGACATCACAATCCTGAGAACACCATTCACAGACCCTCCACTGACTTTCTAGATGACAGCAGCAAGTCAATTCCCCACACCCACAGTGCATTCATTCAGTGTTGAAAATGCCTCGGTCTCCTCAGTTTCTCTTCCTGGCTGAGAAAGCTGTTACATCTCCACACAGTCGCACAGTAACAATCCCTCTCTCCAGAGAAGCAGTTGACAATGGAACATTACGTTTCTCACTATCTCAGCGACTATAAGTATTGCTGATGGAGTTGTTCACCACACCTGAGAGAGGAGAGATAGAGGAACATAACTCACGGTAAGCAGGGGCATCCCATAATAAATATGATATTCAGGAATATGTGAAAAGTGGAATTGTTAGAATAACTTCCCATTCTGTTTTCCTTCCAGTCCATCATCAGCTATCACTTTGCTTGCTTTTCCTTTCTCTCTCTCTCTCTCTCTCTCTCTCTCTCTCTCTTGCTGGACATCATCCACTCAACACAAACCGCCCACTCATCCTTCCAACCATCCCTGATATCATAATATTATTTTTCAGTTGCATTCAGTTTTGATAGGTCCACTGAACTCGAAACACTATTTGTGTTTCTTCAGACAGACTGCCATACCTGCTGAGATTCTCCAACATTCTTTCAGACGGTGGAGAATTTTATTTCAGATCGCCAGCATCCACATTTCCTTGGTTATTTCACCTTTAATGTTGTTGTTTCGCGGGTTGCCAGCATCACTGGCAAGGGCAGCATTTTTGTCCATCCTAACTGCCCTTGACCACGCGGCCATTTGTCAAGACAATATGGAGACAACCAGATTGTTGTGGTTCTGAGGTGACACTTAGTTCAGACAGGGCAAACATGTTAGGTTTCTTTACCAAAGTTTATTAATAAAATAAGAAAAGAAATCCTGATGGTTTATGGTTGCTATGAGTGAAATTAGGTTTCATCCCAATTTTTGGTATTGGAATTTAAATATAGTCATCGACTGTGGTCGGATTTCAGACAATGCTTTTAGAGTCATAACCCGTGCCTCTGAATTACACAGTCAGTGATATTATTACTCTGTTTAAGAGTACCTGTTGTGAAGTAACTGTACAGACAAGAACAAGTTTGTGGTCAAACTATTTGTAACTGGAAGAGAGGTCAGAAGAGAACTGGGGCCATAAAATCTGTCGTTAACGAAGGGGTAGGTGATGGCGAAGTCAGCAACAGAACTCAGGCAGAGCTGGAAATTGGGGATATTATGAAGGTGGGTGTCGGAAGATTTGATGACAGAGAGAATATGGAGACATAAAAAAGTTCACGATAAAAAGGGACTCAATATTCCGAACAGTCTTGTTCCTTCTCAGATGCTTATGAGTGAGCACTTTGGAAATGCATGAGAAGGAAGTGGTGTTTGTGACTGAAAGTTTATGTATTTGTTAAATATAATCAACCAGAATAGCAATAACATTCAGCATCATTTATAGAATTGACAGAGATAGACTTACCAGGAACACCAATAATAGCGAGGATGGGATAGTACCCAGCTTGAATAATCATTAGTACGACTCGTATCCGCAACTCTAACGGTGGCCAATCCTGAGAAATCAAGAATAGACCCCAGGATAAACTCCTGTCCATTGTTGGAACATTCCAGTCTAATGTTCTCAGATTCTGATCCATTGTTGGAACATTGCAGTCTAATGTTCTCAGATTCTGATCCATTGTTGGAACATCCCAGCCTAATGTTCTCAGATTAAAATCCATTGTTGGACCATTATAATGTTCTCAGATTCTGATTTTTCTCTCTTTCTCTGTAGCTGCTGATCCCAATCTTGTTGAGGTTGACTCTGCGCCGAATACTATGGCATAACAAGTTGAAAGAAGTCCGTAATTATGCAAGAGGGAAATCCTCCAGTGACCCAGGTGGGTCCAGGAAGACTGATATTAATCACAGTCACTGAACAAACAGCTTCAGTTAACCCATTTCACGGCAACTCTGATATATCACAATAATACTTGGTGTGGGTGGGATTTTGATATCACTGATTATTGGTCTAATAGCATATCTCCAGTTGTAAACATAGAGGTGAGGGAGAGAGATAATTCTTTCTCTTCACAAGCTCGATGATTCTGCTGTGTGTTGGCAGCGTAGGAATTGCTGGGCTCCCGAGGGCGTCTGTGTCTGATCACCAGGCCTGCTGCATCTTTTCGTTTTATTTATTTATGTTTAACTTTGACTTTTGTCTGTCCAGGTTTAACGGCTTAGATGGGTTTAAGCATTTTTAAGAGACACCTACGGAGCCATCGACGATGTAGATACAGTCCATTCCTTGTGTTCTTGCAGCCACGGCCCGGTCCTGTGGAGTGATTGTCAAGATCTCACAGAACCAGGATTCTTAGTTTTACCTTTCAGTAGTTATTGCTGGGGTCTCAGCAGAGTTGGAAGGCAGGAAATCTCTCCCGGGTGCTACACACTCTCTGTGTGATCTCTCTCGGAACTGTCTTTTGATGTTCTTTCCTCCTGGATTGGGGAACTGCATGGGAGACAATCTGTTTCCTGCATTTGTTTTTTGACATTTGTGTGCTTATTGGACGATACCATATTGGAGCAGTTACTGTATAGGTATTAAGTAAACTGTTTTTCTGCTAAGTTTTCCAACAGAATTAAGTTATTGGAAGTTCCTCTTCATTTTGTTGTCTTTTATCGACAGTATTCGAATAAATTGTGTTTTGCTTAATGTCGAATAGTTCGACCAAGTAAATTTTATCTGAAACATATCACCTCACATTTACCAGCGGAATGAGCCAAGCTGGATTAGTGATAGTCATGTCAGGAATTATATCAGATACTCAATCCATCTCTCAGATCCAGCCCGGACGCGTATAAGGCCAGATAAAGTACCTGCTCAGCATGAAGCACTGCGTAGACCAGGCTGGTGTACTGCTCAGCAATCCGTCCAGGATTGAACACTGTTTAGAACTCACCAGTTCACAACTTATCGGTCCAACAGTGCACTGAGCTATAAACTTGGATAGATAATCTTTTCAGCACAGGGCCTTGTGCAGAATACACAAAGGCATTGTTCTATACACACGGACTGGATATCTGTGCAGTATGGGGAGCTGTGCAGTGCATAGCAGTGAATTTATCTATTAATCTGGAGCAGTTACCTTCCCAGCATACACAGATAGATGACGGGGGAATCAGTTTTAATACCAACAAATGGGAGGAGCTTGGTTTAAAGCGAGGGGGAGATTGAGAGAGAATTTCACAGAAGGATCTGATAGAAGGTTTAAAAATTGTGAAATGAAAAGATTTCGATAGCATCTTGCAATATAGGTCACTGTTTCCAGGAATGATGGTTGAGCAGGATATTGGTGTAAGTTAAGATGATGGAGAGTTTTGGATAAACATTTGTCCTGCAGCTTTGGAATTGGGAGTTGGATCAGCAGAGTCTTCGACTCATTGGGCTGAATCGAACAATAATTTGTCTCAGTGCCATTTTCATTGAGTGCGACAGAAGGAATGTCTGCACGAGGCTGAGCTAATTTCCTGGTGTTATCTTATCGAACTCACCTCATTAACTACCCACCGCATCCCATGGTGTCCCTCTCATTCAATACCAGCCTGACTTTCCCACCCATCATGGCTGCAATTACACACCATCGCCAGGGTACCCCTGGATATTCAGTGATCCCTGGCACTGCTGCCATCGGTAAAAGGACAAGTTTTGAGCTGCCCTGCACAGTTTACCCGAGCATGGCAGATTAGGGAAATTACACCACAGCTTGTCAACAGGGGCACGGAGGGCTGGGTGAATGGTCTGATATAAAGCGGGACCATTCTCTTCCCAGAGCGACCAGCACCACCAGACTCATCGAGTATGATCTGAGCACACCACTCAGCTCAGTGCAGTATCTGCGGTCTGAAGAAATGTCCAGCAATACAGGAAAAGCATCAATAACCTTCCCCGCTCTGGCAGGATAAGGGTCACTGTATTCTCTGAACTCTCTCACACTCACTGTATATCTGTTAGCGCCTTCCCCAGAATAAGGCTCCATCACTCTCACCACTGCAATGCAGCACCTTCTCTCTCTCTCTCTCTCTCTCTCACCTCCCCAATACCCCCACATGGTTATAAAATGTTCTTATGAGTGCTGTTTCTAGAATTCTCTGGATGATGTCATTTGTACAATGTTCCAGATAATTTTCAAAATAATTCAACTTTAGCAAACTGTTCATCCTCCGATATGTAACCCATCAGAGGAAGGAGCAGAGTTTACCTTTTTTAAAAATCACTCAGGATGATAGGGCCTCATGAGTCCATTAAGCCTCTTAAATATGCTCCACTATTCAGACAAAGAGAGCACTTAGACACTTGAAGACTCACTCTCTTCTTGAAGGCAGGCGCCACTCTGGAGTTTCGCCAGTTTCACTGGAACATTCCTGTAATCTTGAGAGTTATGGAATATTTCACACAGTGCCACCAGTCACTCTGTAACCACTTCTATTAAAGCAAGCTATGAATTGCTGGTGAGCTGTTTACCCTTGGACTTTTCTGTTTGAGAAAGGCCTTGTACGTTTTGTTAGAGACTATGCAAAACTTTCATCTGACTACAATTTTGTTTATAATGTTGAAACTCTTTGTGCCTTCCCCTGTGAGGAACGATGTAAAATACTGTTTTAATTTCTCTGCCTGTTCCCTGAAACCAGTTCCCCAGTTACAAGTTCCCGGTGTCCCACATATTCTCTCCTGCCTTTCTTCCAAGTGTCACACATACATCAAAAACGTTTTTTTATTTGATATGGGAAAACTCTTGCGGTTAGTTTCTTTTCATATTTCTTGCCAGTTTTGGAATATTTTTCTTTGTATTTTGTTTTATACAATCTGCTTCTGGTTCCAAAAGTAAACTTCCCAAATGTGGCCGACGCCAGAGCGCCCCAATCTGCATTCTTCTTTGTGATTGATTAGCATACTTCACAGTCTTTGTACATCATGGGTGGTTCATCTTCACATCTTCATATCATCTTCTTTTTGACAGGAGTCAATCGTTACTGAGCGTTATTAAGCAGTACCTGCTTAAATGTCCCCCCCCACCACACACACACACACACACACGCACACACACACATCTGCTGACCTTCACCTATGTCTGTTTTCACACTCCGTGTTTGACCAGATATATGACAAATATCTGTATTTGAAATGCCTGGCTATTTTCAATCATTGAGGGGGAACCTACTATGTGGCTGAACACATGATCAGCTGAGGGTGTCTCCATTCTCACAGTTTCCCTGCCTCTGTCATTTCTGTAATATGATGCCGCATTCTTTTGGGAAGGTTCATACATGTCATCCTTTACACTCGAACGAGAAATCACTTCACTCTGATGGACTGAGCTTTCAGCTGTGACTGTCCCGTCTCCCTCACTTCTGCTCTCACTCCGTCCTCTCCTTCGCAGAACAATGACTGATCTCCCTTGTCCTCACTTCCTACTGCACTGGAATCTACATTCACTGAATCAATGCCGCCTCCACCACCTCCAGCAGGACAGCACCATCAAACACATCTTCCCCTTCCATCCACTGTCAGCATTTCACAGGGACCACTCCTTCTGTGGCACCCTCCATCATCCCGAACACTTCCCCACACCCCCATGGCACCTTCCCATGTAAATGCAGGAGCTGCAACATTTGCCCATTCACCTCTTCCCTCCTCACTGTCCAAGGCCCTAAACACACCTTCCAGGTTAAGCAGCATTTCTCGTGTACACTTTCAATCCAGTTTCCTGTTATTGCTGCTCACAATGCTGTCTCCTTTACACTAGTGAGCCAAAGAGAAACTGTTTTGAGGAACATCTCCACACTGTCTGTATAAATGACCCTGACCTTCTGATTGCTCCCCATTTCAATAACCCACTTTGCTCTCATGATTATGAGAATTCTTTGAGAAGTTAATGATGGGTTGGACCAGAGAGAGATACCTATCTGAACTTCCAGAAGGCCTCTGATATGGTCCCGCACAGGAGGCTGCAGAGTAAGATAAGGACCCATGGTGTCAGAGACCAGGTACTAGTATGGATAAAAGGTTTGCTCTCTGATGGATGCAGAGTGAGGATAAAATTGTCTCTCTCAGGACGGCAGCCGGTGACTACCAGTGTTCCACAAGAGCCAATGTTGGGACCACAACATTTCACTCTTATAGGTTAATGATCTGAGTGGCGGGGCAGAAGACATTCTGGCTACGTTTGCAGATGATGCAAAGATAGGTGGAGGGGCATGTAGTATTGAGGAGGCAGGGAGCCTGCAGAAAGATTTCGACAGTTTAGGAGAGTGGGAAAAGGAGTAGCAGATGGAACACAATGAGGGAAAGTGTGAGGTAATGCACTTTGACATGAAGAATACAGGTATGGACTATTTACTAAAAGGGAAAAAAAATCAGAAATCTGAGTAATAAAGGGACTTGGATTCCAAGCCCAGGATTCGCCTTAGATAAACTTGCTGGTTAAGTCAGTTAAGAAGGCAGATTCAATGTTGTCATTCATCTCGAGACGAGTAGGATATACTGGTGGGGATTCTGAGGCTTTCTAAGGCTCTGGTCAGACCACATTTCCAGTATTTTGTGCCTCATACCGCAGGAAGGAAGAATTAGCCTTGGTGTGTGTCAAGAGAAGGTTCACCAGAAATGAAAAGCTTAACACATGAGGAGCGTTGGAGAACTCTGGGTTTATACTCGATGCAGATTAGAAGGATGAGGGGGGATCCAATTGAAACTTACAGAATACTGAATGACCTGGATACAGACAAAATTGGGAGGCCGTTTGCGCTGGCAGGAGGACACAAGCTTAGAGCAAAGGGAAAATCCATTTGAAAGAAGATAAGATGAAACGTCTTTAACCAGAGAGTGGTGACATTGTGGAATTCCTTACCACAGAAGGCTGTGGAAACCAGATCATTTGGCACCAGCGATATCGCCAGGAAAGGGACTGAGGATCTGAAAAGTGACTCCAGAGAGTTAGTTTGGAAGCTGAAGAGCAGGACGAGTAGAGTAGTGATCTCAGGTTTGCTACCAGTGCCACGAGTTAGTGAGATGATTAACACTCAGCGAATGCAGCTTTACACGTGGCTGCGAGGCTGGTGCAGGAGGGAGTGCTTCAGATACCTAGACCATCGGGATACCTTCAGGGTAAGGTGGGACCTGTACATGAAGGACGCGTTGCACTTGAACTGGAGGGGCACAAATGACCTGTTTGGGATGTTTGCTTGTGTGATTCTGGCGGGTTTGTACTAGTTTGGTAGGGGGTTAAGAATCAGACCACATGTCTGAGAGGGGGTTAGTTGCAGACGGGACAGTGACAGGGTATATTGAACCTCTCAGGAAGATTTCTCACGCGATGAAACAAAGGGATCAGGTAAAGTGCGTCTGCTTTAATGCAAGGAATGTCTGAAATAAGAGTGACAAACTTCGAGCATGGATCAGTACTTGGGGCTACAATGTCGTGGCCATAACCGAGACGTCGATTTCACGGGGGAAGGGATGGTTGCTTGATGTTTCAGGGTTTAGAATGTTTAAAAATCTTTAGGGGCGGCGCGGTGACGCAGTGGTTGGCACTGCTGCCTCACAGCACCAGAAAACCGGGTCCAATTCAATTGGAGGACAGTGTTGAGAGGGATCCCACAGGGCTATGTCTTTGGGCCTCTGCTCTTTGAAGTTTTTATAAATGACTTAGATGAGGAGGTTTATGGGGTGGGTTAGTAAATTTGCTGATGACACAAAGGTTGGAGTTGTCGTCAAGAGTATTGAGGGCTTGTGTAGGCTGCAGCACGACTTAGACAGGATGCAGACCTGGGCTGAGAAATGGCAGATGGAGTTCAACCTGGGTAAATGCGAAGTGATGCATTTTGGAAGGTCAAATTCGAATCCTGAATATAGCATTAAATACAGGATTCTTGGCAGTGTGGAGGAACAGAGGGATCTGGGTGCGCAAGTGCATAGATCCCTCAAAGTTGCCACCCAAGTAGATAGGGTGTCAAGAAATTATATGGTGTTTTGTCTTTGATTAACAGGGGGACAGAGTTTAAGAGCAGTGAGGTTTTGCTGCAGCTCTGCAAGTCCCTAGTGAGACCACACTTGGAATATTATGTCTACTTGTGGACCCCATACTGTAGGAAAGATACAGAGGCTTTGGATAGGGTGCAAAGAAAGTCCAGGATGCTGCCTGGACTGGACGGATGCTTTATGAAGAAAGGTTGAACAACCTTGGACCTTTCTCTCTGGAGACAAAGAGGAGAGAGGAGATCCGATCGAGGTGTACAAAATAAGGAGAGGAATAGAGAGAATCAATACCCAGAGACTTTTCCCCAGGGTAGGATTGACTAGTACGATAAGTCATAATTTGAAGATATTAGGATGAAGGTAAAAGGGAGACGTCAGAGGTAGGTTCTTTACGCAGAGAGTTGTGAATGCATGGAATGCATTGCCAGCTCTGTTGGTGGAAGCAGAGTCATTGTGGACATTTATGCGACTGCTGGACATGCACATGGATAGCAGTGAGTTGAGGGGTGTGTAGGTTAAATTACTACATTTTACATTAGGATTAAATCTCGGGACAACATCGTGGCCCAAAGGGCCTGTTCTGTGCTATACTGTTCTATATTCTATGTTCTATTTAGTATACTTAAAACAGACTCAGATAAGTTCTTGATTGACAAGGGGATCAAAGATAACTGACAGGAAGTGCAACTCAAGCTCAAGTAACACCTCACTTTACACTTTGGTACGTTACAGTCTGTAGGAGTTAATATTCAATTCCATAAATTCACAGCCTGAACCCACTATGGCTGTTCTCCATTTTCCGTACACTCTCCCTCCGGTGCTCCCTAAGTTCGTGTCCTGTTTATGTTCCATTCAACAGAGAAAATCAATTTCTAATATTTACACATTAATTTACACCCATTATATACCTGTGTCTCTTTCACCACAACTTCAAGCCAATTTGCCTTTCACACTGGGCCTCCAAACACTCTTTCCCACCTCTGCCAAGATACTAAAGCGCTCACTTTCCAATCCTTTACACGTCTGAAGAAGATTTGCACTGGACTTGAAACATTAACATTGTTTATCTGTCTGTGCAGATGTTGCCAGACCCACTGAGTTCCTTCAAAAATGAGAAGTTACAGAATACATTTTCAATATAGCTTACTGGGTGCTTTGAGGAACAGTCACAGAACCCGAAAGATTACCTTGCTTTCACTCCACAGATGCTGTCAGACTTGTCAGCGTCTTCAGCAATTTCTGTTTTTGAATAAGTTTCAAACATGTGTGTCAAAGCTGCTCACACGCCCTGCCCAACATGGAGCACCATACACCGGGAAGTGAATGATAACGCAGGTATATAAATTCATTTGTTCTGAAACTACATAAGGCTGTCATTACCGACACTACAGAGCTCTTAACCATGGAGCGAAATAAAGGGAAACACATTCGCTTTAAACAGAAGATGCCATTTCTGGAGGAGAAAATATTCATGTGAAAACGTTAAATGCATTTGAGGAATGCGACAAATTGGAGGCATGGCATCATGCAGATACCATAACTGGATGAGAACTTTAAAAATATGGAAGCGTTCCCACATCAGAAACCAGGATAGAGCACTGTGGACAGGGGAGAAGGGTGATCGGGTCCCGGTGCGAATTGAGGACAGGCAGCAGAATTGTATTACTGGATTAGTGGTGCTGGAAGAGCACAGCAGTTCAGGCAGCATCCAACGAGCAGCGAAATCAACGTTTCTGGCAAAAGCCCTTCATCAGGAATAAAGGATGAAGGGCTTTTGCCCGAAACGTTGATTTCGCTGCTCGTTGGATGCTGCCTGAACTGCTGTGCTCTTCCAGCACCACTAATCCAGTATTTGATTTTCAGCATCTGCTGTCATTGTTTTTACCGAGCAGAATTGTATTGCAGATATTGCAGCTCAAACTGGGCATTCATGTGATGCTGTAAATCATAGCAGCTATAGTAGCAGCAGCAGTAGTAGAATTATATTCAACCACAATATAATCTCCCAGTCTACTATTACTATAAAGCCGATCTCCGCCTCAGTGATGAGTGTGGGTGAACATGCCATGGTCAGAACTGTGTGTACCTAAACTTGAAGACAATCCATTCAAGCTACCGCAATTACTGCTTACATTAACAAACAGCAGAACTAACATCTTGAAGAGAGGGCGCCATGACCCCAACACTGTGATCACTTCTTTTAAAAACAGATGTGAATTACTGCTGGCCAGTCTACTCTTAATCTTACCTGTTCGAAAAATCCTTGTTCCATTTGTTAGAGATGGTTCAAGAACTTCCCTCCTATTACCATTTGGTTTACATCATTGAGACACTTACTGTACCTTCCCCTGTGAGGGAAGATGTAAAACATGGGTGTAAATTATCTGTCTGCTCTCTGTCGCCAATTATTCAGTCACACCCTCCAATTATGCGTAATATACTTTCCTGCTTTAATTTCTACCTCAGGTCACACAATCATCTTGAACTTTTTTTATATGCTCGGAAAAGCTCAATCTACTTGTTTATGTATTTCTTGCCAATTTACTACATCATGTCTTTTCTCCCCTTTTCCTCGCTTTCTAGATTCATACAGTCATATCGCACACAAACAGACCCTTTGGTCCAACTTGTCCATGCTGACCAGGTTTTCCAAACTAAACTAGTCCCATCTGATTCAATTTTGTCATTATGCTTGTAAGCTTTTCCCATTCGTATGTTTGTCCAAATGAGTTTTAAATGTTGTAGCTGTCCTTACACCTCCCACTCTTCCTCTGACTGCTCATTCCATATGCACACATCACCCTCTGTGTGAAAGCATTGACTCCTCGTCCATTTCAAATCTTCCCTCTTTCACCTTTAACCTATGCCTTCTATGGTTGAACTCCCCCATCCCGTGGAAATAAAACCTTGGCTGGTCACTCTATGCATACCTTTCATGATTTTATAAACTTCTACAATGTCATCACTTAACCTCCTACGTGCTATCTGACACCAGTTTCACGAACAAGAATTTAAAGATCAGCACTGCAAATTTGAAAGAGTATTCAAATGACAGGTAAATAACACTCAGCCCAAGCTTCATACTGTGATTTGTTTTTCTCCATGTTATAATACTAAGGCAGCATGAAACTTTTACGATTACCAATAAGAGGTCAAACACGTGAATTGCTTTGTCCAAATCGTGTGATTATCTCTACAGTGAAATCGCATCTCTGGCCTGAACCATATAAGAAGGGGAATTCTTGTACCACACGGTCAGCGTCTACCTTTAGCAGAGTGAGATGAAGGCTGAGTATACTTTTTGAAATTTGGATCACAGTGTGAATTCAGTGCAAAGGGGGAGGGGTGTTTTCAATCAGGTTTAAGCCAAGAAGGAAACTTTTCAGAATGACATGTGAGTGGGAGATGTAAAACAGCATGAATGGAGAGGCCGAGCCACACTGAGACCAGAGCAAAGTGACATCACAAAACGCGGCTTGATGCTACAGCAGAGTTGATAGACTTGATCAAAGAGTTTCGGTGAAGTGGGTTGGGGACCATAATGTGAGAGAATGTACTCTGTAATTTGAGACTAAGATCCTGGAATCAGGAAGGGGAGACGGACAAGGAAGAGGATGGTGCAGCAATGGCAGTGTTTTCTGGAGAGTAAATCAGGAAGCACAGCTGAAATTCATGCCTAACATCAGCTTATGGTCCCTGAAATAAACATTATAAATCTGGACCTCCACTATTCCTCATCAATAGTATCCTTGAGAGCTTTTGTCAACCATGTGTGGTTCGCTTGCTTATCGAATTCTTCTTTTGAACAGAAACAATAATTACTGAGAGGTTTGGGATGTCTGCTTGAATGTCTGCTAACGTAAACTCACTGGCCTTCGACTGGGTCTATTTTCACATTATGCTTCAGACCAGATGTGAGGCAGAAATCCTCAATTTAGATGCCTGGTTCATTTCAATCATTCAGGGGGAGCTTCTGCATGTGGCTGAACACATGATCAGCGGAGGCTGACCCCATTCTCCAAGTTTCTCCAACTCCGTTATTTCTGTTTGATGATGCAACATTCATATGAGCTTCGTTTAACGTGATCTCATTTTCCTTTAAACCAGAAATCCCCTAACTCTGGTGGCCAGGGCCTTCAGCTGTCACTGTCCCATTTCCCAGGGTGTTGCCCTCAATCCGTCCCTTTCATCCCAGAACAATGTTCGATTTCTCCTTGTCCACACTTCCTCCGAGAATTGAGAATCAAAATTCCCATTTCCACAATCTCCAGCAGGCCAGCACCATCAAACACATCTGCCTTTCCTGCCCACTGTCAGTATTTCATAGGGGCCGTTCCCTCAGTGACCCCTCCATCACCCCGAACACTTCCCACTCCACCATGGCACTTTCCCATACAATTGCAGAAACTACAACACTTGTCCATTCACCTCTTCACTCCTCACTGCTCAAGGCACCAAACATACCTTGCAGGTGAAGCAGCATTTCACATGGAAACTTTCAATCTGCTCTCCTATCGTTGCTGCTCACAATGCAGTCTCTCTATATTGGCGAGACCAAACATGACATTGCTTTGAGGAACACTCCCAATCTGTCTGTAGAAATAACCCTGACCATCTCATTGCTTCCCATTTCAATAACCTACCTTGCTCTCATGCTAACATTTCGGCCCTGGGCTGCTGCAATGTTCCAAGAAAGCACAACCCAAGCTCGAGTAACAACTCACTTTAATCTTTTGTACGTTACATCCTGTAGGAGTTAATGTACAATTTCATAACTTCACAGTCTGACCCCATTATAGCTATTCTCCAGTTTCCGTACTTTCTCCCTCCTGGCCTCCCAATGACCTTTGTCTGGTCGTGTCTTTATCTTCCACTCAATAGAGATAATCCCTTTTCCCCATTCACAGCTTAATTTAAAGCTATTTCACATGATCGTCTCGTTCACCACTATTAAAAGCATGCTTATCATTTGCCACATCCTCTTTTACCCGTCAACCCCCTCCTCACATCTGTCAAGGGATTATAAAGCTCATTTTCCAATCCTTTTCAGTTCTGAAGAAGTGTCACACTGGACTTGAAATGCTAACTCTGTTTCTCTGTCTCTGCAGATGATACCAGACCTGTTGAGCCTCTCTAGAAATGAATCGGCTCAGAACAAATTTTCAATTAAACAAATAACTATAGATACTTGAAATGATAATGCAAAAATCACTGGAGATAATGGGAGCTTTGTAGAAGGGTCACTAGCCCTGAAAGTTTAACTCTACTTTCACTCCACGAGATGCTGCCAGATCTGCTGAGTTTCTTCAGCAATTTCTGTTTTTGAACAAGTTCCATAGATGTGTGTTAAAGCTGCTCAAACGCCTTGCCTAACACGGAAAGCCATGCACTGGGAAGTGACCTATAATGCAAGGTGCACAAATTCCTTGATCTGAAACTGCATAAGGCTGGCATCACTGACACTGCAGAGCTCTTATCGTGCTCAGGAAGAGAAACAGAGGGGAACACATTCACATCGAACATAGAAGAAGGCATTGGGGGAATGGAAAAGATTCAGATGCAAACGTTAAGGGGTTTGAGTAAAGTATCAAATTGGAGGTGTGAGACCTTCAGCAGAATGAGGATAGGAAAATGGAAGTGCTACCACATCAGAAACCAGATTAAGACATTGAGTTCAGGGCTGATGGGTGAATCGGTCTTGATGTAAATTGGGGGATAGTCAGTAGAATTGAAGTGAACATATTGGAACTCAAAGTGGGCATTCATGTGGTGCATTAGAATCACAACAGCAGCAGAATCGTATTCAACTACAATCTGTAACATTTTCCCCAGGATAATCCCTCAGTCTATCATTAACATCAAGCTGATCTATGGTTCAGTGACGAGTGCGGGTGAACATGATAGGGTCGGAACCATGTGTACTTAAACCTGATGACAATCCATTAAAGCTACCGCACTTGACTGATTATATTCACAACAGCAGGACTAACATCTGATACAGAGGGCGAAATGATGCCAAGACTAACAGATCACATCGAAGTTGTGCAGTGCTGCCACGTCCAGACATAAATGTCGATGGACTATTAAACAACTCATTGGAGGAGAGGACTCCATAAATATCGCTATCCTAAATCACGGGACAGCCCTGTACATCAGTGGAAAAGACATGGTTGCATTATCTGCACCTTCCTCAGCCAGAAGTGTTGAGTTGATGATCTACCTCACCCTCACCATGCTGCCCGCAGAATCACAGATGCCAGTCTTTAATCGATCTGATTCACTCTATGTGACATGAAGAAACAGCTGAACACAGTAAATACGACAAAGGCAATGGGCCCTGACACCATTCCTGCACTGGGACTGAACACTTGTGCTGCACAACAAGCCGTGTCCCTGGGGAAGCTGTTTCATTCCAGATCCAACTCTGATATCTCCCTGGCAATGTGGAAACTAACTCAGCTATGTCCAATCCCATAACAAGGGAATAACTGCAGTCTGGCCATTTACCACACCCTGAGTCCCGTCGCGATAGTCTCATTGGTGGGAGTTCTTTTTGACAGAGCTGTCAAGCAGCACAGAAATAACCAGCTCAGTGTGGTTTCAGATAGGTCCCCATGTGGAGATGGTGCAGTTGTGGAAAGGTCACTGGATTACTTATCCAGACCAGGCTAATGCTGTGGCAGCTGGTGAACATTATAATTTTAAAAATATCGAGATGTAAAACCTGGAGTCATTAACAGTGACCTTGAATCCAATGTCGATTGTAAATACCAATTTCCTTCCTCAATGTACTTTCAGGAAGTGAATCTCCCGTGCTTTCCTGGTCTGGCCTAAAAGTGACTCCAGACACACAGACATGTGATAAACTCTTCAATGGTCTCGGAAACGGACAAGCAAGACACTCTATTGTATCAAACTGTTCCGGGGTCTTAAAGGATAAAACGTTACAGATCACCCGGCACCAGCCTCAGTATTGAAATACTACCGTGTTGACTCTGCAGAGATTTTCTTCTTAACATTTGAGAGCAGGTGGCAGGATTTACAGAGCTTTCCCACAGACTGCACAGAATCATCGGGAAAGGAGTAGGTCATTCAACACACTGAGCATCCTCCATTCTAGGTCATGGTGAAAATCGCCTCAATTCAGTTTCCCCCACACAGTGTTCATATCCTTTAGCATGTTTAAACATCGGAACATATAAAATCGGATCTATCGTAATCGCTTCGGTCCATCAATTTTGATCCACCATTCAATATACAGGCAGTTATCCAATAAAGGTGTGTTTATTAAATGCAATTTCGCTGCAACACAATTAGTGAATTGTGCCCCTTTCTTTATAAAGCGAGCTCCCGTTCACTGTTTTGGGAGTCCGTTTCTGCCACCAGCTAAACAGCAAATCCCAGCCTCAGGATGCCTCTGTCTGCCAAATGCACCCTCAGTGTATTCAGCTAAAGCAGGAATATAATCCGCTCTGCAAGCCTTGCAACTGAGCTTCAATGTGGGATTTGTAGTCTACATTTAGAAGGAAATTAATTTCAAACCGGGAGGGGAATATCTTGGAGAGAACTGGAATTCCGCATCGGCATCACGTGGTCAGTCAGCCCGCGCACTTTCTGAAGAATACCTTGGTGAAAGGTGCAGGACTGTCGTCAGTGACTATAGTCTTAAAGTGTGTCATTTACTGCACTAATTCATTACAATATACAGTTTAAAGATTTATGCAGCCTTGGTTTGGATGGAATGGATGAGGGTTGCTGAGGGATAGACTACAATATTATTAATCTTTTTAATCTGTCTTCCCTGTATGTGGGAGTATTGTCGGTACACTGCACTGTTGTATATGTTTCACCCTGTTTATAAAAGGGGGCAGGAATAAAATAACAGACGGGCTGCATAAAATGTTTGGTGGAGAAGTTTCTCGATCCCTTTGTCTAATGCTGCTCCAAGTTTGAAATTCCCTGTTATCAAGTCCTTTCTTAACCTTGTGACATCATTCAGAGCATTCAGACTGCTGCTCAGGAACAGGAAGAACAGGAGGTAGTGACTCAACTGCTCGATTCTGGGACACAGGGACAGGGATCAGTCTTACAACTGTTCGAGATTGGGACACAGGAACAGGAGGCAGTCACTCAACTGCTCGAGACTGGGATACAGAAAAATCTGGAAGCTAGTGAGGCCCCAGATTTCTGCTCCCCAGGAACAGGAGGAGGGGACTCACTACCCACCAGTCTTGGACACTGGGAGAAAAGGCAAATTGGCTTGTTACTAACTGAAATATCTGAATAAGCTGCGTGAGCAAGCCATTCAATCCTGCTCCAACATTCTTCAAAACCATGGCTGATCTGATTGTGATTCTCTCATTCCATTTTACAGAGATTCCCCTCTCTGCAGTCTCTGCTCCATTTGTTGGTCATGTTGCAGATCCAGATACCAGAACTACAGTCACCATGTTTCATCCAGAATTGGGTCACCAAAGCCTCTGGTCTTCCTGAATTTCCACAGCAGTTTAAAACATAGCCTCCAGGAAACCATCCCCAGCACTTCCACGAGTGTACAAAAACTAGAGTTAAGTCAAATGTCAGTAAAATGCAAGTGAGAAACCTGGTCTGAATCACGAACAGTTGTGGGGATTCCTCATGTTACTGAGCACATGAGCAGCAGAGAATGATTAACACAGGCATTCAATGGATAGGCACAGAGCAAGTTACAAAGATGTGCCTCAAAACTGCTAAAACCCCACTCTCCAACATGGAGTACAGGGCAGGACACTGGGATACACACAGAGACAACACATGCACACAGACCCACACGGACACACAGACACATTAGCAAATTTTGGATATAACTAGATAAGTTATGCTTAATGATGGGATCAAGGCTTGTTGTGAGAAGGCAGGAGAATTGGCTTGAAAAGCATGTCATCCATGATCAGTAGTTCAGTAGACTGGATGCGCCAAATGGCCTTTTACTCTGCTGTAATTATTTACAGTCTAATGTACATGCATTTGTCTGTGTTTGTGCGCATACTTGTGCATGTGTGTCCATGTTTTTGTGTCTGTGTTTTTGGGCGTTTGAGTGTGTCTATGTGTATATGACTGTGTGTGTGTGTGTCTGAGTGTGCTCGTCTGTGTATGCATCTGTGTGTGTGTCTGTGTATGTTTGTGCTCCTCTGTATTTTCAGAAATAGAAATGTCAATGTACATTTTTTGAAAATTTCTATTCTGTTTGACATTCACCTTTCCATCAAAGTTTGAGGAACTTTGTTTTCGTCATGAATTTGTTGTTTTAACAAATGAAGGAAATCAACCTGACCTCTTCTGAGGATGAACCTGATCCAATGTGCGACCTATATCATTGGCCATATCATCAACCTAGTTACACCAATAATTTGCTGTGACCAATGGAGCAGTGGCAGTCGAAAATAAAACAATTACCCAACAACCCAAGGAACTCTGGACCAGTGAGCCTGACATCAGTGGTGGGTGAGTTGTTGGAGGCGTCTCTGAGGGATAGCCAATTGCATGCAATTTCAAAGGCAAAGATTGATTGGGGATAGTCACCATGGCTTTTTGCATGAGAAATCGCGTTGTACGATTTTGACTGAGTTTGTTAAAGAGGTGACAAAGCAGATTGATGAAGGCAGTATTGTAGATGTTTTCCATACAGATTGAAACAAGTTGTTGGACAAGATTCTGCATATGAGGCAAGTTAGTAAGGTTAGGTCACGTGGGAACCAGCGCACCCAAGCCAATTGAATACAAAATTAGATTGAAGGGAGGAGACAGAGGTTGGTAGAGGATTGCTTTTCAGACTGGAGGCCTGTTTTAAGGTACGAGGGGAAATAATTTAGAGGGAACTTAGATGCAATGTTTTCATACAGAGGGAGGTATCCATATGGAATTATCTCCCAAAGGAAGTGGTAGAGTCTGGCATCTTGATGGGTATTTGAATAAGGAGGTTTAGAGGAATATGAGACAAATGCTCTCAAATCAGACTCGATCAAAATGGGATATCTGGTTAGCACTTACACATTTTCATGCTTTATGACTCTATAAGAGGGATGAGCGAAATTCTAAACAGGCATTTCAAGTGGGAATTCTCTTCCCCACATGTTTGAGATGTCTCTTTGTTTATATTTATTCAATGCTGAGTTAGTTAAATATTGGACAGAGAAGTGATTCTTGGATAATAGCACACAGACAGGAAAGTGGTGCTGAGACCACAACCTGATCAGCCACAATCTTAGTACCTGGTAAAGAAGGCTCAAAGTGTCCAATGACCCACTCCTGCTCCTCAGTGCTATGTTTCTGTATTCCATTCAGCCCATCAAACCTGCTAGACAGGAGCAATTAGAGGCTATTTACTCCTTTCACAGGAACAGAGGAGACCATTCAGCCCCTCAAAACTGTCAAACCCAGTTTGGTCTGGTTTCAAAATGTAGTAGGAAAACCCAGGCAGTGGTATGAAAGAGGGTCCTCATCACTCCTAACTGAGCTTCCCTTTTCTGCAACTTGTGTTTCGTTTGTTGGTCAAGTTGTAGACCTAGTTTCACTGTGAATACAGCCCCCATTCCTCACCCAGAGATGGTCCAGATAATCTGGTAATATTCAATAACAGAGCTTCCAGGAAAATAACAGCCTCTACTTTCCAATAATAGAACGTGAGAAAGCCACAAACATTCATCCACAGGCCACCCACCCCCCTCGCCACCTCAACTCACAAGCAGATCTTCTCCCACAATAAGATCATAAGGTCTAATATCCTCTTTCGTGTCCAATTCATGTCTGTGCCCTCAACTCTGACTGGTGAAAAAGCACTCCCTGCCCCACACTGTGCCCAATTGATATGAGCAAAAGACGTGAACCCAAGGGCTCAGGGAAGAGTGACTGGCCCTGACATCAAGACATCATTTAACTAAGGATGGTCTCAAAGAGCCTGACCAGGATCGCACTTAATGGGAATGAGTTGTTAACTTCCCTGGTTAGAGTGATTTAAAGCATAACGCACAATGATTGTGGTTTGTGTACAAAGATCCATGCAGTCCTGGACATGTCTGCGAAAGATCCTCAAGTTAGCTTCCTCAGCACAAACATCTTCAGCTGCTTTATAAAGATTAGAAGTGAGGGTGTTCATTGAAGGTCACACAATATTCAGGACAAAATGTCCCCCTTCATCTCCTGAACTAGTCTGTGTCCATGTGCAGCAAGACCTGGACAACATTCAGGCTTGTTCTGTTGGAAGTATCGGTAACATTCATGCAACAGTGCTGCTGAACACTGCACATTTCCACAGATAAAATGAGGAGATTATTCAGCTCCTCACTATAGCTTCACAGGAATATGAGGAAGTCTTTCAGCTCAATGAAATTATTGGAGAAGTGTAGAGACAGTCTACTTTGTGCCTCCAACCAATTATACAGGAAGTGAAGGAGTCACGTGTTATGGACGACAGCACAGCTCCTCAAAAATATTTGAAGGCGTTGGCCTCGACTCTATTAATAATTAAGTGTTCTGATACATGTACTTGGCAAAAAGGAAAGATCAGACACAGTTTCTCTGATGAAGTGTTCCAATCGAGGAGGGAAAACAAATCAAGTGAAAATTTAGAGAAAGTTGCAGCCAGGAGACTTCCACTGAAGCGTCCAACTCTGTGGAGACCTCAATAGTTTCTGGTGTTACTGAGAAACCAAAACACTTCCTCTAATGTGGCTGCCTGAAATGCACACAGTATTCTATCTATGGCCTAACCAATGGCATGTTTAACTTATATTATGTCGCCTTGATGATTAAACACTATGCTTACAGTCCCGTGTGATTTCTTAATTGGCTATTATACTGTCCAGTCACGTTCATGAATGTGTGGAGAAACACCCTCTGACGTCCCTAGTGATCTGCTATTCATTGAATTCTTCCCTGGCTGGTTACTCCTTACAAAGTGCATCACCTCATATTTATCAGGGTTCCATTCCATCTGCCATTGATCTGACCATGTGACCATTCTATCTGTATTTTCCTGTAACATAAGGCCTTCCTCCTCACTGCCAACCATCTGGCCAATCTTTGTGTCAAACACAAAATTACTTATTATGCTTAGCCCCCACCCCCACCACCCCCTCCACATTCACATTTACATCATTTATGAATAGCACAAATAATTTGATACACTGCACTGCTCGCTGTGGTACACAACCAGACACTGGTCTATCTCTACCACCTTTCCAGTAACTTGGGACCACATAGCTGTTCTCCAGTCCTCCAGCACCTCCCTTGTGTGGTCAGATTCGACTAAAACATTTAGGTCAGGACATTTCCTCTCTTGTCTCCAACAGCATCCTGCGATACAACTCATCTGGACTTTACATTATCCAAAACCATCAATCCCAACTTGCATCTTATATCAATCTGTTCGAGAGCTTCCCAGTCCATCTTCTTGAATTCTGTACCTCCATCTTCCTTCTCCCAACTAAAACAGATGTGAAGCTCTCGTGTTACAGTCTATCAATGTTCCCCAGTTTCATATAATGATTACGCCCATGGTTTCGAAATGGATCCTAATTTTACCCTGGTTATTCAGCAATGGAGGAGACCTGAACCATGCTGTAACTGATCTCAGCCAAGCTGCAGAATTATGACAAGGAGATCCAGCATCTCGGGCCACATGTCGTGGAGGTAGAAGTGTGGTCTGCGGCTTTGGAAACCATGGCAGAATCCTCAGCGGGTCGGGTCCAAGCCCTAGAATGGTAGGTACAGGCCTTAGCAGTGCAAGTCGAGGACCCCGAAAATTGGAGCCGTCAGAAGAACATCAGCTTGGTCAGGCTCCCAGAACGGAACAAGAAAGCCAGCTCGTCAGCTTCATGGAACAATGTCTCACACTATTTTTGAAACTGGAAGTCAGGGCAGACTGGGTGCGGCTCGAGCAGACCCACCGGGTCGCAGTGTGCAGGCCCGGATCGGACTAGCATTCTTGTCCGGTCCTTGTGCAACTGCAGCACGATAGAGAACAACAGGTACTGGAAACTTCTTGGGTCGTACAATTAAGGGGAAACTTTAATTGACGTGTGGACCCGGAGGTGGATCGGGTGTCAAGGGGTATCGGAGGTATTTCCCCGCCACATCTGTTGGACCTGAACAGGTAGCTGGGTTGGTCGATGTGTGAGATGTCTTCACCCTGAAGATAGGGACTTCACCATTTTTTTCTAACCCACATAAATGATTTGCTAGGATTGACATGTTGTTTGCCCATTTTTCTTTTTAAATTCGATGCTGTCCTTTAGAATTGGGAACCATTTCTGATCATGTGGTAGTGTACATGGAGGTCAAGGATAGTGGCGATGGGACAGGCTCACGGCACTGGCACGTGGATCCTTTCCTCCTGAAGGATCGAAAATTCACTGAGTATTTGTCGGGGGAATTTGAATGATTTTGGAACATGAACTTGTGCACGACCAGTAATCCGACGGTGCTCTGGGAGACTGCCAAGGCCTATTCAAGGGGTTTGATTATTTCTTACTCAGTGACTCAGAAGTGGCAGAAGGGAGAGCAGCAGCGTATGCTTGAGGCTCGGCTGAAGAGAGCTGATACACCATATTTTGTCAGACCGTCTATAACTTAGAAGGAGTTCATAGATATGCTGGCTGGGCCAGTGTTGGATATGTACAATTATTGTACAGTCAGGACTGCCTCCCATCCTCTCTGAGAGAAGGAAATATTCATCTTATTCTCAAGAGAGAGAAAGTCCCAGAGGATTGCACTTTGTATGTGCCTATTTAATTATTAAACGTGGACTTTAACATTTTGTCGAAAATGCTGGCTTTGAAGGTCCATTGTGAAAGAGGACGATTTTTTTTAGGGGCCGTAGGTCCTCTGATAATATTAGAAGAGTGCTAAATATGGTTCCAGTGTGCCAGCAAGGTTCGATTCCAGGCTCGGTAGTCTCCCTGGATGCAGAGAAAGCATTTGACCGGATGGAGTAGATGTGCATCTTTTATGTCTTTGAATGGTTTGGTCTTGGAGGGGTCTTCGCCAGGTGGGTGGCAGTGTTATATAGTGACCTGAAAGCAGCGAATTTCACTAATGGCATAAGGTCTGATAATCTTATTATTGACAGTGGCAGCCAACAAAGTTGCCCTCTTTCACTGTTACCATTTACATTAATGATTGAGCCGTTGGCATCCAGAGGCACGCCAATATCACAGCCATGGAGGTAGGACCAAGAAGGAATAAGATCACCCTTTAAGCAGATGGTGTTCCTCTCTTTCTAACTAACCCAATGATATCTGTGTCCTGTTTAATACGAATGATTAATTCATTTGGATCTTTCTCAGGGTATAAAATAAATTTTATGAAATCAGAGGCCATCCCTTTTGGGGTCTTATTGGAGTACCTGACCTTGGGATGGAATCTGATTCCCTTCCAGTTGGTGACAAGGAGGTTTAGGTATATTTATCATCCAAGTCTTCGATCAATTATATAAAGCTAACTTCGTGCAGTTGCGAGAGAAGGTAAGACATAATCTTCCAATATCCTGTTTGGGTTAACTCTGGTGACAATGAATGTCCTTCCTTGTTTATGATACCCCATGCCAATTCTCCCTTTGACGCTGCCCAGGCAGGCACTACGGAGGATTAACAGTTGGCTTTGATCTTTCATCTGACGTCACAGGTGGCCTCTTATTAAGATGGACAAATTGCAGCTTCCACAGTGAATGGGGGTGCGTCGATTTTCCATAGTTTAAGAAATACCAACTAAGTTCCTTGCTTAGGCTGATGGGGCTTGTCAAGACCCACGGTCAATTTGGCTGGATATCGAGGCCTTCTAGACAAATAGTCTCCTCATTAATCTGTTGTTCATGGACAAGATGAGGACTGTTATGGAGAATTGCAGAAAGCGATTGTCCTTAACACAGTGAAAGCATGGAGAAAGGTGGGACAACTTGAGGGCACTTTACAAAACAAAAACTTCGGCTTTCACTCCCATTGTAGGATTGGTCGGATTCCAGTCGGGATTGATGGATTCTGGCATTAGGCTCTGGGAGTCGAGAGGAGTTTCCTGTTTGGGAGAATTTTTTGACGTGGAGGTCATGATGAATTTTGAGCAGCTGAGCCAGGAATATGAGGTATCTGGGAGGGACCTCTTTTGTTACTTTCAGCTTCAGGACTTTATAAAGAAAAAAGACTATATTAATGGTTCGTCTCTGTAAGTCAGCTATGGAGACGAGAGTGCTTCAGAGTAGGGGCACTCTCTCGTTCAGCACCTTCTGTCATTTATTAGGAGGTAGTGTCTCGATTGACATTGACCCTGTTACACTAGTACTGGAAGAGGCTATTCAGTCCCTGGAGTCTGATATACAGTTACGGGAGGAGGCCAGTCAGCTCCTCGAGTCGATAAGACTAGGCCCAGAATAGACCATGCAGTGCAGTACCCTGTTATGCAGCAATCGGACCAGTCTATTCAGCCTCCTCAAGTCTGTAACATAGGAACTGGAAGAGGTCACACAGGGACACATTGGTAGACTGGGATACCAGGAGGATATTCAGTCCCATCGAGCCTGTTGCACGGGAATTGGAGAAGGATGCAAACTATAAGATTTCTTATGGGAAAGGAGGAAGAAGTTTACCTCACGTGTCTCATGTATGGGAACAGAAGAAGGCCAATCATTCCCTCAGTCCTACATCAGGGATGCAATAGAGACCGTTCAGTATCTTCAGCCTGTGATGGAGGAATATGAGAAGTTTTTTTCAGCCCCTTAAACTGTTACACAGCAACAGGAAGATTGCATAAGCCCTCACGGCTCTTATGTATCAACAAGAGGAGGTCAGGCAGACCATCGAGATGGTGATGTGGAACACCAGAAAGACCTCAGCCCATCGATTTTGTGCACAAGGAAGAGAATGAGTCCATTCAGCGACTCCGACCTCTTACAGAGCAATCAGAGCAGGTCATTTCACGCCATTTGCCAATTATACGGGATTGGAGCAAACAAAGAGATTATAGAGAGGTAAGACTTTAGAATTATCACCTTCACGATGGAATATATAGTAGTGCAAAAACTGTTGAAATTTAAGAAATATTGGTAAAGTCGATTATTCAAGAATTAATCACAAGAAATTTGAAAAGTCTAACCACAAACCATCAGCATCAACATGATTTGGATCATGGGGATCCTAGAGATGAAATATGTGGACTTCCAGAAGGCATTGAATAACTGCACAAATGATTAATCTGCAGAATAAGATCATTTATGATTAAAAGTAATTTATCAGCTTGGATAGAGGCTTGGCGAGGCAACACAATGCAATGAGATGGAAAAATATGGGTAATTTGGCAAAATTCAACTTTTAGGAAACCATGTGTCTTGGTCTCCAGGCCCCAACTGTTTGCAATCTATAGTCTTACATAGTTGGGAGGATAGAACATGTTATAACCAAATTAACAGATGAAACTAACTCAGTTGAGAAATTGCAATGAAGATGCAAGAAATTAGAAAATGTATATGGATAGGTTGGGGCAACATTTGACAGAAGAAACTGAACAACGAAAAGTATGAGTGTATCCATTTGGATCAGTGTAGCAGAAAGGCAAATTATTATCCAAATGGAGAGAGACTTCAGAATGATTAGGTACAGAGGGATCTGACTGTCGGCGTCCATACTACAGAATACTCAGATGTAGGTACAGCAGATAATGAGAAAGGCAAGTGAAACTATGGCATTTATTTCTAAAAGTAGGGAGGGGTGAGATCACAACTGAGTACTGTGTGCAGTCTTGGTGTCCTGAGTGTAGGAGGGATGTATTTGCCATGGAGGCAGTTCAGAAGTGGTTTACTCGATTGACTCCAAAGATGAGGAGTTTGTCCTCTGAAGAGAGATTGAGCCGTTCAGGCCAACACTGCCTGGAGTATAGAAAAAATGAGAGGAGATGTCAGAGGTCTGGACGATGTTAAAGGTGATTGACAATGTAGATGTGAAGTGGATATTTCCTCATGTGGGACAATCTCGAAGGATCCGAAAACCGTAGTATTATAATGAGGTGGGGAGAATTTAAACAGGGGTGAGGAGAACCTACTTCTCTCAAAGGGATGGGAATCTGTGTAATTCACTGCCCCAGAGTGCAGTCGAGGCTGGGATATTGAGTAACTAAAGAAATATGGAGAGCGGACACGAACGTGGAACTGAGACTGCAATGACATCAGCCATAATTGTATTCAATGGCAGAACTTGCCTGAGAGGCTGGATTGTTCCTGGTTCTTATTCAGCACTTTGAATGTGTTACATATAAATGGGGAAGGACTGGTTATTAGACAGGAAGCAGGCATTCAGGAAGAATCAGCCTTAGTCAGTTTGACAGAATGTCACCAGTGGAGTCACACAGTGACCAATACAGGGTCCACAGCTCTTTACAATCTGTATCAATGATCAGGAGGAGTGCAACAAATGTACTGTAACTAAGTTTACCGAATAAACTAAGATAAACAGAAACTAAATTATCAAGGGAAGTTGGAGAATCTGTAATTGGATATGGATAGGTGAAAGTGAGGACTGCAGATGCTGGAGATCAGAGCTGAAAAATGTGTTGCTGGAAAAGCGCAGCAGGTCAGACAGCATCCAAAGATCAGGAGAATCAACGTTTCGGGCACGAAAAAAACGCTGATGCCCGAAATGTCGATTCTCCTGATCTTTGGATGCTGCCTGACCTGCTGTGCTTTTCCAGCAACACATTTTTCAGCTATGGACAGGTGAAGTCAACGGATAAAAGTTTAGCAAATGGGATTAAAAGTAATATATAGTCTGTCTACTTTTAGGAAGAATGGCAGGCAGTATCTTCCTGAAACGGAGAAAGACTACAGGACTTAGTGATGCAGTCTGTACTGGAGGGTTCATTCTAACCCGATCAGACACGGGAAGTGTTGCTACATCTCCCCGATGTTCCCAGGGATCCCATTGCTCTCAACCACCATATATATCCTCCGACTGCAAATGGTGACGTTGACGTCGACCTACTGGGAGATGATGGATGGCCCTAATCTTACTCTCATTATTCTTTTGTTCCTTAAATTCCTATAGAAAGCCTTATGGTTTACCCTGATCCTATCCGACAACAACTTCTCATGTCTCCTCCTGGCTCTTCTCAGCTCTCTCTTTCGGTCTTTCCTGGCTACCTTGTAACCCTCAAGCGCCCCAACTGAGCCTTCACATCTCATACTAACATAAGCTGCCTTCTTCCTCTTGACCAGAGTTTCCACTTCATTCGTAATCTACGGCTCCCGCGCTCAACAGCTTCCTCCCTGCCTGACAGGTAAATACTTATCTAGGACACACAGTAGCTTTTCCTTGAATAGGCTCCACATTTCTAAAGTGCCCATCCCCTGCAGTTTCCTTCTCCATTCTATGCCTCCTAAATCTTGCCAAATGGCATCGTTATTGCGTTTCCCCCAGCTGCAACTCTTGCCCAGTGGTATACACCTACCCCTTTCTATCACTAAAGTAAACATAACAGAATTGTGATCACTATCAAAAAAGTGCTCACCTATTTCCAATTCTAACACCTGACCGGGCACATTACCTACTATCAAATCTAATGTGGCTTCGACTCTTGTTGGCCTGTCTACATAATGTGTCAGGAAGCCCTCCTGCACACACTGGACAAAAACTAACCCATCTATAGTACTCGTACTATAGTGTTCCGTTCAATATTTCGAAAGTTGAAGTCCCCCATGACAACTAACCTGTCTCTGTCACTCCTCTCGAGAATCATTTTTGCTATCCTTTCCTCTACATCTCTGTAACTATTCGGAGGCTTATAGAAAACTCCCAATAGGGTGACCTCTCCTTTCCTGTTTCTAATTTCTGCCCATACAACCTCCGTTGACGAGTCCCTAAACATCCTTTCTGCAACTGTAATACTGTCCTTGACCAACAATGCCACACTTCCCCCTCTTTTACCATATTCTCTGTTCTTCCTGAAACATCTAAATCAACAACCATTCCTCTCCCTGCTCTTAAACATTTCTCCGAAATGGCCACAACATTGAAGTCCCAGGTACAAATCCACGCTGCAAGTTCACCCACCTTATTCCGGGTGCTCCTGGCGTTGAAGTGGACACCCTTCAAATCAACCTCTTGCTTGCCGGTGCCATCTTGCATCCCGAAAACTTGATTTGGTCCTCCCTACTCTCAACCTTTTCTATACTCGAACGACAATTTTGGTTCCCATTCCCCGACTGGATTAGTTTAGGCCCACCCCAATAGTCTTAGCGAATTTCCCACCCCAGGAGACTGGTACCCCTCCAGTTCAGATGAAGCCCACCCTGCTTGTAGAGGTTCCACCTAACCCAGAAAGAGCCCCAATTATCCATGAACCCAAAACCCTCCCTTGTGCACCATCCTGTAGCCACGGGTTCACCTTTCCCTCTCTCCCTATTCTTTGCCACACTAGCACGTGGCACGGCCAACAAACCACAGCCACCAACTCTGTTTGTCCTAGCTCTAAGCTTCCATCCTAGCTCCCTGAATTTCTGTCTAAAATTCCCATCTCTCTTCCTACCTATGTCGTTGGTGCCTATGTGGACCACGCCTTGGGACTGCATTCCCTCCCCCTTAAGGATCCCAAAAACACGATCAGAGACATCACGGACTCTAGCCCCTGGGAGGCAACACACCAACCGTGGGTGTCCCTCCTCCCCACAGAATCTTCTATCTGTCCCCTTAACAATGGAGTCCCCAGTGACTACTGCTCTGCTCATCTTGCCCTTTCCCTTCTGAGCAGCAGGGACAGACTCTGTTCCAGAACCCTCTACCCCACTGCTTTCCCATGGTAAGATGCCCCCCCCCCCCACCAGTATCCAAAACGGTATATTTATTGTTGAGGGGACTGGCCAAAGGGGATCCCCGCACTGCCTGCCGGTTCCCTTTCCGTCCGACTATAAATCATTTGCATTTTTCTTGTACCTTAGGAGTGACTACTTCCCAGTGACTCCTCTTAATAAACCTCTCTGCCTCCCGAATGATCCTAAATTCATCCAGCTCAAGCACCAGTTCCCTAAAGCAGTTTTCGAGCAGCTGGTGTTGGGCGAACTTCCCGCAGATGTAGTCAGCAGGGACACGTGGTGACCTTTACCTCCCACATTCTGCAGGAGAAACATTCAACTGCCCTAACTTGCATTCCCACTATTCCAAATTCCCAAAGAGACTGTTGAAAAAACTAAGGAATAAAAAAAACTCATTACCTTACCCTGCTCCCCAATCTGGCGCACAATCGGGCAACACAACCACACAAATACATGACTTGCCAGAAGTCCTTCGCTCTTCCCTCGCACCTCCCGGAAAATGGAGGCCCAACTCCCGAGGTAAGTCCCTTTTAATGCCGGGAAACTCACTTCACCTCTCCTTCTCTCCTCGCCGTTCTTGCAAAATTCATTAAGGACCTCTGGGAGCTCCCTAATGAATGCCTTGCTTCAGTATTCAGTACTGAGAGGGACATTCATGTTTTTGGGTACAGTGTGAAACAGGCAGATGTGCTCGAACAGGAAGATGTGCTGACAATTTTGAGAATCACAAGGATAGACAAATCTTCTTCGCCAGCTGGGAAATGAAAAACCTAGGATACTTTCAGAAGCGAGAGAAGAGATTGCTGTGTGCTTTGCGATGATCTTTGTGTCATCACTGTCCACTGGATTCGTGCCAGATGATAGGAGGTTGGCAAATGTTATTCCCTTCTTCAAGAAAGGGAATAGAGATAATCCTGTGAATGAGAGGCCAATCATTCTTATGCCAGTGATGGACAAAGTATTGGAGACGATTTGAGAGACACGAGTTATGATCGCTTGAAAAACCATAATTTGATTAGAGGCAGTCAGCATGCCTTTGTCAGGAGCAGGTCATGCCTCATAAGTCTTATTGAACTTTTTGAGGATATGAAAAAAAAACACATTGATGAAGGTAGAAGAGTGGATGTGGTGTATTTGGATTTTAGCAAGTCATTTGATAAAGGTACCAATTGTAGGTTCATTCAGAAATTAACGAGGCATGGGATACAGGGAAATCTGGCTGTCTGGTTACAAAATTGGCTGGCCAATAAAAGACAGAGTGTAGTGGTAGTTAGAAAGTACTCAGCCTGGAGCTCGTTGACCAGTTGTGTTATGCAGGGATTGATTCTGGGAACTCTGCTCTTTGTGGCTTTTATAACAAAGTTGAATGGGGAATTGGGAGGGTGTGTTAGTAAGCTTGCGGACGGAGGTTGGTGGAGCTATGGATAGTGTGGAAAGTTGTCCGTTGCAACAAGACATTGAGAGAACTGATCTGATGAGTGGCAGATCGAGTTAAACCTGGAAATGTGTGAAGTCATTCACTTTGGAAGGAAAACTTTGCATACAGAGTACAGGGTTAAAGGCAGGATACTTGGCAGTGTAGAGGAGTAGATGGATCTTGGGTTCCATGTCCACAGATCAACAAAGTTGCCATGCAAATTGATGTGGTTGTTGAGAAGGCGCAAGGTGTGTTGGCTTTCACAAGCCGGGGAACTGAGTTTCGTAGCTGTGATATTATGCTGCAGCTCGATGAAGTTGAGTGCTGTTCTGCAATGAGAGCTTGTAAGCAACTGTCATATGATTAGGTAGCAGTATCAGAATGTACTTGGAAAATTGAAAATATATTACATTTGGCTGTTACAAAGATACCTTGAGTTTCGGTTATTCTTTGGACAACTTTTCATATTTAACGAATCTGTTTAAATTATGCCTCAGGATAATAAATCCAACAGATTTTGAATTTACTGTTTTCCCAACATTTAACCAGAGATGATTTGATGTTGAGGGGATAAAGAGGTAGGCATTATGAAACGTAGACAGAGAGTAAACTGCCATCGAAAGAGACTGCCATGCAAAACATTCTCTATTAAAATTATGTTTTTCTTTTTGCATGCAACACCCTTGCAGTAAAAGACAGAAGACGACCCAGTGAGATCCATAGTTGAAAGGAGGAGGACACTGGAGATGACAGCCACTGTCTGGTTTTGAAATTAAATGATGTAATTTTAGTTTAGTTATTTTTTAAAAGGAACAGTATATTGTTATAGAGGTGGAGGCAGATAACAAACAGTTCAGAGAAAGGGAACTTAGAGCTGTGAATATTTGTTGTACAATGTTCACTTTTAGAGTTATGAAATAAATTGAGATTATTTTTCTTGAAATAGTGGAATTTTCGAGTTCTCTGTCACTCGTGCTTTAACAGATTCTAAGGCAAGGTGAGCTTTTCTGGGTGTTTGGTTTAATTAACAAACAGGTTCATTGCTGTGTCGTAACAGCACACTTGGAACATTGTGTTCAGTTCTGTTCGCCTTGTTATAGGAAAGATGTGAAAGCTATAGTGAGGTTGCAGAAGAATCCCTATGGATCAACAGAAGTATTGGCACACACCACACGATCGAATGAAATATTGAGGAAGTCACCACGTGAAAAATAAATACTGGCAGATTCTCCATGT
This sequence comes from Chiloscyllium punctatum, assembly GCF_047496795.1. NCBI lineage: Eukaryota > Metazoa > Chordata > Chondrichthyes > Orectolobiformes > Hemiscylliidae > Chiloscyllium > Chiloscyllium punctatum. The sequence continues at coordinate 14,684,738 of NC_092762.1, read as the reverse complement.
CTGTATAAACGTCAGTGCATCAGTGTTTGTGATCTGTCTGTTCAGATGCCTGCATATCTGTGTGTCCATGTGCATCAGTGTATCGGCATTTGTCTCTGTGTATCTGCTTTAGTATCTGTGTGACCGCACCAGTCTCTATGTGTGCTTGTGTATCCATATTCATACCTGTGTGTATCTGCGTGTCTCTGTGCGTATCCGTGTGCCGTGTGCAGATCTGCCAGCCTCTGTGGTGTTTAAAGTGATGCAGTGTCCACCTCTGCTGGCCTTCACACTCTACTACATTAATGGCAGTGGAGGGAGAAAACCAGAAGGGATTCAGAATAGGAGGTGGGGAGAGGGAGGTAGATTATAGCACGATCCAAACTTACAGCACCATCTGCACATGCACACACACACACACACACACACACACACACGCACACAGACTTGGATATAGGGAGGATCATCATTGTACTGAGGACACTCAGAGTCGCGAATGCTCCTGAGTAATATCTGTCCTCGCTCTGCAATGTGGAAGTGATTTGTCTTTGAAGATTATTCGTTACACAGAGTGTACACCTTAAAGAGTATTTCCACTGCAACTGCGTCCGAGCAATTCTGACCAAACCATCTGTAAGGTGATGTGATGAATTTATTACATGTCCTTTAAATTGAAATATTTTATAATTCACCCCAACAATGTTTAAGTGAGAAAGGATTGAAAAGTCCTGAAACTGACCCAGTGGTGATGGTAATATATCTAGGTATCAGACAAAACTGTTCTGTGCATCCAAAGATATTTGCAAAACCAAACAGCCGTGCAATGTGAGAGATTCACAGTATTTGATGTCCTCTGACAGAGAGAAAAAAACTGACACTTGTGCAGTGTCATGGGGAGACCAGAAGAGGGTGGCATTGTATGACTATAAACTTAAGAGGGACAGACGTAGAGGTGGAGAGGGGGAGTAGGGGTTTATCTCAATTTCAATGGATTTACCCCAACCCACAGAGCCATCATTTCACAGAGATGCACACAAACATACACAGACACATTAAACACACAGCACATATACATACAGAGATGGACACTTACACACAAACAGAGGGGTCTATTTAAGATAGAGATAAGTACGTTTTTCGTGAATAAGTGAATCAATGGTCAGTTGGTGAAGGCAGGAGAATGTGGCTGAGAAACATGTTAACCGTGATCAAACGGCTCAGCAGATCTCAGGAGTTAAATGGACTAATTCTGTTCCAATGTCCTATTTTGTGAAGGGATTCATTCTGGAAGTCGAATTTGAATGCAGATTACTGTGTCAAGTGCAGTATTTGTAGAAGTGTGGAGGAACAAACGGATCTTGGTGTCCATGTCTGTAGGTCACTCAGTTGCCACCTAAGTTGTTAACAAGGCGTATGTTGTGTTGGATTTCATTAGCAGTGGGACTGAGTTTAAGAGCCGGGAGATTATGCTGCAGGTGTATAAAGCCCTGGTGATATCACATTTGAAATGTTCTGATCGCCTCATTATAGAAAGGATGTGGAAGCTGAAGAACAGGTGTAGAGGAGATTTACCAGGATGCTGCCTGGACTAGAGGGCTTGTCTTATGAAGAAAGTTTGAGGGACCTATAGCTTTTCTCATTGGATTAAAGAAGGATGAGAGGTCACTTGATAGAGCTGAACAAGATGGTGAGAGTTACAGTCAGAGGAAATAGCCAAAGACTTCTTCCCAGGACGGAAATGATTGTCACGAGGTGAGCATAGTTTTAAGGTATTTGGAGAAAGGTTTGGTAGATGTCAAAGGCAGGTTTTTTTACACAGAGATTGGTGGGTGCGTGGAATGCACTGCCAGCGGTGGTCATAGAATCACATACATTAGGGAGAGTTAAATGACTCATGGATAGGCACATGGAAGATACTAAATTTAAGGGTATGTCGTTTAGTTTTAACTTAAAGTAGGCTAAAAGCATGGCACAACAGTGTAGGCTGAAGTGCTGTACTGTGCTGTATTATTCTATGTTCTTATTTCCTACACTCTTGTGAGCTTATAGTATCTGGAAAATTCCTTTAAATTCAGTGGAGGGCTACATTTAGTAAGTATTTGATTGAAGAGAGTTAATGGAAATGTGAACAGGTTTGAGGGACTGAATGGTCTATATCTGTTCCTAATTGTTGTGTCCTTGTGTTTCGAAACAGTAGTGATTGGTTTGAGGGAAACACATTTTGAGAATAAGGACCTTCCCATTTCAGACTGTGACGGGGATGTTCCTTTCTCTTTAGGATTGTGTGATCTGTGGTGTTCTCATCCCCAGGGAGCAGTGAAGACTGGGTTCCTGAAAACACTCAAGGTTGAGTTCCGTAGCCCTTTGATGAACAAGAGAATCCATGCTTATTGGGAACAGACAGGAAGTGGATGTGTAGTTACAATCACGTCAACAATGCACATTCCGAATGGTGCAGTAGACTCGAGGGGCTGAGTGGCCAACTGCTACTCCTGCCCCATGTGTTGTTCTCTCTCTCAATCTCTCGAGGCTCTTACATAGAGAGGAAGATCCCATTCAGCCAGTCAGGATCGGTACAATGAGACACGAGGAGACTTCTGCGTTCCCTATGAATTTATAAAGGGAGTGGATGAAGTCATTCAGCCGTTTGAGTACAATACACAGCACAGGAGGAGGCCGTCCAACCTTTCTAGGTTACTTCACAGGAACGTGGAAGCCCTGAGTAACTACCAGGAAATTGACATAAGGGATAAATGTTTATTTTCAGATTGGAAAACTTGAACTTCGTGTAGTACCTCAGAGATCAGTGCAAGATCCACAACTATTTCGAACCTGTCAATGACTTTAATGTGGGCACTGATTGCATTGGAGTTCAATTAGCTCAGTCACCAGGATAGTCATTCAATCAGATGTCAAGTGGAGGTAGAGGGTCTGTAATGGGATATAGACAGGGGAGTTTAGTGTGCAATCCTTCAGCAGAAACAGTATAAGCTGGGCTACTGAGGTTAGTACTGTGAAAGAAAGGTAAAACAACATTAAACTGTTTAAATGGTGCGAGGTCGCAAAACTCAGTGTGCAAAGGGATTTATCAATCCAGGTACAGACATCAAACAAAGTTATTATGTAAAAGTAGCGAGTGTTTAGGAAGGTATATGGAATGCCTCTACTTTTACAAAGTCTGTCAGAACATTTTACTGCAACTGTACAGGGAATTCCTGAGGCCACATTAGATACATTGTACATAGCTATGATTCCCTAAACTGAATAGTAAATATACTCGATTGTTTTCGAGTCTTGGTAAAATTGCTTCACTTTTTTTTTCCCTGGAATGAAGGCCTTATTCTGTCATACACCATGGAAACAGAAACTTAGGTCCAACTTGTCCACGCCAACTGGATGTGCTAAATTAATGTAGTCCCATTTGCCAGCATTTGGCCCATATCCCACTGAACACTGCTTATTCACACACCAAACCAATGGGCTTTAAATACTGTAAGTGTCCCAGCTTCCAACACTTCCTCTGACAGTTCATTCCATACACTTCATGAAAAGGTTACCACTTTTGTCTCTTTTAAATCTTTCCCATCTCGCCTTAAATTTATGTGATCTAGTTTTGGATTCCCCAAACCAAGGAAATGTCACCATTTCCAAACCCCTCGTCATTTTATAAACCTCTACAGGACCAGAGTACTTCAGGATTGAGAATGGGTGATGTTCATACTGAACCATATAAGATCTTGAGGATAGTGTATTAGTTGCGTAGCTGATGGACATTTCCTATGGTTATGTGAGAAAAGAACTAAGGATTCAAATTTAAGAGAACGTCCCTATGTTCCATTCAGTTCCTCAAACCTGCCAGACAAGAGCATTTGGAGGTCATTTACTTCAATAAGTTGGTACACAGAAACAGAGCAGACCATTCAGGGCCTGAAGACTCGATCGTGTAGTGCTGGAAAAGCACAGCAGGTCAGACAGCATTCAAGGAGAAGGAGAATCAACGTTTTGGGCATAAACTGTTCATCAGGAATCCTGACAAAGGACGTATGCCCGAAATGTCGATTCTCTTGCTCCTTGGACACTGCCTCGCCTGCTGTGCTTTTCCAGCAATACACTCTCGACTCTGATTGCCAGCATCTGCAGTCCTCACTTTTTTTTAGCACCTGAAGACCGTCACACACAGATTGGTATGGTGTTGGAAAATATTCTTGGGAAAAGAAAGCGTCGGTGCCAGTGTGAAACATCCTACTCCTCTCTCATTACAGAACTGTGTTCATTTGTTGGTGATGTTACAGACCCTGATTCATTATGTGTACAGCTCCCATACCTCACCCAGAGGGTCTCACAAAATCATCTGGTCTCCCTGACTGCAATCTTCAATAACAGGATTTCCAGGGAAATAACTTTCCAATAACTGAATGCGAGAACAACAGAAACACAAATAAGCCATTCAGCCCTTTCGGCGTGTCTTTCCCTTAAATAAGGTCATGACTAATCTGCTCAATGCCTCTACTCCTCTTTTGTGTCCAACTCCTGCAGCCATCAACTCTCTGATGCGTCAAATATCCGTTGTGCACCCCCCCCACACCCCCCCCCAATCTTCTCAATGATCCATCTCCCTTAACCCTCTGGAATAGAGAAGTCCCGATAGTCACTACCCTCTGTGAGAAGGAAACACTCCACGCACACACACCATGACCTATGGATATGAATCAAAATATGAACACAAGATAAGGCAGGCCTTGATATCAAAGCAGGATTTAACTGAGGATGGTATCAAGGAACCCGAACAGAATTGAATGTAATGGGAATGATGTGTGAACTCCCCATTGGTTAGAGGCCATTCAGTGCACAAGGGAAGATGCTTGTGTTTGTTGACGATCAACCATCTCAGTCACAGTACATCTCAGCAGGCATCCTGTAGGTAGTTTTCTTCAGCTGCTTCAACATCTTTCCCAGAGCATACAGTCAGAAGTGGGAGATGTTCTCTGAAGATCGCATAATGTTCAGAATAAGTTGTCACTTCTCTGCCGCTGAAGCAGTCTGTGTCCACGTGCAGCAAGACCTTGATAGCATTTAAATTGTGCTGTTGGTAACATTCATATAACAGTCCTGCTAGACATTGCTCATCTCCACAGTTAAACATGAGGAGCTCATTCAGCACCTCACACCGGTTTTAACGGAATATAAGAACGCCATTCAACCTATTGAAACTATTGGATAAGCCCATTCAGTCCTTTCTGCCTATTGCACAAGTAGGGAATGAGTGGAGATAGCACAAAGGTGTTAAAGAGGAACCAGGAGTCGCTCAGTAAGGTCCTTGAGCCACTTCCATATGACCAGGAAGAGGCAATGCAGCCTGTCAAGCTACTTATTCAGAAATAGGAGGGTGTTACTGATACCCCACAGATAGACTGCTGCCTGTTGTTCCTCCTGGCTCTATTGCTCGTGGTAGACACGTGTCACTTTAATGTGGTTTGCTGAAGGTGAGAATGGAAAATGGATGTTTTGTGCAAAGTCTCAAGAAAATACCTTCTATCTGGCAGTTCCCAACCTCTCATCTTCTAACTAATACAAAATGGAAAGGGCAACATTCAAATTACTTTTTTGCCTTGTGAACAGCTGTGTTCCAAGAACTGATACATTTAATACCCTATGAGCAATGATCTTCAGTTCAGAGCAGGACCTTACTCTCTGTATTCTCCCCATTATCCAATTCTCAATCCAATTAGTATATTCACTCCTTACTGGAGGACTCTAACGTTCTTCGCTCACCATTCAAATGCCTTCTGAAAATTCAAAGACACCATTCCCATTGGTTCTCCTTTGTCGATGTCATAATCTACATCCTCCCAAAACTCCTACTAGTTTAGCAAAAACGATTTTCCCTTCCCTGAATGTCGGCTGACTCTGCAAATCATATCATCATTCTCCAAAGATCTAGTTGTTATTAATGATAAAAAAATCTAATATTTTCCTCATAACTGACATCAATTTATCAATCAGTTGATAATCTGTTGTTCCTTTCTCTCTCCCTCTCCTGTTGTAAGTATTTACGACAACAGTAGCTACTTTCAAATCTGCAGAACCCTTTCGATAATATAAAGCGCTTTGACCGACTTTGACCTCCCTCATAGAGTTATGGAATTGACAGTACAGAAGGAAGCCACTGACCCATTGTGTCCGTTCCTGCTCCGGACAGATCTATCCAGCAAACTCAACTCTCCAGCCCTAAATCTGTGACCCTCTCAATTCATCACTCATCTGGTCCAGAAACTTATCAAGCTCCAATACAATGAGTTTTTTTCCCAGTATTTCCACTTTAATAATTCTAGTTTCTTTGGTTCCTCATTTTCCCCAGTCACTCTGCTCCTTAATATTTCAGGAGGATTTTCTGTTTCTTCCTCGGTGGAGGCAGAACCAACATATTTACCTCGCCAGACAGAGATGGCTTCTGTCACCTCATGAATACACAAGAGGATGGCACTGTGGCATAATGGGTATGTCACCCACTCCTGCCTGGAATGTTCCAGAACAAAACCATTGTTGGAGATTGTGAGTACAGTCCTCTCCCTGGTGTGAGACTATTGGATATGCTGAAGGAGGTTCACAGCTCTGTGACCTCCACATTGTTAAAATAAACTGGCTTCAAACTTTGCATCTGGAAAAATATGTCATTGGGAAATATTTGTAGAAGTTTCAGAAAAAGATCCGTGTCCTGCTCCTCCCTGTAGACCCAGACATTCTCTAAGTGCAGTGGCCCCACCTTGTCCAGAGTGGGAACACTAGACACTCGAATCGTCCTGAATGATCGCAGCAGCTGACACCACAAATCCGAGAAAATCATCCACAGAACCTCCACTGACTTTCCACGACAGGAACAAGTCAAAACGCTGTAGACAGGCACATCCACTCAATGTGAAAAATGCTTTTCACTTCAGTTTCTATTCTGGGCTGAAGATCCATAGGATCTCTGCATTGTTGCTGTCACCTGAAATATTAACAGCTTTTTTCTCCATGGAAGTATTTGACAATGTAACTGCACAATTTTCTTTACCTGTCATGATAATAGCAACACTGCTCTTTCTGATGGAGTTGTTGGGGAGGCGGGGGAGGGGTGATGGTCTCGTGTTATTTTCTCCAGACAATAAATCCAGGGACCCAGGTACCTTCAATCTCCCTATCGCAGATGGTAGAATTGTAATACAATAAATTATTTGGTAGTAACAATCTAATGAAACATTGATGGTTGTTAAAACTAATAACCCCTGGCTCACTAGTGTCGCTCAGGGAAGGAAACTTGCTATCGTCACTGGTCTGACCTACATGTTACTCCAGACCGTCAGCAATGGTAGATTCTCAAATGCCCTCTGAAATGGTCAAGTCAACCATTCAGTTATCAAGATCTACAAGATCTCAAAGAGGTGAAACCAGATAGACCTGAGCACTAGCAGCCGACAGCACATCGAAGTACAGTGGTTCAGAAAGGCAGTCCCCCAACAGCTTCTCAAGAGCAAATAGGAAAGAGAAATAAACTCTGGCGCAAACAAAATCAAACCTGTCCCATTCATAAAGGAAAGAAGATTGCCACGCTGAGGAAAGAGATCGAGGGGACAGAATTCACTTCAAACAGGGACGTGCATATGTGCCCACACGGGCATTAAACTCAGGAATATGGGAGGAGGTGAAAATTAAATTAAAATAATGTCACATTTTATTTCTATCCCAGCTGACTATCAATAATCCCTTTGTTTATGTATTCTATCTCTCTATTTCCCTGTATATTTATCTCACCTCACCAACACACATTACATTAATTCCCAGCTGCTGTCGGATCTGATACATGGTGAGTGGACTCAAAGTGTTAACTTTGTTTTTCTCTCGCCACACACTCTGCCCAACCTGCTCCATTTCCCCTGCACTCTGTTTCTTTTTGGTTCAGGATTCCAGTATCTTCCATTGTTTGATTTAACATATTTTTCCTGACATTATGGGACAGAGACCTTTCGAATCCACACTGACAAACTGAAAAGCATTGCTCCCCGACTCACCTCATACCCTACTCCTGCATTTCCCAACTACTAATCTACCCCTGCATCTCACATGTCTATTACACCGAGCTGCACATGATTGGTGGGACTGTGGGAGGAACCTGGAGCACCTCGACAAAACACTTGCAGACTCGGGGAGAATGAGAAAATTCAACACAAAAAGTCCTGAGGGCAGAAGCAAACTGGGTCCCTGGTACTGTGAGACAGCGGTGCTAACCACTGAAACACCATGCGCCCCACCCCCGCCCCCCAAACTGGGTCCCTGCTACTATGAGACAACCGTGCTAACCACTGAAACACCATGCCCCTCTACCCCTCCCCCAAAACCGGGTCCCTGGTACTGTGGGACAGCCGTGCTAACCACTGAGACACCATGCCCCTCTCCCCCTCCCCCAAAACCGGGTCCCTTGTACTGTGGGACAGCCGTGCTAACCACTGAGACATCATGCCCCCCTCCCCCAAAACCGGGCCCCTTGTCCTGTGAGACAGCTGTGCTAACCACTGAGAAAGCATGCCCCCCTTCCCCCGCCCCAAATCTGTTCTCTGGTACTTTGAGACAGCCATGTTAACCACTGAGACACCATTTCCCAATTTCGCACCCCCACCACTCAAACCGGGGCCCTGGTACTGTGAGACAGTCGTAATAACCACTGAGACACCATGCACCCTCCCCCTTCCCACAAAACGTGTCCGTGGTACTGTGAGACAGCCGTAATAACCACTGAGACACCATGCCTCCCTCCCCCTTCCCACAAAACGTGTCCCTGGTACTGTGAGACAGCCGTAATAACCACTGAGACACCATGCACCCTCCCCCTTCCCACAAAACGTGTCCGTGGTACTATGAGACAGCCGTAATAACCACTGAGACACCATGCCTCCCTCCCCCTCCCCTCAAACCGGGTCCCTGGTACTGAGAGATAGTCATAATAACACAGACACCATGCCCCCCTCCCCGCCCCGTCCCCCAAAACGGAGTCACTGTGCTCGGTAATACTGGGGAAAATGTGAATAAAAGTGATGAGCTTAGAGCTATGATGTTGTGGCCATAACAGAGACGTGGGTTTCTCAGGGGCAGAAATGGATGCTGGATGTTCCAGGGTTTAGAACATTTAAAAATAATAGGGAGGAGGTAAAAAGAGGAGGGGGTGTCGCACTGCTCATCAGAGAGGGTATCACAGATACAGAAGTTACCATTATCGAGGAGGGTCTGCCTACTGAGACAGTATGGGTGGAAATTAGGAATAGTAAGGCAGCAATCACCTCATTAGCGGATAATTACAGGCCCTCCAATAGAAGCAGGGAGATTGAAGAAAGCATAGGTCGGCAGATTTTGGAAAGGTGTGAATGGAATAGGGTAGTTGTAATGGGTGACTAACTTTCCCAATATTGATTGGAACCTCCTTCCAGTAGATGATTTGGAAGGAGCTGTTTTTGTCAGGTGTGTTCAGGAGGGTTTCCTAACTCAGTACGTTGACAGGCCGACGAGGGAAGAGGACATTTTGGATTTGGTGCTCAGCAATGAGCCGGGGCAGGTATCAGATCTTGTGGTGGGAGAGCATTCTGGTGATCGTGACCACAACTGCCTCATATCCTACATGGCTATAGAGAAGGAAAGAAGCAGGCACAATGGGAGGATATTTAGTTGGGGAAAAGGAAACTATTATACTATCAGACTGCATTGCGACGCATGGACTGGGAGCAATTGTTCCATGGAAAGGACACTATGGACATGTGGAGACTGTTTAAGGAACAGTTGTTGCGAGTGATGCATAAATGTGTTCCTCTGAGACAGGCAAGAAGGGATAAGATAAAGGAACCTTGGATGACAAGAGCGGTGGAGCTTCTCATCAAAAGAAAGAAAGCAGCTTACATAAGGTGAAGGGTCTTGCTCAGCTCTAGAGGATTACAGGCAGGCGAGGAAGGAGCTCAAGGATGTTCTGAGGTGAGCCAGGAGAGGGCAGGAAAAAGGCTTGGCAGGAAGGATTATGGAGAATCTAAAGGCATTTTGCACATATGTGAGGAGTAATAGAATGATTAATGAAAGAGTAGGGCCGATCAAGGATAGCATAGGGAACTTGTGTATAGAGTCTGAGGAGGTAAGGGAAGCCCTAAATGAGTTTTTTTGCTTCTGTCTTTATGAAAGAAAAGAACCTTGTCGTGAATGAAACCATTGAGGAGCAGGTAAGCATGCTGCAACAGATAGAGATTGAGGAAGCTGATGTGTTGAACATTTTGACAAACATTAAGATTGACAAGTCACTAAGGCCAGACTAGATTTGTCCTCGCCTTCTCTGGGAAGCGAGAAATGTGATTGCTTCGCCGCTTGCGAAGATCTTTGCATCCTCACTCTCCACAGGATTCGTACTGGAGGACTGGAGGGAGACAAATGTAATTCCTCTCTTCAAGAAAGGAAATAGGGAAATCCACAGATATTACAGACCAGTCAGTCTCACGTCTGTCATCTGCAAGGTGTTAGAAAGGATTCTGAGTGATAGGATTTATGACCATCTGGAAGAGCATGGATTGATTAAAGGCAGTCAGCACGGCTTTGCGAGGGGCAGGTCATGCTTCACAACCCTTAGAGTTCTTTGAGGATGTTACTAGACAGGTTGATGAGGATCGAGCAGTGGATGTTGTGCATCTGGACTTCTGTAAGGCATTTGATAAGGTTCCCCATGGTAGGCTCGTTCAAAAGGTCAGGAGGAATGGGACACAGGGAAATTTAGCTGTCTGGAACAGAATTGGCTAGTCCACAGAAGACAGCGAGTGGTACTGAAAGGAAAATATTCTGCCTGGAATTCAGTGGTGAGTGGTGTTCCACAGAGCTGTTTTTGGGCCTCTACTCTTTGTAATTTTTTATTAATGACTTGGATTAGAGATTGAAGTATGGGTTAGCAAGTTTTCAGATGGCACAAAGGTTAGAGGTGTCGTTGACAGTATACAGGCCTATTGTCGGCTGCAGCGTGACATTGCCAGGATGCAGAGATGGGCTGAGAGTTGTTAGATAGAGTTCAAACTGGATAAATGTGAGGTGATGCATTTTGGAAGGTCGAACTTGAAAGTTGAGTACACGATTAAAGGCAGGATTCTTGGCAGTGTGGAGGAACAGCGGGATCTTGGTGTGCAGGTACATAGATCCCCTAAAATTTCCACCAAGGTGGACAGGATTGTGAAGAAAGCATACGGTGTTTTGGCTTTCATTAACAGGGGGATTGAGTTTAAGAACAGTGAGATCTTGTTGCATCTCTATAAAAATTTTGGCTAGACCGCACATGGACTACTGTGTCCACTTCTGATCGCCCTATTACAGGAAAGATGTGGATGCTTTGGAGAGGGTTCAGAGGAGGTTTACCAGGATGCTGCCTGGAATGGAGGGATTATCTTACGAAGAGAAGTTGACTGAGCTCGGACATTTTTCGTTGGAAAAAAAAGGAAGAGAGGGGACCTAATTGAAGTGTACAAGATAATGAGAGGCATAGATAGAGTTGATTGCCAGAAACATTTTCTCAGGGCAGAAATTGTTAACATGAGGGGTCATAGTTTTAAGCTGTTTGGCGGAAAGTATAGAGGGGATGTCAGAGGCTGGTTGTTTACACAGAGTTGTGAGAGCATGGAATGCGTTGCCAGCAGCAGTTGTGGAAGCGAGGTCATTGGGGATATTTAAGAGACTGCTGGACATGCATATGGTCACAGAAATTTGAGAGTTCATACATTAGGTTTACCTCACATGAGGATCAATGGTCGGCACAACATCGTGGGCTGAAGGGCCTGCTCTGTGCTGTATGTTCTATGTTCTGTGTTCTGAACAGTAAACAGTGACAAAACACCACAGCTGTGTCAGGATCTGGAGGTAGAAACAGAGGCAGCATTTTGAGTCTGATATGGTCCTCTTCTGAAAAACTCATATCGGACTCAAAAAGTTAATTGTGTTTCCCTCTGTTCAGAACTTGCAAATGTTTTCCTGAACTTTCAATTTAGTTATTCTTCTGGACAGTGGAGATTTGTCTGATCTGAAAGGGAACAGCGAAGCTGCCATTTCTGTTGACGCTCAAGAATTTGGTTATGGTTTTTGAATGAAAAATGAAAAACTATGTGCCTGACAGCTCCCCAAATACCGATAGTTTATTGCCATTGTCATAATGCATTATGAAAATGTTGAACTCGGTGGTCATGACATCACATGATCAATCCTCTGAAAGTAACTGATTGAAGTACTGATCCCAATTGTTATCAATGTCTTATCATTCTCCTGATGTCACAGGCATCACACTCATCCAGCAAGGTCTTACCTTTCCGAAAGTTTACATACAGCAATGAAAACATAAAATATCTTCGTATTTTTAACAGGACATATTCATCCAGGGTTTTGGAAGACACTAGCAAGGGCAGACTTTATTTGTCATCCCCAATTACTCTGGAATAAGCGACACAGAGTTGCTCTGTTTTAATTCCTCAATCCAAAGTGATGTAGATTGAGACAGAGCTGTTTGTAGGGGCATTCCAAGATTTTTAACACATACTTGTGAAGGAACAGAAAAATTAGTGCCTAGTCAGGATGACATGCAATTTGGAAGATACTTTTCAGAGACAATTTTTTCTCTTGTTCCCATTCCCAGTGCAGAATGTTCTCTAATTCCCATTAATCACAGTTTTGCTCAGGGTCCTTGATTCCACCCTCAGTCAAGTCCTGCTTCGGTTGAAAGGGAAGTCACTCTGATCTCACCTCAAATTACACGGGAAGATCAGTTGAAAGAATAAAGAGCAAAGGACAAGAACACTGTTTCTTAGAACAATGTCCTCGCAATATTCAAAAGAAAATTGATGCACGGTCATCCTTAAGGCATTATTTCAACACGACATCACGTTTTAAACAATATTCAGAATGGTGGGTATTTGTTCTTTCAATTTGCTTCCAATTCAACGTTGAAATGAGAACGTGAATTGATCTTCTATAGTGTGTTTATAATCCAGAATTTAAATCAATCCTTATCATCATTGCTCTAGTTCTTTCAAACAAAATTAATGAATGAGTCTGTGTCCATCCTTCAGATTAAAAAGTTCTTTTATCTTTGACTATTGCAATGAATGTTGTAAATAATAAGCTGCAGGCCCACATAAAATGGAAATATTGCAGGGCAAGGTGCCAAAAGTTAGTCAAAAGTTTATGATGTCCAAGCCATATGAATAATACATACGGAGGGGTGGCGGATAAAAGCAGAATTCAGCTCGATATCCAAAATAAAATTTGTGGCTCCCTCACAAAAGAGCACAGCTGATTCATGCTGTAAATTCACCAAAATAGAAAAAAAAACAAGAGACTGGAATTCCCAATTCTGCAACAACATCTGTAGAACAGGAAGAAAATCAAGGTTTGTTTCTGAAATTCATAAATGTTGATGATAAGAATGTGGGAGATGGAGGAGATGTTGGAGAATGATGAACCATGTTATAGATGACACAATGATTAGCCGGGTGGGTCACAGTGATCAGGAATGTGTTGTTTACAAGAGGGTACAAACGGATTGTCAGATGGTCAGATCAATGACTGATAAACGGTAACTCTGAAATATGCGAGATGCTGCACTTTGGAAGATGTAACAAAACAAGAGGGAAGTCAAACCATGAAGATCCGTTGCATTTGCTTTTGGAGCAGAGAAGAGTGAGGGGTGAACCTGACAGAAGTGTATTACAGCATGAGAGGTATGGGACGACTGAACAGATAACAACCATTCCCCTTAGCTAAAGGGTCAAAAACAAGAGGAAATACGTTTGAAGTGAAAGAGAAATTTGTGAAATCTGTTTTGAACAGAGAGCCTGATATGTGTCAAAAGTGTATTGCCTGGGAGCGTGGTTCAGGAAGGTAACCTCACAAACGTTATAAAACACTTGTATCAGCACAGGGTGGTGCAGACTCGATGGGCCTTGTCTTTATTACATGATTCCATGTGGTGGCAGCCTTGAAAGCTTTGGTATATTCTGAAGCAGCAGCCAATTGGACTTGTTGGTTTGTTAAATCGAACTGTACTCAGTAAGTGGCGAGATTACAAACAAGCGTCATCCCATGGAGTATCAGCACTTACTCAACCTAGGACAGCCCAGCCATCTCTGAAATCATCCAGGATAATTCACATGCTCAGTGTAAGAATCGTCCAACACAGCATCCATATTATTCCAGCTGTTTGACAGCATTATTTTAAGTTCACCAAGAAACAGACTTCGCTTCATTATTATATAGACTTCTCGTGTAAGGTTGTTATTTCTCTGAAGACTAATAAATTCCTTCCCATATATGTGTATTGACAAAGAGTCTGTTATCCTGTGAGCTGTTCATCACAACGTTGCAGTTTGTTTAACACCAGTAATATTTACTCCCAGTTAAACCAGTACATGAGATGCACTGCTGGTACTCTCTCTCAACAGCCACTTGGATGGACTAACACCAACTGGACTGGAACTTCTTAAGGGCAATTAATGCTGGTCTTCCTCCATTAAAATCCCAAATGAACTAAAAAGACAATCCGAATTTCTAATAATTTTAAACAACGAGGATATTTTATTGATCTGATGAGCTTGTCACTGTCTTTGAAATGTAGAAACTAGCATCAGGAGTAAGGAATCAAAACAGCTCCGTCATTAGATAAAGTCGTGGATGATCTGATTGTGACCTCAATCACACATTCCTCCTTTGCTCTTACAATGTTAGTGCGTCATTCTTAGTCAATAGTCTGCCTGCCTCTGCTTTATGTCTTATTCTCCAACGCTATCTGGGAAGAGAATTCCACAAAGACACAACACAATGAGATGATTACACCAAATCGCCAACTTCTTAACAGAGACATTCTTCAGTTTTATACCATCCAATCATGGTAATCTCTCAGACAAGCTGAAACATTGTTTCAGAATTCAACTTGAAAGACTACTTGGAATATTCTGGGGTTCAACAAGATCACATGTTGTTCGCCTAAAGCCCAGCAGATCCAAGGCCAGTCAATTCAAGATTTCAACCAGAAATATACGCTCCTCCGAGGAGTTAGCTGAGTGAATCTTCTATGGATTGCATTTCATATCATTGTGGCCATCGCTCTCTCGATGTGCTAACACCATTACCTTGTAGTTCCGTAGAAAATCGCCCCTACTTTTAAATGTATTCTGTGTCAGAAAGTTTCAACATTTATCTTATCTCCCTAAACGTTTGATGTACACGTAAAGTTTTCATTTTGTAACCAAGATGCCTGGTTCCTCTGCGCCTAAAGCCAATCTCTCCACTGAAATAATACATTACGTTTCCATTCAACCCGCCAATATCTTTGAGCACAGACACATTTTTCCTACTATGTTCCATGCACCAATATTTGCCTGTTCACTTGACCCAACCTATATCTCTTTATAGACTCATGTCCTCTTCTTATCTTCCTTCTCCAACAGTTTCAACAGTTTGTGTTCTTCCCTAGTACAGACAGAATATTTGGCCAAAGGAACACAATGTGGCGACATTTCAAAGTAATTTAAAATGAAATATTTTTACTCCATATCTAAACTATAAATGTCAGACAAAGCTAAAGAGTGTTTCAGTCCTATCACTCAGTTCCCATTACTCAATGTAGGGTCAGATGGTGTGGAATGTGTGTGCGTAAAATTGAGGAACCACAAATGTGTAAAACCATAGTTGGAGTAATGTACAGGCCTTTGAATCATAGTCAGGAGTTGGAGCGCATGATAGACCAGGAGAGAGAAAATATATGTAGAAAAGGCAAAGTTACAATGAGTGGGGGATTTCGATATGCAGGTGGATTAGGAAAACCAGACTGGTAGTGGTTTGCAAGGAAAGGAATTTATGGAATGTCTACACGATGGATTTTTGGATCAGCTTATGGTGCAGGCAACAAGGGAACGGGCAATCCTGGATTTAGGGTTGTGCGGTGAGTCAGACGTGAGAAGGAAGCTTAAGGTGAAGGAACACTTCGGAGGCAGTGATCGTAATATGATTGAACTTAAACTTCAATTTGAGAGGAAGAAAGTAGAATCAGAGTTAATATTACAGCTGTATAAAGGCACCGACAAAGACATGAGGGAGGGGCTGGGTGGAATTGACTGGGAGAGGAGCCGAGAATGAAAGACAGTGGAAGAGTAATGGCGGGAGTTTCTTGGAGCAATTTCGGAGTCACAGCAGAGATTCATCCCGAGGTAATAGATGCATTGTACAGGGAGGATGAGGCATCCATGGATGTCTGGGGAATGCATGGCTAGGGTAAAAGAAAAAGAGAAAGCAGCTAACATGGCAAATGGCAGTGGGAAAACCAGAGGATTGGGAAGCTTACAAAGAGGAACAGAAGGCAACAAAATAAGAAATAAAGCGGGGGAAGATTAAATATGTGGGTAAGCTATCCAGTGATAGAAAGGATGACTGAAAGAGTCTCTTTAGATAAATTAAGGGCAAAAACGGGAAGCAGAAGTAGATACTGGGGTACTGGAAAAATGACGCTGGACTGATTGTAGCGTGGAACAAATAATAGATGAGAAACTGAATAATTATTTCTTGTCAGATTTCACAGCGGAAGACATGAATAATATCCGAAAGATTCAAGAGAGTGAGGAGGCAGAGCTGTTTAGGAGAAGTTGCCGAAAAACTAAATGGGTAATAAGCTGAATGGAGACATGAATGGTGATATTCCAGAAATCATTGGAATCAAGGAGGGTCCCAGAAGACAAGAAAATTACGAACGTAACACCCTGTTTGTTTTTAATAAAAACAAGATTTTTGAATTTTTTTTTTACAAAAGTACAAAAATAGTACAAACTGGTGTATTCTGCTTTACAATATAATAACAAGCCAAATATAGAATTTAAAAACAAACTACTAATCTATTCTCCAAATTGGCAAACCATAAAATAGGATATCCTACATTAAAACTAAACAAAAGGAGAAAAGAAAATAAATAAGTAAATAAATAACTCGATACATATGTTTTAAAATTTATATTACGTCATAACAGAACCCGTACTGATACAGGACTCCTCCTCCCAGGAGCCCCAGAAGCAGCCAGAACTATCCCCACAGCTAAGCAAAGGCACTGAACAATGTGGCTGATATATCTGTGTCAATGTAGTTTAAAAAGGTCTGCCATGTTCTATAAAATAATTCCGTCTTTTGGTTCACCATATTCATAAGGAAGTCAAGGGGGATATATTCCATGATTATCCTGTGCCAATTTGAAAGCCCGAGGGAACCTTCGGATATCCAATTCACTAAAACGTTTTTGCCCGGACAAAAGAAAAGGATAATGAATAATTTCCTCCCGTATACATCCAAAGAAGGGAAATTTGGGGAGCCCAAAAGTAGAGGCACTGGGTCCAAGGCATTCGCTACTCTGTCCCAACACATGCAGATCTTACGGCATGTCCTCAGACAATGCCTGAGAGTACTAACTTCTGTTTTGCATATGGGTCACATTGAAGATGCTCCTGCTTTGAACTTTACAAGTCACTCAGGTGCCATCTGAGCCCAATGAAGTATCTTGAATTGGATAGCCTGAGTTCTGTTACAGATAGACATCTTCCTAACGTTTTTCCAGACGTCCTCCCACATCTCTAAGGAAAATTCCATCCCCAATTCTTGACTCTAGATTTTATATAACCATTCCATGTCCTTTGAAACCTTATTAAATAGTTTATGTTAGAGAGTACTGACCACGGGCGGACCCATTGGCCGACGCACTCTCCTTTCCCTATCTGATTTAAAAGGATCAAGAATCAACATGGTCTTCTTTTGTATAAAGTCTCCTATTTGAAAATATCGAAAAAGATCTTTGCTATGCAGCCCAAACTTCTGACGCAGCTGTTTGAAGGACATCATGACTCCCCATCGAACAGGTCTCCCAAACAGGAGATACCTCTTGACTCCCAGATTCTGAATACAGCACCACTCAGACCTGGCTGGAATCCCAACATTCCCACTATAGGGGTATAGGGGGAGGATTTTTGTAGGTTACCCTCATCCTGTTGCATTATCGTCCAGGCTTTGATTGTATTTAATACAATAGGATTTTTACAATGATACGTAATAACTCTCAAATTGTCCATAAATAGTAGATTGATGAGAGGATATTTTGCTTGGGATGCCTCAATATCGAACCAGATTGATTGTGGATCACAAGAGACCCAATCAGCTACGTAGGTAATAGAGAGCTCAATTGGTACCCCCTCAAATCCGGAAAATCCAGCCCACCCCTTACTTGTGGAAGCTGCAGCTTTTCTAATTTAATAAGGGGCCGTCTATGACTCCAAATAAAGGAGCCGAGCCAACCATAAAGCTTACGCAGCGCTTGTCTCGGCAGCATCAAGGGGAGCATTCTCATAGCGTATAAAAAGCCAGGAAGGATGTTCATGTTGAGCAAAGCTATTCTACCGAGCCAGGATATTGGGAGATCTTCCCAGCGTTGAAGGTCCTATCATAATTCCTCCCATAAATGTGTCTAATTGACTTTATATAGTTGACCAAACGCCGGAGTATTAAAAATACCTAAGAAAAGAAAACCTCCCTGTGACCACCCAAAGAAAAAACGGGATTCATTCGGAAAATTGGATATACTGGCAAGACCTCACAGCAGCATGGCCTCTGATTTCACAAAATGATTTTATAACCTGAGAACATGTCAAATAATTTAACCACTTGAATTAAGCGGGGCACAGATGTCAATGGATTATTTAAGAATAGGAGGACATCAACTGCATAGAGAGTAATTTTGTGCTTACCCGATTCAACTTCCGGAGCCATTATATGAAGGTCAGCTCGTACAGATTCCACCAACGGCTCAATCACTTGTGTAAATAATAATGGTGAGAGAGGGCATTCCTGATGACAATCTCTGCCAACGTGAAAGCTATCTGAACTTAAACGTTTGGTGGTCAACGCTGCTTTGGGATCATTATATAATACTGTAACCCATTTAGTAAAGACCTCTCCAACACCAAACCATTCCAGCATATAAACGAGATATGGCCATTCTACCCGATCGAATGCGTTCTCTGCCTCTAGGGAGACAACTAATCCTGGCATCGCTCCCTGCTGGCAGGCTTGTGCCATATTTAAGACTCTTCTAGTGTTATTAGTTGATCTGCGACCCATTATAAATCCCATCTAGCCTTCTTTAATAATGAATGGCAAAACCCTCTCCAGTCTTCATGACAACGCTTTTGAGAGAATTTTAAAGTCCACATTCAACAAGGATATAGGTCTATATGAAGAGCAGTCATTTGGAGCCTTTTCCTTGTTGAGAATGAGACAAATATTTGCTTCTCTCAGAGAAGGCGTGAGGCAGCCCAGACTATGTGAGTAATTATACATATTTATAAGTGGCCCGACCAATTCCCCAATCAATTCGTGATGGAACTCAGCCTGGAATCCAACTGGTCCTGGCGCTTTGCCACTCTGGAGTTGCATCATTGCCTCCTGTATTTCCTGAGTTGCTAGGTGGGCATTGAATAACAATATCTGCTTCCAGGTTAGGGCCAGGAGGGCAAGGCTTTTTTTTAAATAAAGACTTTATCTTCCTTGTTCTATCCTCACAGCCCTGTGGCCTATAAAATTCGAAATAGAATCTTCTAAAGACTGCATTGATCTTTTTACAATCACAGGTCAAGGTACCATCACTCTTTCTAAAGACATAATTGCTTGGGCAGCCTTCTTCTTTCTGGCAAGGTATGCTCGATACCTGCCAGGCTTGTCACTGTATTCAAATAATCTCTGCTCTGCCAGTATTATCTCCCTCTTTGCTGTTTGATTAAGGTATTCAAGGTTACCCTAAGTGCTGTGACCCGCTGTAGTTTAGTAATGGAGGGTCTATCCACATATGCTGTCTTAGCCGCCTTCCGGCAAGCCTCAAGCAGATACTGTTGTTCTCCCTTTTGTCTTTTCCGGGGCACAAAATATGAGATAACCAAGCCTCATGCGTGTGCCTTAGCAGTCTCCCACATCACCGACGGGTTACTAGCCGTGCCTGAGTTGATATCCCAGAATGTTTTAAATTCTTCAAGAAATATTTTATACGCTTACTATCCTTCAATAGAAAAGGGTCCATATGCCATTGTCGGGAAGCTATCTCATCATCACTAGTCTTAACCTCCATTTATACTGTGGCATGGTCGGAAATATATATATTACCTACTTCACAAAACAATATTGAGTTCAAAAGTGTTGTGGGGACAGAAGCATATCGATTCCGGTATGGCAGTTGTGTGGTTAGAATAAAAAATAAAGTCTCTAGCCTCCGGGTGAAGACACCTCCACACATCTACCAGCCCCAACTCCACATTCAGATCCGCCAACTGCCTAAATCTCAAAGATATACCCGCAGAGCTCTTAGGTATTCTGGCCACTCCTGGGTTGATGATACAATTATAATCCCCCGCTATAATTGTGTGGTGCACCCCGAGAGCCATCAACTTGGAGAACGCTTCCATTACAAATTTAAAAGTGTGCACCGGGGGGCAATAAAGATTCAAAATCCCAGATTCCTTTCCATGTAATAGTGTATAACTTAATATATACCATCCAGAGTCATCTTTTATCTGGCTTACCATTTGGAAGGGAAGATTCTTCCGAATAAGAATGGCTACTCTCCTACTTTTTGATCTGAAAGATGAAAAGAACACCTGGCCAAAACCACCCTTTTGCAGCTTCGAATGCTCCTTATCAAGTAGATATGTCTCCTATAGAAGGGTTACATCCGCCCTTTCTTTTTTAAATCTTGATAATATCTTGTTCCTTTGATTGGTGAGTGGCTCCCCTTGACATTCCAGGTGCACCACCAAAACAAATGACTAGTCATGATCGTCCCAGGAGGGAGATCCCCACCCAAAGACATTGAATAAAACCAAAAATGATTCACACATAAAACACTCTTTAAAACAGCTAAATCAAAAAAACTAAGAACTACTCCTAAAAACAAATAACATAAAACATACTTAAACGGAGACTTTGCCCCTTGTTCACAGGAGGCACTACTACCTTCCAATAATCCCGCCATAACATGTCCCAGCCAGAGACATGCCCTCGGACAAGGCATTATAAATTAGAGCAAATAAATTCCAATGTCTTATAGGACAGAAGTTAAAGATGGGTGACCCTCCCACTCCCCCCCCCCCTCCGACACCATCACCTGGATACACAGAGCAAAACAACACAAGATGAAAATACATAAAATTACAAAATTACAATCCCAGCAAGTAATAAGCAAACAAATTTTTAAAAACCCAGAAACATTCCCAACCTGCACGAGCTATAGATAAGAGTCCATAGAAAGGATAAAGAATGATCCACACCCTACCCCCACCCCCACCCACCAAGGAAAGATGGAGAAGAGAAAGAGGAAGAAAGGAGGATGAATAAAACAAAAGGAGGGCAAAATAAAGTCATTATCCATACAGTTCAAGTCCCACAGTCTACTTGAGAGCATCCAGGAATTCGTTTACTTCTTCTGGTGATCCGAAGTTATGCACAGATCCTCCATGACTGCAGCACAGCGTTGCCGGATATTGCACAGAATATTGAATATTTAAATCCCTCAGACGCTTCTTCGCCTCATCAAATGCCTTCCTCTTGCGGTCCACAGACGGAGAAAAGTCCTGGAACTGCATTATCCTGGAGCTCTTGTATATCATGACATGAGAATCCTTCCCCGAGACTATGGAGGCCTCTAGCAGCATCTATTTTTCCCTGTAATGCTGTAGTTGAACTAGGACTGGGCGGGGTCGCTGGTCTGACCCCTTCCGGTGCACAGCAAACCAGTGGGCCAATTCAGCCCACACCTGGCCCAGTTCTGACTCCAGTTACAGCAGCTGTGGGTGCCATTGCTCCAGAAAATCAACACGCGGGCCTTCCTCCTCCCGTTCGGGAAGGCCAAGCAACCGAATGTGTTTCCGACGACCTGGATTTCCGATGTCATCAATATGTTCCTCTAAGTTCGGGGCTCGATTTTCCAGAACCCAGACCTGACCCATGGATGACTCAGCAGTGGTCTTGGAGGCCATGGCCTGTTACCCCGCTCTTCCCGACACACTGCCCGAGTTTCTCGATCTCTTAGTCATGTTTCTGCAGTATGACCGAGACTGACTCCCACCTGGACTGGGTCTCTTCAATGGACGTATCAATCTTCTCTCGGAGTTTAACTAGCTCCGAGATCAGGCTCACCCCTGCAGGTGACTCCCCCAGGGCGGCCGCAGACGTCTGTCTTGCTGCGGGGTTGGGGGAGGGGTCCCTCTCCGTTGTGAACTGCGAGAACGTTTGCCTTCGGTCATTTTAAAAAGCATCAAATTCTAAAGTTTTATGTAGAATGGCCAAGGCTCCTGGGCAAAAACTGGTTTAAACCATTTAACAGGTGAGGTGACGGTGGTACCCCACTTTGCCCGAGTCTTGGGCAGAGCTCTGCAGTCTCATACCTCCTGGGTCACCGCCCTTTTGCATCTCACTGACACCCTGTTTAAAAAAAGGAATAAGGCAAAAGACAGAAAATTACAAACTGATCAGCCTAACCTCGGTCGTGGGTAAGTTCCTGGAATCTATTGTGAAGGTTGAGATTTCTGAATAATTGCCAGTGCATGGTAAAGTAGGGCAAAGTCAGGATGGTTTTGTCAAAAGAGATGATGCTAATGAATCTGTTAGAATTCTTTGTGGATGTAACAAACAGCTTAGACCAAGGAGAGCTAATGGATACTATCTATTTGGACTACAAGAAGGACATTGACAATGTGCTTCACAGGAGGCTGCTGAGTGTCAGGAGGCCCGTGGTGTCCGAGACAAGGTACTAGCGTGTACAGAAGCTCAGCTGTCTGGCAGAAAGTCGAGAGAGGGAGTATAAGGGTCCTTCTCTGGATAGCAGACGATGGCAACTGGTGTTCTGCAAGGAAACCACAACTTTTTACTTTGAACATTAAGGATCTAGATGAAGGAACTGAGGGCATTCCGGCGAGGCTTTTAGATTTCGCAAAGGTAGGTAGAGGGACAGGTATCATTGAGGAGGCAGAAGGATTTAGATAGGGTAGGAGAATGGGCAACGAAGTGGCAGATGGAGTTCAACCTGAGAAAGTGCGCGGTGATGCACTTTAGAGGATAGAAGAGAGGCATGGACTATTTTATAACTGGGGAGAAAATTCAGAAATCTGAAGTACAAATAGATTTTCTAGATCCAGTCCAGGATTGTCTCAAGGTAAATGTGCAAGTTGAGTCAGTATTTAGGAAGGTGTTATATCTGCCACACAGTGTGTTGGAAATCTTACATTCAGAAAAAGAACTGAGTCAACTCTTATAAACAATGATATTTGTTTATTGAACACATTTAATATTAGAATAATAAAATGCATTATAATGTAACGAAAAACACTACAAACTAACGTACCTTTAGATGATCCCATCCCACCCCACTAGAAGGTGACCGGATTCCATGTGGTGAAAACTTTTTGTTCTTCTGATCGTCTCTGGGAGGGGTCTTCTCTTCAAGTGGTTATTATCGAGGGGTTTTGCAGCAATTCTTATCCTTCCAAGTCTTCACACCTTTTTTGGAGGGTATGGAGGATCTGACAATGGAATTATCATGTTCATTTACCCTGATCAATCAGACTCAACCTGGGGTTGTCACATTGATGGCCCAAGGACGGCATTCCATTGTCCCATTCAGGTCCAACTTCATGCAGGTGTTACAGGTCTGTAGCTGTCAAGTTTGTTGGCATTTGTGGGGAGATGCAGCCTGTCTGGATTCTGTAATATGTACATTACCACAGAGACTTTTGTCAAGGCTGAGTTCTACTTCCCAGCATGCTTTAATCATTGTTAATTTTTGTAACTCCATGGTAAATTCATTATTGTCCATCGTAAGATTATTCTTTCAGGTGGTCCATCTGGTCAGAAAGGCAAATAAAGTGATGGCATTTATTTTCAGAGGGCTTGAATATTAAAGCAGCATGGAGTATTGTCTACCGTTTTGGGCCCCATAACTCAGGAAGGATGTACCGCCCCGGACAGTGTTCAGAGGAGCTTCATAAGAATGGACTTAGGAATGAAAACCTTAACATATGAGGTCTCTGTGTCTATATTCGCTGGAGTTTAGAAGGATGAAGGTGGATCTAATTGAAACTTACATTATACTGGTTGCCTGGTCAGAGTAGATGTTGGGAAATTGCTTCCACTGTTAGGAGAGAAGGCACTCAAGGACATAGCCTGAGAGTCAAGAGAAGATCTTTGAGAACAGAGATAAGGAGAAATACCTTCAGCCTGACAGTGGTAGAATAGCAGTTTCATTCCCTAAAGGATATTAGTGACCCAGGTGAGTTTTTCTTGACAATCGATTAATAACCACCATCAGTCTCTTAATTCCAGATTTGAAGTCAAGCTCCGTGACTTGCTGTGGCAGCATTTGAACCCAGGTCACTCGAACATTATCTGGGTTTATCACATACGAATTCAGTGATAACACCACAAGGCCACTAATTTGCCCAATCCTCTACAGTGTGACTAACGTGCGCAGTATGACATGCCCTGTGATTTGCCTTCATGTTAACTTTGACTTCCTTATCAAGATATGGATGATTTTCCCCCATTATGCAATTCCTCTTCGGTCTTTAGTATCTCCCTAGTTATTTGCCAAATTTCTTCATCTGTCCTGCCTTTGACTGTTCTTTTCTCCCCCAGTCCACCCAGGCCAAATCCTTCCTTATCCAAGGATAATTATCATTGTCTAACACTAAAACTCTCATGTATGACTCAGTCTTCACTCTTTCAATCTGAATGTGAAACTCCAGCAAGTTGTGGTTCCTCTTTCCAAGACAAAGCTCATCCACCAATCCTTCCTTGTAACATAATATTAAATCTAAATTAGCCCGTTCTCTGGTTGGTTCCATGACGTCCTGCTCTTAGAAATAATCTCTCATACACTCTATGAATCTTTATTCGAGGCTATCACTGTTAAGTTGATTAATCGAGTCAATTTGCATGTTCAAACCACCCATAGTCACTGTTGTGCCCTTGTTACAAACCCTCACTCTTTTCTACCTCAGAAGTACTTTGGGTCAGAGAGGCTGAAAATTACCCTTCCCAAGAAGTTTCTTCCCATTTTTTTTATTTGCACTGAGACGGATTTCAAACATGTTTTGACACAAAACAGTTTGAAAAGGTCTGAGTTCCCACTTGCACAAACAAATGTTTATTTTCTTTACACTAACCACATTTCACAGTAAACATTGAGGAATTAACAGAGCTAAAAGTGGTCATGAGATATCTTTAGCAAACAGGGTTGAGGAAAATCCCAAAGCCTTTGTTTTCATATATAAGGAACAAAAGTGTAACTAGAGAAATGTTTGGCCAACACAAGGACAAAGGAAGAAAGTTATGCGTTGTGTCAGAGAAAATGGGTGAGATTCTTAACGAGTACTTTGCATCTGTATTCACCAAGGAGAGGGACATGACGGATGTTGAGGTTAGGGATAGATCTTTGAGTATTCTGGGTCAAGTTGACATAAAGAGGGAGGAGGTTTTGGATATTCTAAGAGGTATTAATGTAGACAAGCCCCCAGATCTGGATGGGATCTACCACACGTTACGAAGGGAATTGAGAGAAGAAATAAGTGGGGCTTTAACTTATATCTTTGCAGGATCCTTGAACATTGGTGAGGTCCTGGAGGACTGGAGAATTGCTAATGACGCGCCCTTGTTTAAGAAGGGGAGCGGGGATAATCCAGGTAATTATAGACCGGCGAGCCTGATATCAATGGTAGAGAAGCTGCTGGAGAAGCTACTGAGGGACTTGAGTAAGGTGTTTTATTCGGTTCCCCATAGTAGGCTGATGGAGTAGGTGAAGTCGCATGGGCCTCAGTTTGTTCTATCCAGATGGAAAGAGAACTGGCTGGGCAACATGAGACAGAGAGTAGTAATAGAAGAGGATTTCTCAAAATGGTATTGGGACCACTGTTGTTTGTGATATATATTAATGATTTGGAAGAAGGTATCGTTTGCCTGATTAGCAAGTTTGCAGATGATAAAAAATGTGTTGCTGGAAAAGCGAAGTAGGTCAGGCAACATCAAAGGAGCAGGAGAATCTACGTTTCGGGCATAAGCGTCGATTCTCCTGCTCCTTTGATGCTGCCCTTTTCCAGCAACACATTTTTAAGCTCTGATCCCCAGCATCTGCAGTCCTCACTTTCTCCCAGTTTGCAGATGATACCAAGATTGTTGGAGAAGCAGATAATGAAGAGGACTGCCAGAGAATGCAGCAGAATATAGATAGATTGGAGAAATTGGGCACAGATATGGCAGATGGAGTTCAATCTGTGCAAATGAATGGTGATGCATTTTGGAGGATCCAATTCTATAGCAAACTGTGCATTAAATGGAAAACTTCTGTGGAAAATTGACGTACAGAGAGATCTGTGTGTTCTGTTCATTGTTTCCTGAATCTGGCAATGCAGGTCAGTAAAGTGGTCAATAAGGCATACGGCATGCTTTCCTTGATTGGATCAGTTGTTGAGTATAAGTGCTGGCAGGTCATCTTACGGTTGCTTAGGACTTTGGTTTGGCCGCATTTGGAATACTGCATATAGTTCTGGGCACTTCATTACCAATAGGATGTGGATGATTGAATAGAGTGCAGAGTAGGTTCACCAGGGTGTTGCCTGGGATGGAGGGTGCTGATTATGGAAAGAGGTTGGGTAGATGAGGATTATTTTAATTATAAGGACAAAGGTTGAGGGGGGAACCTGATAGAGGTCTACAAAATCAAGAGAGAGATAGACAGGGTAGATACCAAGAAGCTTTACCACAAATTGTGAACTCATGACCCCTAGTAATTGAGTTCCAAAGTGAGAGGGAAAGATTTAGGGCATGAGGGATATATGTGGGAAGCTTGGAGGTGGTAGGGGCAGGAACGATAATGTCATCTAAGTTGTATCTGCCAGATACATGAATGGGCGGTGAGCAGAGGGATACAGGCCCTTAGAAAATAGGTGGCAGGTTGAGAAAATAGGAGGATCTGGATCAGCGCAGGCTTGGAGGGCCGAAGGGTCTGTTCCTGTTTTGGAATGCTCTTTGTTCTTTATCATTTATTCTAAAAATAGCAAGTTTTCAACTTACTGTATGCTACAATTTAATAATACAAACCATTTATTTATTTGGCAGTGCATGTCAAATTATTGTCATTGCTAAATTTCAGATACAGGGTCATACAGATGTACAGCATGGAAACAGACCCTTCTGTCCAACTCGTCCATGCTAACCATATATCCCAACCCAATCTAGTCGCACCTGCCAGCATTCAGCCCATGTCCCTCTAAACACTTTCTATTCATATACCCATCCAGACGCCATCTAAATGTTGCAATTGTACCAACCTTCACTGCTTCCTCTGGCAGTTCATTCCATACACGTACCACCCTGTGTGTGAAAATGTTGCCCCTTACGTCACTTTTACATTTTTCCATCCCAACCTAAACCTATGCCCTCTAGTTCTGGACTCCCCCACACCAGGGAAAATAGCTTGCCTATTTCCACATTCATGCCCCTCATGGTTTTATAGAGCCCGATAAGGTCACCCCTCAGCCTCCAAAGTTCCAGGGAAAATATCCCTAGCCTATTCAACCTCCACCTATAGATCAAATCCTCCAACCTTGGCAACATTCTTGTAAATATTTTCAGAATCCTTTCAAGTTTCACAACATCCTACCGATAGGATGGAGACCAGAATTGCACATAATATTCCAAAAGTAGGCTAACTAACCTCCTGTACAGCTGCAGCCCGACTTTACAACCACTGTACTCAATGCTCTGACCAATTAAGAAAAGCATACCAAATGTCTTCTTCAATGTCTTATCTATCTGTGACTCTACTTTCAAGGAACAATGAACCTGCACTCCAAGTTCTCTCTGTTCAGCAACACTCCCTTGAACCTCACCATTTAGAGTATAACTCCTGCTAAGATTTGCTTTCCCAAAATGCAATGTCTCGCATTTATCTAAATTAAACTCCATCTACCACTCCTCAGCCCATTAGCCCATCTGATCAAAATCCCATCTTAATGTGAGGTAACCTTCTTTGCTGTCCACTACACCTCCAATTTGGGTGTCATCAGCAAATTTACTAACTATACCATTTATACTCACATGCAAATCATTTATATGAATGACTAAAAGTAGTGGATCCAGCACCGATCCTTGTGACACTCCACTGGTCACATGCCAACAATCTAACAAACAACTCTGCACCACCATCGTCTGCGTTCTACCTTAAGTCAGTTCTGTATCAAAATGGCTAGTTCTCCCTGTATTCCACGAGATCTACCCTTGCAAGCCTCAAATGCCTTACTTGAAGTCCTTATTGATCACGTCCACTGCTCTGCCCTCATCAATCCTTTTTGTTACTTCTGTAAAAAACTCAATCAGGTTTGTGAGACATGATTTCCCACGCACAAAGCCATG
This sequence comes from Chiloscyllium punctatum, assembly GCF_047496795.1. Classification (NCBI taxonomy): domain Eukaryota; kingdom Metazoa; phylum Chordata; class Chondrichthyes; order Orectolobiformes; family Hemiscylliidae; genus Chiloscyllium; species Chiloscyllium punctatum. The sequence goes on along the minus strand of NC_092762.1, from coordinate 14,656,253 downwards.
TTGACTCTCCCTAATCAGTCCTTGCCTTCCCAAGTAAATATCCAACCTGTCCCTCAGGATTCCCTCCAACAACTTGCCCTCCACTGACGTCAGGCTCAATGGTCGAAAGTTCCCTGGCTTGTCCTTACCACCTTTCTTAAACAGTGACACCACGTTCGCCAACCTCCAGTCTTCTGAACCTCACCTGTGACTATCAATGGTACAAGTATCTCAGTAAGAGGCCTAGCAATTACTTTCCTAGCTTCGCAGAGTTGTAGGGTAAACTTGATCGATCAGATCCTGAGGATTTATCCACTTTTATGCGTTTCAAGACATCAGCACTTCTTTCTCTGTAATAAGGAAATTTTTCAAGATGTTGCCATCTATTTCTCTGTATATCTACATCTCCCATTTCTTCTCCTGAGTAAACACTGATACAAAATACTCGTTTAGTATCTACCCCATCTCCTGCGACTCCATACAAAGGCACCTTGCGAATCTTTGAGGGCTCTATTCTCTCCCTATTTACCCTTTTGTCCTCAAAGTATTTGTAAAATCCTTTTGGATTCTTCATAACTCAATTTGCCAAACATATCTCATGTTGCCTTTTTGCATTCCTGATTTACCTCTTTAGTATGCTCCTACTGCCTTTATACTCTTCTGAGGATTCACTCGATCTATCCTGCCTGTACCTGACATATGCTTCCTTCTTTTTCTTAACGAGACCCTCAATTTCTTTAGTCATTCAGCACTCTCTATACCTACCAGCCTTTCCTTTCACCCTAATAAGAATATACTGTCTCTGGACTCTCGTTATTTCATTTATGTACGCTTTCCATTTTTCAGCCATCCCTTTCCCCGCGAACATCTGCCGCCATCAGCTTTTAAACGTTGTTGCCTAATAATGTCAAAATTGTCCTTTCTCCAATTTAGAACTTCAACTTTAAGTTCTTGTCTGTCCTTTTCCATTGTTATTTTAAAACTAGTAGAATTATTGTCAAATAGCATGAGGTCACACATTTCAGTGAGAAATTAAATCTTAATGTGATTATATTTAAATGTGTAAGTATGATAAGTCGATTTGATTGTTCAATCATTTGCTCACTCTGAATATGCAATCAGTCAGAGGTCAACCACTTTGCAAATAATGGAGCAACAATGTATGCATTTGAATACTGAGATTCAATGTGTAATTGTGATCACCGAAATAGTCAGACATGTTCTTTTTCGAAACAAATGTGCATTCTTTACTTTACTTTTGTATCATAAAAGGTTGTTTGTTGTTTATAGTTTAATTCCATCAATGTAGAATCAATTCATTGTTTTCAGAGATGGTGCAGTTATTGTGCAGTTGAATAATTGTAGCTCATACCTTATTGTTTCCCAATTCACAAACATGGCAAACTCCTGATCATTGTTCAGGTCAGTACACACATCACTTTACATCATGACTGACATTAAAAGTGGATTCCAAAAGGCCTGAATTCGGGTACAGTGCTACTGGACCTCGCAGCTACCTGTGGCACTGAGTGAGACACTGACCTGCTCCTGAATCTGTCCAGAGAGTTTCCAACCTGGGTCAGGGCAGTCATTCAAATATTCCCTCACTGAGAATCATTTGGAATCCACCTTCAGCAGCAGGAAACTAGCCAACAGGCTATCACTGCTCTCAGTGTAGGTACAAATGCTGTCTAAATTAGATACCGACGACTGACCAGGAACCAGGTCTTACAAATTTATCCTCAGTCAGAGCCTGGCCCATGGAGCAGATGTGTGGACATGGAGTCTCAGCATCACACCACACAAGTTGCTTATGGTGATGACATCTGGCATGTCCCCCAGACTCCATACATTTGTCCCGTGGACCAGACACTGGGTGAAAATGTTCACAACTGGCAGTCTATTGCAGCATGTTGTGTCTCACAGTGAACCCTCTGAAACTGTATCCAATAAATGCACCTTCATATTCAACAGTATCAAAATAAAATTGTACATGTATGTGGATGGTCAGATACTAATTCATAGGTCATCCAACAGAATGTATCTTAAGAAACCAGGAGTTAACAGCAAGCCAAGAATCGTTTTAATAACTGAACTTGTTGGATTTTGTCTGGTCTAGGTAACCACGCAGATTGTACTGGCATTTAGGTGAATGTAACAATGCACATCAAAACTGGAAGTCTTGGTCTAACGCCCTACCCCAGCTTCCTGACCACACACACCGCTCTCCCTCGCACACCTCACTCCCTCAAACAATTACCAATTAATGAGAATCCACAAACTGAGTGAAACTTGGAACACAGAACAGTACAGCACAGTAAGAGCCCTTGAAGCCCTCAATGATTTGCTGGCCTTTTATCCTACTCTTAGATCAGACTAACCTACATGCCCTTCAATGTACTAACTCCCATGTGCCTATCCAAGAGTCTTCTTAACTATCCCTAATGTATCTGACTCTACTACCACCGCTGGCGGTGCATTCCGCCCACCCACCACTCTTTGAATAAAGAACCTACTTCTTTGAATAAAGAATCTCCTCTAAACCTTCCTCCAATCACCTTACAGTTATGCCCTGTGATGATAGCCAATTCTGCCCTGGGAAAGGCTCTGGCTATCCACTCTGTCTATTTTCTCAACATCTTGAACACCTCTATTATGTCACCTGTCATCCTTCTTTGATCCAGTGAGAAAAAGCCCTAGCTCTCTCACCCTTTCTTCCTAAGACATGTCCTCCATCCAGGCAGCATCCTGGTAGATCTGCTGTGCACACTCTCTGAGGCTTCCACATATTTCCTATAATGAGGCAACCAGAACTGAACCCAATATTCCAAATGTGGTTGAACCACAGCTTTATAGGGCTAAGCATTAACCTCCCCGCTCTTAATCTCAATTCCCCTGGTAATGAAAGCCAACACACCATACACCTTCTGAACAACCCTGCCAACTTGGGTGGCAACTTTGTGGGATCTATGGACATGAAACCAAAGATCCCTTTGTCACTCCACGCTGCCAAGAACTTTGCCTTTAACTCTGTGTGGTTATGCAAATACAACTTTCCAAAATAAATCGCTTCACAATTTTTAAGGTTCAGCTGTATCTGCCACTTATCAGCCCAGCTCTGCATCCTGTCAATGTCCTCTTGTAACCTATACCAACCCTCCATACTATCCACAACTCCACCAACCTTCATGTCATCGACAAACTTATTAACCCGCAATTCTACTGGCTCATCAAACTCATCTATAAAAATCACAAAGAGCACAGGTCCCAGAGCGGATCCCTGTGGTACACCATTGGTCACTGATGTCCAGGCTGAATACTTTCCATCTGCTACTACCCTCTGTCTTCTATGGGCCTTCCAAATCCACATCCAGACATCCAAATGTCCCTTTGGCCCATGCCTCTTTACCTTCTGACTGTGCCTACAATGGGGAACCTTATCAAACGCCTTGCTAACATTGTTGTTCACCACATCTACTAGTCTACCTTCATCAGTGTATTATTTTCACATCTTCAGATAATTCAATAAAGTTTCTGAGGGATGACCTGCTCCTCACAAAGCCATGCTGACTATCTCTGACCAAACTATGGTTTTCTAAGTAATTGTAAATCCTGCCTCTCAGAAGCGTCTCCAATACTTTGCCCACCAATGATGTAAGACTGACAGTTCTGTCATTCCCAGGGTTATCCTTATTCCCTTTCCTGAACAAGGGAATAACATTTGCCATCCTCCAATCATCTGGCACTACTCCAGTGGACAATGACAATGCAAAGGTTATCGCCAAAGGCACACAAATCTCTCTCATCACTTCCTGGAGTAACCTCGGGTATACCCCATCTGATCCAGGTCATTTATCTATCCTTACGTTTGTACTTCAATCAGTCTGTACTTCCTATCAACTTTTCTACACCCTGTCCAACCAATTGATTCACTGTTTCCATTTCAATGCTATATAGAGTGCTGCCTGCCTGAGTAAGTGCGGTTCCCAATGTCCTCTGAATCACAGAATGAAAAAAATGAAATACACCAATGCCTTCCTGATGAAGGGCTTATGCCCGAATCATCAACTCTCCTACTCCTCGGAAGTTGCCTGACCTGCTGTGCTTTTCCAGCACCACACTTTTCGACTCTGATCTCTATCAACTGCAGTCCTCACTTTCTCCATTACTGAGGGCTGTCCCCTCTGCACACTGAGCGGGGAATTAACCATCAGGACTTCATTGTATATGGAGCTGACTGATCAGTTCTGGAAAGTTGCACTTGATGAATATATTTTTTTTAAAAAAAAGAAATTACAGTTGAACAAATGTTCATTCAATGCCAGAGTTATAATTTTGGTTCATGGTTTGAGCAACCTGATAAGAAATAGTGAATGACTGAAGAACTCCGATATACAGAGTATTCCAGGTGTTATATTCCAGTTTACGTTAATGCTGGGAATATTAGCAGAGAGACTGATTTTGTAAGGGAATGAATTGATATGTGGAGGTGTGACATTTTTGCCATCACAGAGACGTGTTTGAGGGAGGTCAGGACCAATAACTCAATATTCTGTTATACTGTAAAATATGGGCAGGAGAGGAGAGGGTGTTGAATAGAAGGTGGTGTTGTATTATTAATTAAGGAGTCAGTTACTACATCTTGGAAGTTTCTTCAAATGAGCGTTTATGGGCCGAGGTTACGATCAAAACGATGACAGAACACACTGCTGGGGATATTTTATAGAGCCCCAGAAAGATGAAAATACAGGAGAAGATATATAACCAATTCACTGAGGTGTGTAGGAAAGCAAGGCCAGAGATGTTACAGAAATAGGAAAGCAAGTTTGCAGATGTTACATCGATAGGAAAGCAAGGCCAGAGATTTAACAGAGATCGGAAAGCAAGGTTGGAGATGTTATAGATATAGGAAAGGAAGGCTGGAGATGTTGCAGAGATAGGAAAGCAAGGCTAGAGATGTTAAAGAGATAGGAAAGCAAGGCTAGAGATGTCAGAGTGATAGGAAAGCAAGCTGCAGATGTTTCAGAGATAGGAAAACATGGCTGGAGATGGCCGAGAGATGGCGTGGCCTGCCCATGCTAGAACAGGTTCGTGAGGTATTTTAAATTTAATCACAGGAAGTAGGGAGAGGTGTAGCAGCTGGAAGTCATAGAGATAGGGAGACATGTAGGGGCTGGTAGAATTTATAGCGATAGATGAGTCTGGAGTTTGAGATAACGATTGTGGAGATATGGAGGGTTACTGAGATACAGATGGATGCAGCGGCTGGAGGAGATGACAGGGAAAGATACAGACATACACGTAGATAGTTTAAAAATGGAATTGAGCGATTTCTTAATAGGGAAAATATTATAGAAATCTTTGGAATAGACAAGGCACTGGGAGGAACTGAAGGAATGAGACCTTGGATTGTCCAAACACGAAAGAAGTAGAGTCAGTGTCATTCAGCACAGGACAGGCCCTTCGGTTGGCAGTGACACAAATAAAAAGTCCTGTGGACCCTGGAAACCCCTCCTTCTTAACGTCTGGGGGCAAGGGCTAGATTTGGGAGAGGTGTCCTATAGACTGCTCAAACAACAATGTGACATAACAACACCTCATTGTGTCAGATCAAACACTGACACAGAAACCTCCTGCTGAATCCCCTCCCTCAGCCTCACGGTGTCAGATCAAACACTGACACAGAAACCTCCTGCTGACCCCCCTCCCTCAGCCTCACGGTGTCAGATCAAACACTGACACAGAAACCTCCTGCTGACCCCTCCCTCAGCCTCACGGTGTCAGATCAAACACTGACACAGAAACCTCCTGCTGACCCCTCCCTCAGCCTCACATTGTCAGATCAAACACTGACACAGAAACCTCCTGCTGACCCCCCTCCCTCAGCCTCACATTGTCAGATCAAACACTGACACAGAAACCTCCTGCTGACCCCCCTCCCTCAGCCTCACGGTGTCAGATCAAACACTGACACAGAAACCTCCTGCTGAATCCCCTCCCTCAGCCTCACGGTGTCAGATCAAACACTGACACAGAAACCTCCTGCTGACTCCCCTCCCTCAGCCTCACGGTGTCAGATTAACACTGACACGGAAACCTCCTGCTGACTCCCCCCCCCTCAGCCTCACGGTGTCAGATCAAACACTGACACAGAAACCTCCTGCTGACTCCCCTCCCTCAGCCTCACGGTGTCAGATCAAACACTGATACGGAAACCTCCTTCTGACTCCCCTCCCTCAACTGATCGATCAGTGTCCCTCCACATTGAACAACACCCGGAGGACGTACTGAGAGGGTGACAGAGCTGGAGAATGTATACTGGGTGGGCAATTTCAAACCCCACCAAGAGGGGATCAGCAGCAGCACTGCTGATCGAGATGGTCGTGTCCAAAAGGACATAGCTTCGAGACTGAGTCTGCAGCAGGGCAGGGAGGAGCGACTGAGAGGGATAAACACACTTGACCTCATCTTCACCAACCTACTGCTGCAGACACATTGATGATGACCATATTGGGAACGGTGACTATCACACACAGTATCCCGGGAGACAAGGTCACACATACATGCACGTACATATGAGAGATACTATCACCATGCTAAATGGGACAGATTTCGAATAGGTCTAGAACGCAGCACTGGCCTTTGTGAGGTGTTTCGAGTCATTACCAAAAGCAGCAGAATTGTATTCCAGAACAATTTCCACTGTCACTACCGAGCGTATGCTCCACTTTACCTTGACCATCAGGTCAGGGGATAAACCCTTGTTCAATGGAGAATACAGGAGGGCCTGCCAAGAGCAGCACCAGCTAAAACTCACAATGAGGTGACATTACCAATCAAGACCACTTACTCACCAAATAGCATAAACAACCAGTGACAGACAGATCTAACCAACAAATCAGATCAACTCTCTACAATCCTGTCACATGAAATCAGGGTGAATTGTGTGGTCAATCAAACTACTCACTGGAAGAGGAGAATCCACAAATATCACTCTCCTTAGTGATGGTAGAGGCCAAGATAAGGCTGAAACATTCACAACAATGTTCAGACAGAAGTATCGATGGGATGATCTATTTTAGTCTCCTCCAAATGGCAGTCGTCAGCTAATTGAATTCATTTTTGTTTGGTTTCTCCAAGTGGCTGGAGGGATGGGATAATGTAAAAGCTGTGGGCCCTGAGAACATTCCATTCAAGCTGTTCCTGCAGGGATATTGCACTGGGGTCTACCTGACAATGTTGGAAACTATCCGGGCGGGTCCTGTAAACACAGACAAAACATCAGACAATCAATGACTGCCCCATTGCTCTAATCCATATCACTAATAAAGGGTTGCAATGTTATTGGAATCTACAGTGGGATCAAGTAGCACTTCCTCAGCACCAACCTGCTCACTGCAACTCAGCTTAGTCTCTGCCAGGGCCACTCATCCCTTGGGCTCATTGAAGCCTTGGTTTAATGGTGTACAACAAGAAAACACACAACTGAATTCTACAGGTGAGGCGACATTTTTTAACATTATCATAACTGCATTTGACCAAGTGTCGTATCCAGGATTATCGGCAAAACTAGAGCAAATAAGTCTCGTATGCACTGGCTGAAGTTATATCTGGCACAAATGATGGTGGAGGGGGTTGGTGGAGAGAAGCCATCTCAGCTCCGCAGCAGTTCCCTAGGGGCGGGGTTTCTGGGTAAGCCTGTAAATCAGAAATGGAAAGGTAAGGCATCTTACGCCGAGAGGATGATCGGGCTGCTCTCTCGTTAGACAGAGACGATTGGTGGTAGCTTAACTGATACCTCAAGGACAGTCCTTTAGTCACCACAGTCAGTGCAGGAACTGAACCCACACTGTTGGCATTAATATCTAGCCGTCTAACTGATTGAGCTAACCAAGTCCTCACTCAGCTCCTTGGGGAAGATACTGCAATGTTATCCCATTCAGATATGTTGTTAAACACCTCTGGAGCAGGTGGAACTAGAAGCAAACTTCCTAAATCAGAGAGAGGGACAGTATCAGTGAGCTTTAAGAGTGATCTCTGCCCTTGGCCCAATCATAAATGACCATCCCGACAGTGTAAATTCACAAGTGGGGATGTTTGCCATTGATGTTTGCCAATGTTCAATGCCATTCATGATTTACTCAGATACTGAAGCAGACCTTGTCTAAATGCAACAACACCTGGAAGTATCCAGGTGGGTACTTAACAGTGACAAAACCATTCCCATTACACATGTGCCAGACAACGATTTCCTCTAACAAGATAAAATTGAACCATATGCTCTAACGTTCAATGTCATCACCATCACTGAACACCCAACTGGCAATATCCTGGGGATTACCATTAACCAGAACTGGACTGACCATATGATTCCATTACCCATTCCTGTGAAGGGCTTATGCTAAAACATCGACTCTCCAGTACCTCAGATATGGCCTGACCTGTTATGCTTTACCAGTGCCACACTTTGACGTATGAAAATTAATTGGCCACAAGAATATGTCAGGGGCTAGGAATCCTGCAGAAATACTCACTTCATGATCTCCGAAAGCCTGTCCCCCATAGATATGACACATGTTGAATATGGTTGTGATGAAATACCCCCCATTTCCTTGGGTGAGTGCCGCTTCACCCTTAATTCACTGATACTCAGTAGTAGCAACACCTGCCATCTACACGGTGCTCTGCAGAAATTTACCAAGGCTCCTTACAACGTATTTCTGAAGCCCGACCATCAAGAAGGACATGGGAAGACGATAGATGGGACCCCCAAAATGTTTGCGTTCTGTTCCAAGCCATCCACCATTATGATTGGGAAGTATACTGCTGTTCCTTCAGTGTTACTGTTTCAATGTCCCTCCCGAATGGTATTGTAAGTCAAACTACAACATATGGACTCCAGTGGTTCAGTGCGGCAGTTCACAACCACCTTCTCAAGGGCAACAAGAGACGGAAAATGAATACTGGCCCAATCATATTCTATGAATAAATTAAAATGAAAAATATTGTCCAAACATGCCCAATGCTGGACACTATGCTTTGGGTTTTCTGAGCTCAGGCTGGTTGGGTTCAGTCTGTAACTTGCTTGTTGTGAACAGCTAAAGGGTTAATCTGTCAGTCTCTCAGAGGCATGGCCTACATACCGAGCATCACACAGACATTGACATTCACACCCAACATCACTGAGCTCTGAGATCGACATAAGCAATTCAAAATGTATTCATATCTGAGTAACATGTTTAAACACACAGTGATATTGTTACCACAAAAAATGATTATGATTGAATATTACCAGGGAGAAAGTGAGGACTGCAGATACTGAAGATCAGAGTTAAAAAATGTGGTTCTGAAAAAGCACAGCAGTTCAGGCAGCATCTGAGGAGCAGGAGAGTCGACTATTAGTTCACAATATTAGTACAAAGGAAAGTAATTGCATATTTTCAAAGTTCTTGCACTTAATAATAATGTGGTCTTGGGTGTGGGAATCATATTCATCATTTCAATGTTCCTTACTGTGAGTTGGGCACTGTTTTCATCATATTGTTGTTATAAAAGTGAACTGAATAAATGGGTGGATTTTATGCATTTGGACAATCTAAAAGCTGGTATTATGAAAGGATGTCGGAACTTCAGTAAAGAGACTTTGCTGTTTATGGTTAGAACAATGTTGTAAACATTTACACAGAGATTTCCAGCTCAAGTCACACACAAGGACATTGGGCTGGGATATTGCTGGCCATCAATAGAGCTGCACAATTCTGTTTGGATACTAACATTGTGGGGCTAACATACACTGGAATTTGTTTATGGTGGATTCAATGTAAGATGCCATGTGCTGTGGGAGACCATCACCTTTATAACACCGTCATTCAGGATCGGGTCCAAGGTTCAGAATTAGAGTTGAGGGACACACCAGAAGAAATATACTTGCAAGACATGGCTGTTTACAGGTCATTGTTATAAATATTGAACTGCATCTGGACCAGTGCCATGTGCGAGTCCATTGACCAGTCTGCCCCCCCCCCCCCCCCCCCCGCCCACATCTCCCAGTTATGTCAGGTATGTCTCTAACCAGTTTATTGTAAGGGATTGTATGAGTAACTGTCCAGCTCCAGTTTGAAAGCTCTCTGGACAGATTTTGGAGATGGCCAGTGTTTTGGAGGTCATGGTGAGGGCCAATAATACTGTGTCTGAATTCAGGCTTTTCCTCAAAGTCATTTCCAACAGCTTTGCTGCCTGCAAGATGGTGTGTTCACTGACCTGAACATGAATCGGCTGTTTACTACAGTCACTGAATTGTGTAATAGTTAGGTGTGCGCTCTGGTATTTCAATTATTGTTCACTTCAATTATTTTCAAATGAAAAATATTGATGTTTGGTTTATTTTAAAATATGTAAGAAATAAAGTGATATTAACTCTTCACTATACAAAATGAAAAATTGACCTGCTGCATATTTCCCTCAGACTAATCAAGCAACAATCAATATTGTCGGGAAAGCAAGATTATGTGAACAGGACTATGTCCCAGGCAACATCGGCACCCTCTCTGGTAGGTTCTGTCCCACTGAAAGGACACAGCCAGGCAGAAGAGGGCAGGTCCTTGGCATATAGGGCAGCATGGTGGCTCAGTGCTTAGCACTGCTGCCTTACAGCACCAGGGATCAGGGTTCAATTCCAGCCTTGGGCAACTGCCTGTGTGGAGTTCACACATTCTTCCCATTTCTGCGTGGGATTCCTCCCACAGTCCAAATATGTGCAGCTCAGGTGGGCTGCTCTCTGGAGGGTTAGTGCGGACTGGTTGGGCCGAAGGGTCTGCTCCCACACTGTAGGGAATCTATTCTAATCATAGTGCTCAGCATTGATGCTGGATTCTGTGACTGCTCTGCAGCAGGTTTTGCGTGAATCAATAAAAGGGAAAGCTATAATCGACCACATTGTCACCTTTCTGCCTGCTGCAGATACACCTCTCCATTTCAAAAATCTGTAAGAATGGTCACTACACAGTCCTTATAGGGAGCAAGAGCTATCTTCACATTTTGCAGACCCTCCACACAATGATATGTACTGAATGGTACAGACTATAAACAGGTTAAACAACTAATGATGATGCATCCATGAGGTACAATGGCCCTTGGGGGCGGCAGCGGCATCATATTCTGTACAATTCATACAGTCTGCAACTTCCTGGACCGACATACCTTCCACTGTACAGTAACCATCACACCCCGACATACCTCCCACTGTACAGTAACCATCACACCCCGACATACCTCCCACTGTACAGTAACCATCACACCCCGACATACCTCCCACTGTACAGTAACCATCACACCCCGACATACCTCCCACTGTACAGTAACCATCATGGCTCGACATACCTCCCACTGTACAGTAACCGTTACGGCCAAATATGCCTCCCAGTCTACGGGTGCTATTAAGAGCGGCATGGTGGCTCAGTGTTTAGCACTGCTCCTTCACAGCGCCAAGGTCCTCAGTTCGATTCTGGCCTTGGGTAACTAACTGTGTGGAGTGTGCACATTCCCCCCCGTGTCTGCATGGGTTTCCTCCCACAGTCCAAAGATGTGCAGATCAGGTGAATTGGCCACATGAAATTGCGAAGTGTTTTATTCATAGAGAAATGGGTGTGGGTAGGTTACTCTCCGGAGGGTTGATATGGACTGGTTAGTCCGAAGGGCCTGTTTCCACGCTGTAAGGAATCTCATCTACTCTCCAAGGTTCAAGTCAGGAATATGATGGAATAATCAATTGTCTGAATGAGTGCAGCTCCAACAGCACTCTAGTATGGACTTACTAGCTACAGGCAACACAGTTGCATGGGGAAGATCATGTCTCACAAACTTGATTGAATGTTTCGAGGAAGTGACAAAATCGATTGTTGAGGGCAAGGGGCTGGATGTTGGCTGTTTGGACCTTAGCAAGGCCTTTGATATGGTTCCTTATGGCAGGCTCATACAAAAGGTGAAGTGAAATTGTATCAGCGGACAATTAGTAAGATGGATAGAGAACTGCTTGGCCATTGAAGACAGAGTAGTGGTGGAACAGTGTTTTTGTGACTGGCGATCTGTAAATTGATTGTCGGACTTGCAGATTGTGAGGATGATTGCCAGAGAATACAGCAGGATATAGGTCAGCTGCAGACTTGGACAGAGAAAACACAAATGTAACTTTATTTGGACAGTTGTGACGTGATGCAATTTAGAAGGTCTAATGCAGGAGAGAAGTATAAAGTGGATGGAAAAATACTGATTACATCAACATCAGAAGGTATCAAGGGGTACAGCTCCACAGTTCCCTGAAAGTGGTAACACGGGTGGAGAGGGTGATCAAGAAGACTGACGGCAAACTTGCAGACAGGCATCGGAGCATGCAGTATGAAAATTAACAGGTCATATTGCAGCTGTAGAGAAGCTTAGTTCAGGCACATTTATAATATTGGGTACAGTACTGGTTGCCACACGATGTGGAACTGTTGCAGAGGGTACGGAAAAGTTGTACCAGAGTGTTGTCTGGTTTGGTGGGTATTAGCCAGAAGGAGAAATTGAACACACATGTTTTGTTTTCACCTGGGTATCATTGGCTAAGGGGCTACCAGATAGATATTTACAAAATTATCAGAGGCATAGATAGAAGGGAAGTTAGAGGCTTTTTCCCAGAGTAGGAATATCAATTACTCAGGACCGTAGGTTTTAGGTAAAAGGGAGAATGTTCAGGAGATGTGATAGGTAAGGGTTTTTTTTTGCTTTTGGACAGAATGTGCAAGTGCCAGATAGAGGGGAAGAAGCCAATATAGCAAGGTTTAAGAGGTATCTTGGCACAAATATGAGTAAGTAGGGAACAGAATGACATAGAGGGTGTTGGAGCAAAAACTTTTGTTTTAACCTTTGAAAGGCATCATGTGTCAGTGCGGGCTTGCTGGGCTGAAGGGCCTGTTCCTGTACTGGACTTTTCTTTAAGACAAGATTTGAGCGCGGGAGAGGCGAGATGCTCACTGAATGATTACTGATGATCAACAGCCACATAACTGTGGATCCCCCCTCCCCCCCATCAACTTGCAGCTTCATATCCTCCCCCACTTTGGGGAAACTCAATATAGAGAATTTGACATGAAAGTCAGACCTGGTACCTGGTGACTCCATCTCGCCGCTCGCTCCTGCAGACTTCTATCCTGGACACCAACGTCTCAGGGGAAACTGCATGAACAGAAGCTGCATGCACTCCACACCCACCAATGCTGACATCTGACATATGCCAGCTTCACCGTGCCATCCCAGCACATCACTGACCCACTGACAGTACTCTTCTGTACTTCAATGCTGCAGCTCAGGGTGCACTGACAACTCTCATTGCAATGCTGCTGCAAGGACACTGTGCTCAGGGACACACACCCAGCTCATGGACTGTCCCTCTGGGCTGATCACTCCGTGTTTGTGCACACTCAAACTTTGAGCTGACTTGAATGCTCACAGAATTATTGCCTTGCCTTACCCTGTCTTTAGCAGTGTTTTCCCGCAGCCAGAACTACCAGGCTCACACGCCTGCTGTATTGTCTTGGTGTTTAGCGCAGACACAAACCCAGGAAGCTTGATATCATTGTCCACAGTCAGTCACGGTGCCCAGCACAGTGAGTCAGGGGGAGTCTCAGATCCCAGTCCAGGGGCTCGGACACGGTCAGACAGCCTCTCGTGGTTGTTAGGGTCAGGGTCCTTCCCCAGTGAGGGGGAGAGGAGCAGAATGTTCGGAGCCCCCATCCCTCTTGGCTGTTTCTCCTCTCGTGTGGGGTGCTTCCTTCTGAAATGTGACAATTACCAAGTGGTATTAAGAATTGTTTGTTACAGCTGGTACAGACCGAGAGAAGGTACTGCATTCAGTGAGAGTGGGAGAACATGAGCCTTTGTGGAAGGTGGGTGCAGTAACAGAGAGACAGTGAGGGCGAGCTCACAAAGTGCAGATGGTGGTAATTACAATGGTGGAGTGGAGAAGGTCACTGACCTCCTTCCAACACTGCTGGGCATTCACCCAGCAGGCTGGCACCTCACTGACACAGGGGTCAACCACCAACCAAGCTGGCAGGGTATAGTATCATGGCCTCCCCTGCCAGTCCTGGAGGAAGATAATGTCCCTCTCGTGCACCATGCCGTCCACCAGAGCCTCAGCAGCTTGGTCTCAAAATAAAGCCCCAGATTTACCCCCTCTGCCATGTCTTGGGCAGTTTCAGATTGACAATCTAAGAGTGTAATGACTTTTTACTAATGGCACCTGGAACAGGGAGGCCGGTTCATTCTGGTATATCCAGGCAGTGTGTAGTTGTTAAGACGAAGGGCAAAATCATCGTGTTAGTGTCAGTTGAGAAGATAACCACGTGTGCAGGGAGGGTAGTTAATGAGGCAGATTGCGGATGGTGTCATGAGAAAATGCACTTCACCTTGTGGAGAGAAACCCTCCATAAAACCTGACTAAAATGAGACTTGACCAAATCGTAAGATGGGTTAGGCCTCTGTTTGTGTGAATCAAAGTAGGGATGCAGTGTTAAACATTGGGAGCAACAAACTTGGAGCGGAGAATTACAAAGGAGATTCAAATTCTTAAAAAGGGGTAACACAACGTTCCAGACTGTTAAAAGGAACCGGGGGAAATCCCCTGCCTTCTAGTTACCCACAGTATCCAATCCTCACTGTGTGCAGGGATAGTGCTGGAGGCCGGGAGAACAGCTGACACGGCAACCTTGTTTAATGTGGAGCAAGGGACTGACTGAATAGGTCGAGGCTGGAATTCTGAGACAGTGGATACACGGTCACTGAGGAACCCGGGCATTCCAGGACAGTCAGTCTGGATTTGTGCAAGGAAGATCCTGATTAAGTAATCTTACTGTATCGGTCTGAGTCAGTAACTTGGAACTGCATGTGACTTATTTGGATTTGACGAGAGATCCCATGGCAGACTGTTTAAAAACAGTAACTATGGGGTCGAGGTGAACGGAGCAAACAACCCAGAGAAGTGCAAGGCAAGGCATTTGGGGACATCAACAATAGAGAGGAATGGACAATAAATGAGAGCATAGTCTGTGTGGGCAGATAAATGAAGGTAGCTGGAAACATCAATAATCTCGTTAATGTAGCAAATGGCATCATTTCCTCTATCAGCCAAAGTGCAGAATTTCAGAGCAGGAAACTTATGCTGGAACTGCATAAATAATGAGTTCAGTCACAGCTTGGGGATGGTATGCAGTTCTGGTCACCCCATCACATGGAAGGATGTAACTGGACTGGAGAGGGTACATAAAAGATCCGTTACCCTGTGACAGTGGAAGTGCAATTCTGAGGAAAATAGGAATGGAGGATGCTGAGAGGAGATTTGATTGGGGTGCACATGCTGTCAGGGGCCTGGGTAGAGAGGAAAATAACATCTTGTTCCTGTTGATAAACTGCTTTACCAGTGGTGAATATTTAAGCTAATTGGCTGAAATATCAGAAAAATGGTGAGGAAATTTGTTATTTCACCCAAAGTATGGTCGGGATCTGGGAGGCACACATGGAAGCGGAGTAGAGGCAGAAACTCTCAAATCATTTTTAAAAGGTGCTGGGATCTGCAGCTGAAGTCCTATAGTATCCGGGGAGACAGAACTAGGACTTTAACAAAACAACATTACTTCTTGTCCAATGCAGACGGTGGACAGATTGATCTTGTCTATACTGCTATTTTCTGAAGTTTTCAAAGGTTACCAATATCTGATAGAATCAATACGCAGAGATGAGGGTGAGGGCAGGGTGGAGCAGTGTGTGAATTGATCAGCATCACAATATTACTGATCCCATCCTTTATACACAATGCTCCTTCACTGTGTTGGCCTATTTACCCCTCCTGTAGAAACAGGGAAAACCTTTAATTATCCAGTTCCCAGTCATGGTCACACTGCAACCCGATCTGCATAATCCCAGCGACATCTGCGCTGGTTCACACTGTTTAAAGCTAACAGTTCACTGGCCTCGTTGAAACGTTCCCAGCTTCATTCTTGCCCCATTGAAGGCTGCTCTCAGTCAACTAATGGTTCTCACTCTCAATTATTGCATAGCATTCTCTATCATCATCCTGAACGTTACAATAAAATGATCGCTGCCCCCCAAAACGTTCCCCTACTGACACTGGATCCACTTGCCCCACTTCTTCCCCCAGGACCAGGTCCAACAGTACATGCTATCTTGGGCTGGACACATACTCCTGCAGTGATCTCTCCTCCATGTAATCCAGGAACACTCGCCCCCTCAGGACGCTGCTACCACCAGTAACCCAGTCAATATCTTCATAAATTAAGTTTCTCATTATAACTAATCTGTAATATTGTCATCGCTCTCAAATGCGCCAGCATATTTATTCTCTCCATCGTTTCTTTGGTTGCTAGCTGACAGACTGTACCTCACAGTGTAATTGTATACTTTTTGTTCTGTAGCTCCAGCCAAATTTTCATTCTATCCGTGGACGGATCCTCTTTCTCTTGGACTCCTTAACTAACGCTAATCTAAACCAATACTTCTACCTTCATCCTTTAACTTCCGTTCTATCATTTTGGAGTATTTTATACCCAGCAATATTTAACATGCCGTCCTGCCATCCCTTGAGCCAGCTCTCGGTGATCAGTACATCAGATTTCCACACATCAAACTGCTTCTGTAACTCCGCACACTCCCAGTATTCAGGTCCATGCAGATTACCTCAGATTAAGGCTTTCTTTCTGACTCCGCCTTCCACTGTTAATCGTGTTGTTGTAAATTATTACCAACTGTATCTCCCATTATTTGGAGAATCCTGGTACTCTCCTCTACTATTTCTTTTTGGATCCTAAGCACACACCAAGTTATTGACAATCCCTCCCAAAAATAAACCCAGAAGAAATTCAGTCCCAGCTCTGTCACGTTAGCCCATCCAGCTTGTACAGTTGCTGACTTCCCCAGAACCAGTTCCAATGTCCCAGGAATCTGAAGCCCTTCCTGCTGCACCATCGTTCCAGTCACACTCTCATCTACCTAAAACTCAGAGTCCTGTTCTCAACAGGACACGGCACTGGGAGTATTCCAGGGATTGCTACATTTGCGGACCGGCTTGCTCACCATCCACCTAGTTCCCTAAATTCTGACTCCCAGACCACTTCACCCTTCCTACCCAGGTCATTCCTACCAACATGGGCATGATCTTTGACTGCTCACTGTCCCCCAGACGAATGTTCTGCAAACACAGTGACATTCTTAACCCTACTATCCTGTAATTACAGGCACGCTGACACCTTCTTCACTTCCCTGTCTCTCCTGTGACTATTGCCCCTCCTTCCTTCTCCCTGACATGGCTCTGACTGCCCTCCCTTGAGCAGCCTACACCTTCATCAGCTTCCAAACTGGGAAATTGAATTGGGAGGGAAACACAAGGATATGCTTGTATTCCTTGACTGTTTCTCTCCGATTGCCTAGTCCCCCACACCCTTCCTTCTTCCAGGCTATCATGTCTGCAGGGTGATTTGCTCTGTGTGTGTGCTTTACACTGAATCTCTGCATCACAGATGTCCCATAGTGTCTCTAGTCACTGTCTGAGCTCCATGACCCAGTGTCTATCTAGGACACGAGCAGGGGCTATGACTTCCCAATTAACAGAACACATTTTCCATCTGAGAAACATGTCCTAAAATGCATTTTGTCTCGAGTTACTTAATTAATACTTAGAATGAAGTTAACATCCAGGAAATAACAATATTCTTAAATCCCTTATTCAACTGTGGCTTACTGTGGGTAATTTATTATATTGGCTCAGAATTTTACATCTCCCTCTTATTTCTGTGTTCAACCCTTATTTCAGAAGTTAAAAAAATTTGCTAACTTATAGCAATTAACTGACAGTCGCTAATAACAGCGAATTTATCAGCCAATGAACTTACAGCATTTTCTGTGATGGCTCTTGCAGTTGTTTCAAACTCAGTGCAGGCAGGTCCCATCAGCAGAAAGTTATCTCTGTGACTCCCAGGTACGTGTAATCCTCCAGCTCCCACTCCAATCTGCTCCCTCACAGGGTCACCGTCTCTGTGACTCCAACGTACGTGTAATCCTCTCGCTCCCACTCTCCTCTGTTCCCTCTCAGAGTCACCATCACTGTGACTCCCAGGTACGTGTAATGCTCCAGCTCCCACTCCACTCTGCTCCTTCACAGGGTCACTGTCTCTGTGATTTCCAGGTATGACTAGGCCTCGACCCTCAGTGCTGATTTATATCCTCTCACTTTGGTGCTTCTGTAACTCCCAGGCGTGAGTGAATCTCATGTTCCTGCTTCAAGTTACTCCCTCACACGGTCACTCCCTCTGTGGCTCGGTGCTGATTTTGCGCCTCCTGCTCTGCTGTTTCTCCAACTCCAAGTCCCAGTCGGCCTCGATCCTCGCTGCTGATTAATATTCTCCAGCTCTGTGGTGCTCTCTCTCAGGTTCTCTCCCTTTGTGACTTCCAGATAATGGTAGGCCTCAAGCCTCAGCTGAGATGTATAACATCCCATTACACACTGGTCCCTCACAGGATCGCGCTGTGCCTGGAAGACAGTGGAAAAGAGAAGTATTGGACAGAGCAGACGGTGTTACAGAGATTGAGGGAGCTGTTGGGGATGGAACAGGTTATCTGGAGAGGTAGGCAGACCTGCAGTGTCTAAAGCAGGTTACTGGAAGATACAGGGAGGGTTGTAGGCACTGAGGGAAGCAAAGAAGTAGAGAGATGGCGGCGTGTTAGTGATGGAACCTTGTAGAGTCTAAAGGGATTTTTGTGAACTGCTCACTGAGATGTGAAGACTTCAACAAATTCAAATTGACAGCCACTGAGTGTTGTGTGACACTGGAGACTGTTGGATGTTACAGAGTTAGAAGACTCGCAGTAACTGGGGGGGGGGGGGGGGGTTACAGATGTTTGAAGCACTCGTGGTGTTCAGGGACCCTCAGAACATGAGGTACAGAGATGGGAGCATTCTTAATAGTGGGATTGCAGGGGCTGGAAAAGCTAAGATGGATGAGGAGGATGAAAAGTACCAATTTAGCACAACCAGTCGCTGTAATTCACAGAGATTTAAGGAAGGGAACCTGTGCTGTCATTGAATACAGTTATATGGTGAGTTACAGGTACTGAGGAGTTACAAATTTAGAAAGGAAGAGGTTATAGGTGATCAGAAGTTTAAACAAGCATAAGGAAATTTGAGAGATCACTTGTACAGATGGCAATGGAGGTGGTGAGACATTCTGATGAACAATAAGAGTTGTCGGCAGAGGAGGATGTCACATATACAGGAAGAGCCGCATTGTCTGTATGCAGTTACAGATGTGAGGAGTGTTGTAGCGCCTGCTGGAGGGTACACAGATAACAACAGTTCCAACGGCTGGTGCAGTGGTTCAGGAAGGCAGCTCACCACCACCTTCTCAGGGACAACTCCACATCTACAATACATCCAGCAATGTTCATAACCACGAGTGAATAAATAAATAAATAAAGTATCTACAAGCAGCACTGAGGTCACTCAGGAAGGCCCTTTCAGCAGCACTTCACAAACCCGGAACCACTATACCCTGGAAGGACACGAGCTCCAGGTGCTCTCCAAGCCACGCTCCATCCTCCCAGCACTGTGTCTGTCCCTACACCTAAAGGATTGCACTGGGTGAGGAAGGCAGCTCCACACCACTTCTCCAAGGAATTACAAATGGAAAGGTAATGATGGCCAAGCAAGTTATTGCCACATCACATTAATGAATTTGTACAAATGAAACTCATGGACTGTCCATGTCCCCTTTGCTTCATCCACACAACCCACATTCCCATCTCGTTCTGTGTCAGCAACAAACATGGAAGCAGTAGATTTTGTCCATCAAATGTATCAAATCCCTTTGTGAGTAGTTAGGGGTCAAGCACTAATCCATTTAGTCCCACTTAGTTTTCTGTTAAAGAATTCCAAATCCATGCCAGTACATTCCCTCCAATCCCACATTTGCCAATTTTGCTTATCCACATCTTCAGTGGGATCTTGTTGAATGGTTTCTGAAAATCCCGACAAACCATTCCTCCCTTTTATCTACTCTGCTTATTCACAGCCAGACAGGAAAACAAATCCAGCAGGGTTTGTGAAATAAAATTTCAGTTTCAGAACAACATGTTTGGCATGGGTAGAGGATTGGCTGATTAGCAGAAGACAGAGAAGGTATAAAGGGGTGGTTTTCACGATGGGAACTGGTGACGAGGGGAACTCCGCAGGGGTCAGTGTTGGAACCACGCTGTACATGTTATACATTAACAGTCTGGACAAAGGATGTGAGTGGGTACAAGAACTAGTTTTACAAGAAAGAGCCTACGATTAAATGTTTGTCATATGAGAAGCTGGTGAAGTCTCTGAGTCTGTACTTGATGAATTTTCAGAGGCGGCGGTGGCAGGATCTCATTCAAACTTACAGAATACTGAGGGGCCGAGATGGAGTGGACGGGGGGGGGGGGCGGGGGGGAGATGTTTTCAATGCTGGAGAGACCAGGGCTCAAGAGCACGGCTTCAGAGTGAAGGAACAACCCTTTAGAATGGAGATCTGGCGGAATGTATTCAGCCAGAGGGTGATGAATCTGTGGAACGGTTCCTACCTTAGGGAGGGTTAGAGAAGAGGGTGTCATTTACTAGATAGGGTACAAGAGCTGGAGAAGGTTATGGAGATGATTAGATAGATGGAGATACTAGAGGAGCTTACATTGACAGGGTGGGGTGATAGTGATGGGAGAATGTTACACAGATAGTGAGTCTTGCAGGAACTGGATTGGGAGAGTCACGGGCATTGGATTGGGTTCTACAGATTGAGAGTAATGCAGGGATCTGTTGGATTACACAGATAGGGAGGATTGTGGGGTCTCCACATGTTGAGAGGTGTTCATGGAAGAGGTTACACCAATAAGGAGGAATGTTAGAGCTGTCGTAGTTTACAGAGATTGGGTGGTTGGAGCTGTTTAATTGTTAGAGGGATATTTTTAGGGTCATTAATATGGAACGCAGATGGAGAGTTTAGATTTTATTAGATTCCCTACAATATGGAAATGGCACTTCGGCCCAACACGTCCACACCAACTCTCCAAAGAGTAATCCACCCAGACTCACTTCCCTCTGAATGCTGCACCTAAAGCTCGGTCAGTTTAGAATGGTCAATTTATCTGACCTGCACATCTTTGGACTGTGGGAGGAAACCCATGAAGACACGGAGACAATGTGCCAACTCCATACAGATAGTCACCCGAGGCTGGAATTGAACCTGCCTCTCTGGCGATGTGAAGCAGCAGTGCTCACCACTAAACCATCCCAAACTGCAGAGCTACACAAAGAGAGAGTATTTGAGGGGCAGGGAGGAGCACACAGAGATGGGAAGTGTTGTTGCAGCTGAAAAAGGGTCTGGAGGTGTTTACACAGATAAAGAGTCCGGTCGGGATGGGAGATGGTTACAGAGGTCATGTGGTGCTATAGGCCAGGAGGCAGGAATGTGACAGGTTACAGTGATATCATGTTCTCTTGGGGCTTGGGGTAAGTACACAGGTGGGTATTTTGGTCCAGGCTGGAGGATTTTACAGAGACAGGGTGGACTGTAGTTATTGTGGAAAACTACAGAAATAGAAATTATTGTACTCAGTGCAGGATGAGGTTACTGAGATTGGGCACGTTACCGAGTTTGGAGCAAATTATACATAGGGAGCGTCGTCAGCATTTGAGTAGGTTTCAAATAAGCAGCATGATTATGGGAGGGGTGGAGGTGACAGAAATTGGAACTTTTCTGGGAATTACAAGCATTCAAGACACTGGCACAGATGCGTTGGACTGAAAGGTATGTCTCCTTGCTGTGTGACTCTATCACAAGACAAGAGACAGTGTGAGAGGGGGAATATAGAACAGAAAGATCCCCGGTTTCAATACCACCTTCTTAAGGGAGGCCTCCTTTCCCCTCTGTTGTCCCGATCCTCACTAAGACAGCACAGGCCTGGATTGATAACGGTCAACGTCCGATATTGACAGAAGAAGGCTCAGTACAGCAGTGATGAAAGTAAACAAGAGAGTGTGGATTGAGTCTTGACCCATCATGCTCTGTATTCACCCATCAACACTATATCTGTGTCATGTCTTCCGGACTAAACTTCGATCCCTTAAATTCGCTCTGTTCTGTTCACAGAAAGTGATCTTACCTTGCTGCAGGATTTATTGAAGAAACCAGATCTCCCTGCCCTCTGGCTGACCAATCGTGTTCAATGAGATGATGAATGAAACACCCAGCAATTGGGAGGTTCATTGAGTCAGGAACATCCTGAGTACCTGCAGGAGACAGAGAAATAGACAGAATGGGAAATTAGGCTGATGCAGTGAGGGTTGCACAGGGAGAATGGCGCTGAGTACCACAGAGATCTGGAATATCCCAGGCCTATGCTGCTGCGTTTCTCTGGAGTGGAGAGTTCTGTTGGCTCAGGATCTGGAGTAACTGCAAAAGCTGCAGTCACTGGCAGCAATTAGACTCTCACAGTGACAGATACCACATGGAGTGAGACTAAGTGAGAGCATAATATTGCAGGAAGGTGTAAGGATCAAACCACGGTCAAGAAGAAGGGTGTTTATTCATGGTGCACTGGGATCAGTACTCAGGGATGAGGGAGCTATCAGTGGGACAGACGATGGCCTAGTGTTACTCTCACTAGAGTGTTCATCCAGAATTTAATGACAGTGGCAGGGATACCCATCTGAATGCTCAATATCCTTTCAGGAACGAAAGCTGTGATCGGCAGCTGGTCTGACCTACATATGACTCCAGACCCAGAGCAATGGGGTAGACTCTAAACTGTCTTCTCTAATAGTCTCACAAGGCACTCGGCTCAATGGCAGCTCGAGGGTGGGCATGAAATGCTGGCCAGCCAGAAACAGCAACATCCCATGGAGTGAATTAAAAACAACACTGTTGGGACCAGTGTGCCGGCAAATTATGTCGGTGGGTTTATGGACAGAGCTTTAATTGACAGAGAAGATGCAGGGACAGGGTTCAGGTGAAAGGAGCTTTCCAAATCCAAAGAGAAAAGGGGACACATTGGAACAGCATGGGAATGTGGCTGAAGACAAGCAGAAAGGAACAGGAAGGGACAGAGTTTAACTAAAACTGTACATCAGTGAATTAGGCTGTGACAGGACATTCTGGGAAAAAGTCAATTTTTTTGGAATGGACAAAATATCTGCAAAAAGGTAATAGACTTGTGACACAGAGATAAATAAGATTTAGTCACCAGGAAGATGTGGTTAGAGGAGAAGCGAAAGGTGGAACATACATATTCTATTGTACACCTCCTTGAGGGGTCTCAGGGAGTGCAGGATGGATAACCCTGACAGTATTGGGGAACAAAGGCATTACAGAGAAAGCATTTGGCATCTGATGATGCAGCTGAATCAACCTGAATGCAGATTATGAGTTACACGTGTCAAAAACACAAGCAGGAGAACAGTTTTGAGGCTGCCTGATAGCATTTCATTGCTCAACACTGTTACACTTTCCAATGAATTCCTGTCTAATGCAAAGGCAATGTGATCATTTTGGGAGACTTCAATCTTTGTCAAAAATGATATTCTCCGAACTCCTCTTCAAGTGTTTGTGTCAGTGTTTCTTTGAATAACATATTGTGTAAATGGCCAGGGACGTGACTATCTCAGATCAACCGTTGGGTGAAGAAACTGAGTGAACGAGTAATGTCACACTTAGACCGCCTCTGGGAAATTGTAGTGTAGTGGAATTCAGCGAGATGATGGATTTTTAAAGTGACCATAAAGCCCACCCTACAATCACAACCAAAGCCATTTACATGTGTTTGAGAGGAGAAATGACCAAGGTAAACAGGGGAAACAGTGAAGTGTATGGCTGGAAATGGACAGTACAAAACATTTAGTCATAGAGATGTACAGCACAGAAACAGGGCCTTCGGTCCATCTCGTTCACGCTGCCCACATACACTAACATAATTTTGTCTCATTTGCCAGCACTTGGCCCAAATTCCCCTCAACCCTTCCTGTTCGTATACCCATCCAGATGCCTTTTAGATGCAGTAATTGTACCATTCTCCACCACTTCATCTAGCAGTTCATTGTATTCTCGCATCTCCCTCTGCCTGAAAACGTTGCCCCTTCGGTTCCTTTTATATATTTCCCTTCTCACCCTGAACCTAGGCCGTCTGGTTCTGGACTCCACTACATCAGGGAAAAGACCTTGTCTGTTAAACCTATCCATGCCTCTCATGATTGTATAAATCTCTGTATGGTCACCCCTCAGCCTCAAGTACCACCAGCCCAATCAACCTCTCCCTTTGGCTCAAATCTTTCAATCCTGGCAACATCCTTGGAAATCTTTTCTGAAACCTTGCAATTTATACAACATCCTTCTGATAGGGAGAGGACAAGAACTGCATGTAATATTCCAAAAGTGGTTTATCCAATGTCCTGTACAGCCACAACATGACCTCCTAACTCCTCTACTCAGTGCTCTGATCAGTAAACGCAAGCAGAATAAACAACTTCTTCATTATCCTATTTACATGGGATCATACTTGCAAGGAACTATGAACCTGGACTCCAAGGTCTCTTTGTTCAGTAACACTCCCTAGGTCCTTACCACTCAGTGCACCAAGATCCTTCTGTATATCAATGTCCCTCAGTATCCTAACTTTCTTCGTGAATTTGACATGACCTCACACTTGGACAGATTAAACTCATTTTGCCATTTCTTTGCACATCTTTCCAACTGATCAGTAACCTCCTGCAACCTTGGATCTCCTTGCTCATTCACCCCCACTCCACCAATTTTCATTTCATCTGCAATAATTACCTTTGTCACTTCCTTTCATTTCAATTGTGTGAGAATGCGTAACCAGACGGCAGAAAATCCCAGCAAGAGCTCACCCATTTAAGATGGAGATGAGGAGGAATGTCTTCACTCAGAGGGTAGGGAATCTGTGGGAATTCCTGACTGCAGGGGTCTGTCGAGGCTGGGTCATTAAGAATATTGACAGCAGAGATGGTCAGATGTTAATGGATCAGGGAAACGGGATTTGTGGAAAAGGCAGGAATGTAGAGTTGGAGAGTATCAGATCAGCCATGATCTGATTGAAGGGCAGAGCATCCTCAATGGGCCAAATGGCCTCATCCTGCTCCGACATCTTATGGTCTTAACTCGAACTCAATATCTGCATTATAACACTATGGGTCTTTCCTCACAAAACTCCTCTAAAATGGGACTATTGGATATTTATTATTATACAGCATTTGAACTCCACTGGACAAATTTGATGCTGGCTCCGTGACATGATGTTGTAGAAAACCATCTCGTATCCAATCCAGGATTCCATCCATTACAGCTCTGATACTCATTAGTTATCCAGTTGGGATGGAGACCACTGTCACACACAGTTACTGTACTGCCCTTGCTACAAGTACATTCAGTGTCCTGACTGTAACCATATTGACAGTCCCATCACTGGTTGATTCCTTTAAAAGAATTCCAGCCAATGATTGCTGCAGCTGCTTGTTCATTCCCAGCTCCATCCAAATAGAATCCAAATTTTGATCTTCAGCTCCACGTGGCTATCTCATTAATGCATTAACCTCATCCTTTCTTCAAAACTTGTTGGATTTTTGCCTGTCCTGCCTAGATCCCAACAACCCTTCAAATATTCCCTTCCCAGAGATGCTCATTCTGCAGCTATATCTCCGGAATGACAGTTCCATCATATCTGTTCACTGTCATTCCATCTACCTTTGTGGGCGGCACGGTGGCACAGTGGTTAGCACTGCTGCCTCACAGCGTCAGAGACCCAGGTTCAGTTCCCGCCTCAGGTGACTGACTGTGTGGAGTTTGCACGTTCTCCCCGTGTCTGCGTGGGTTTCCTCTGGGTGCTCCGGTTTCCTCCCACAGTCCAAAGATGTGCAGGGTCAGGTGAATTGGCCATGCTCAATTGCCCGTAGTGTTAGGTAAGGGGTAAATGTAGGGGAATGGGGGGCCTGCGCTTCGGCGGGTCGGTGTGGACTTGTTGGGCCGAAGGGCCTGTTTCCACACTGTTAATCTAATCTAATCTAATCTAATCTAAAAAAACCTTATGGCGAATACAGGGAGTCATTCCTCAGTAGTGGACAGAAGGTTGAACAGATGGATAGAGGTTACAGAGATAGGGAGGCTTACAGGGACTCGAGGATTTTCGAGCTAAATCTGGGCAATAATGTTCATGGGACAAAGGGGTTTGCGGATTCGAGGAATTTACAGAGGTAGAGGGAGCTGGATGAGATTCTGGAGATAGGGATAGCGATGGATATAGGGAAAGGCAGGCAGACTGAGAGGCACAGACACGGAGTGTTTCAGTAGGAGATTATTGTGTATATTGACAGAGATATGGAAGGTTGTAGTGACTGCAGATGTTTACAGATATAAGAAGGCTTCTACGTTCTGGAGGCCGCATAGACAGGAAGGCAATGGAGAATGCCAGGTTACTGGGTTGGAGATAGTTACACAAATGGGGAGGGTTGCAAAAAATGAAAGAGGTTCCTGTGGTCGGGAGGGTTGATGGGGGGAGGGTGAAGTTTAAAGAGATTAAGATCGAAGATTAGTCGAACAATAAGGAAGTTACAATTTTTTTCACAGGTAAGGAACGGTTGTAAGTGCTGGAGAAGTTTACCCAGATAGGGATGGATGGAGAGGTTAGAGACAAAACACATTTACATGAAGGTGGCATTGGTAGGAGGAGCTTACAGGGAGAGACAGGGCCCGGCAATTACAGGGATGAAGGAATTTAGTATCTACTGGAGATGTTTAGGGATTAGGGATTGGAGAACCTGACAGAGACAGATAGCATTGTGTGTACTAGAGGAGATTCCAAAGAGAGGAAGGATTATCGGGACTGTAGTATATTACTGAGATCACTCATAGAGGATGTGCCAAGACTGATGCCTGTGACCTCCTGTGCAGTCTCAGGGAGTTCCAGTACAGCAGACGTGAGAACAGGGCCCTCGCAAGATGGTGGGAATGAAGCCTAGAATGTTGCTGTTCCTTGCCCAGCATTGTAACTATGTCCTGTGTTCCAGGTCTGAATAAAGATGGCCACTAACTCCACCCTGTGCTGTTTACTGTGAGCGATCTTACCGGCTGCAGGATTTACTGAAGGCTCCAGATCTCCCTCTCCATCTCTCTCTGGCTGACCAAGCGTCCTCAATGAGGTGATGGATGAGACAGGAGTTAGGAATATCCTGATTACCTGCATGAGACAGAAATAGACAGAATGGGAAATTAGACTGATGCCGTGAGGATACCTCATGTAGAGTAGCACTGAGTCCAACAGAAATCACAAAAATCCCAGTCTCCATACCTGGTCTGTACTGTTATGGATCAGAGGATTCTTTTCGCTCCGGATCCGGAGTAGCTGTAAGAGTGAGAGACGCTGACAGAAGCAGCAATTCGACCCACACAGTGAGGGATACCACATGGAGAGAGACTGAGTGATATCACCAGAGTGCTGGAAGATTTCAGGATCAAACTATGGTGTCAGAAGAAGTGGGTCTGATGCAGTGGGCACTGCAACCAGTACTCAGGGAGGAGTCAGAAATTTTATTGGGATGGTACAGTTCTGGGATCAGTGTCAATATTGAAACATGGGGCTGTGGCTGAGGAAAAACAGGAAGAAACAGGAAGAGACTAAGTTTAACTAAAACTATACATCAGCAGATAGGTTTGTGACAGGAATTTGTGATTTCAAAAGTAAATTACTATTTCGTAATTTGAATGCACGAAGCATTTGGAAGAGGGATATGCTCGTATGACTGTGATTTCGATCGAATCACCATCAGGGAGACGTGGTCACAGGGTGAACAAAAGGTGGAGCGTTAATATTCACGGCTACACAACATTGTGGAAAGTCAGGCAGAGTGGGAAGGAGAATAGGAAACTCTCATCGTTCGGGATAACCATGGGATTATATGGGGCCTCTGATTATCAATCATTAGGAAACCAAATCCTGGGTAATAAGAGTCAGAACACAGAAGGTGAAGGGCAGTGTTAAGGCCCCATTACAGCATTACATTGTTAGGCATGGCATTGGACAGGGAATTATTGGAATTTGTAACAAAGACAGTAGGACAACTCAAAGGGGATTCAACTTCCCTATCTCACCATCTCATTGGCGGTGGGTCACAAACGAGGCTGACTCTCTCTCACTCTCAGGGGAGTCTGTGGGTGGCTGTACAGACCGATGTGGCCTTCCACACTTGGGGCAGAAGGTGGCTGTGGGATGGGGATTGTTGGGATGTTGGTGTGACAACGCGCTCCTTGTGCTGTTTTCTCCTGGATTCCCCTTTTTCCCCACATCAAGTGTCCAGCTGCTCGACGCCGTCCCAATGCTCCTCCCCCAAAATAGACGGTCTTGGCTCAGTAATTCCCAGGATTTACCAGACTTCTTTTAGCGATGCACTGAAGACAAAAAAAAACTAACAATTCTGAAGAAGCCAATGCTTTAGAAATATGGAAGTATTTGTTAAAGGGATTGCTATGGGTCTACTAGCAGGAGGAGTGCAGTAGGAAAGGAAAACATTGTCAAGGTTTAATCAGATGATAGGAACATGGAGAGGTGAAGGTGCTGGAGGTGGTGAGAGTGTTACAGAGAGGGGCAAGGGCCTGAACGGTGTTACAAAGACAGTACAGATTGCTGCGCTGGAGGGGGTTGCAGTGGTAGGGAGGGACACATATTTTCTATTTATTCATTCATTCAATAAGGATGTCACTGATTGAGTCAGCATTCTTTGCCCCACAGCTAATTTCCCAGAGGGCAGCTCAGAGTCAGCCATATTGCTACGGGTCTGGAGTCACACGTGAACCATGGTGTCAGATGTCAGGTAACAATGTCAGATGTCCTTCCCTCAAGGACAGACATGAACCAGTTAACTTTTTCCAGGTAATCAACACTATTTTTATGATGGCCTCACTAATGTACTGTACAGATATAACATGACATGATATCCCAACTCATAATCTCAATGCACTGACCAATGAAGGTAACCATCCCAAACGTCTGCTTTACCAACCTGTCTACCTGTCACACCACTTTCAAAGAACCTTTTACCTGCATCCCTGGGTCTCTGACTGTACACGTCCAGCTCTGGTCAGCTTTACCAGAGTGAAACACTGTGTATTTCTCCACTTGCTATTCGTAAACTCACTGGCCCACTCTCAGATAATCCTCTTCACTGTCCACTTTACCACCACTTCCAGTCTCACTTACAAACTTGCTAACCATGACTCCTGTATTATCATCCAAACCGTTCATATAAATGATGCACAACAATTACCCAGCACCGAACCCCATGACACACCGTTGGTCACAGGCCTACAGCTTGAGCAGCAACTCTCTATGAACATGCTCTGTCTCCTACAGTCAATCCTGTTTTGTATCCAGTTGGTGAGTGATCCCTGATTATGTGTGATCTAAACTTATTAACCAGTCTGCCATGCAGAACCTTGTCAAAGGCCTTGCTAAAGTTAATGTGGATATCATCCACTGCTCCGCCTTGATCTATCACTTTTCTACCTCCACAAACACTCCATCCAGTTTGTGAGACATGGTTTCCCATGCACAAAGCCATGCTGACTATCGCTGATCCATCCTTGCCTTTCCAAATGCATGATGATATTTTCTCTCAGAATCTCCTCCAACAACTTACCCACCTCTTCCATCAGTGTCACTGGTCTGTAGTGGCTGTTGATGATACAAATATTTCGGTGACGTGCCCTGGAAATTCCTCCCGAGCTTCTCACAGAGCGCCATGTCCCAAGGTTTTATCAACCCTTTTTTCAATTTAAACCATCCTGTTATCCAATGTGAACTCTGTTCAATACATCACATCATTGACCTTTCAGGGTCCCTGTTCTCTCCCGAGCTAATATTTAGCCCCTGTTGAAACTTATCAAAATGCTTCCTAAATTTCAAATATACTTCGGCTGCTACGAGCCTCCCCCACCCTTATATATTCTGCCTATTATGGTCACACCAAAATATAGAATCCAACAGATTTTTAAAAAATTCCCCATTTATTAAACCACACATCGCCCATTGCACAGACTGGGAGAGTTGTACAAAGTGGAGGAGATCACACTGATAGGGATGGTTTTAAAGACGAAGCAATGTTGAGTAATAATGGGGATTGCAATGGTGACAGCAGGTTTCAGCAAGTTGGAGGATATAGACCTGAAGGAGGTTACACAGATAGC
This sequence comes from Chiloscyllium punctatum, assembly GCF_047496795.1. NCBI lineage: Eukaryota > Metazoa > Chordata > Chondrichthyes > Orectolobiformes > Hemiscylliidae > Chiloscyllium > Chiloscyllium punctatum. The sequence goes on along the minus strand of NC_092762.1, from coordinate 14,625,966 downwards.
ATGGCTTTAGGGTCTGATGGGGGCAACACAGTAAAGAGGCTGTAGAAACTGAAGGCAGTTACACAGATAGGGACAGTAATAGTGATAGGCAGAATTCACAAAAACGGGGAGGATTGTAGGGTCTGCAGGGCACTACAGACATGAGACGAGTTGTATCAACTTGATGATGAACACAGGCAGGGAGGGTTGAGAGGTTTGGAGCAGTTCACCATGATCGGCAGGAGCACGGAGACTGGAGATGTTATTGAATTGCAGAAGTTTCAAATCACTGTAGGCAGTCAGAGATCATGAGGGAGTGACAATGTCTGCTGGAGTTTCCTCAGATCTGGAGGATTGCAAGGACTTGATGATGTTGTATATGGAAGTAGGGTTGTCGGGACTGAAGCTGGGAACAGAGATAGAGGGATAAGCAGGGGATTAGAAATATGGTGGGTAGTGGTCTCTGGTGGAAGTTCCGCATAGAGGGATGTTTTGTGAAACTGCAGGACCCTGCAGAGATGTGGAGAACTGGAGGGGTTTCACTGAGAAAAGAAGATTGGGAGGGGTGGAGCACTTTACAGGGATAAGGATGTTGTTAGGTTGGGGAGGTTTACACAGACAGGGATTGTTTAGGGACCGGAGCAGATGATAGAGGTAAAGACGGTTGTACAGATGGGAAGAACATACAGACTTATGGAGGGAGGTCGTGACAGTATATGTTTATAGATACAGGAAGGTTTGAGTTGTGCAGGTTATATAGACATGGAGGATGTGGAATCGGACAGATTTTCCAGGAGATAACAAGGGCAATTTTGGTTGGAGACAGTTTCACAGATAAGGGAGCATTAGTAATCTCTTACAGTTGGTAAAAGTGGGAAGTGTTGTAGGGGACGGTGATGTTTACACAGATAGGGGTGTAAGAGCTGGAGAAGGTTATAGAGATGGGTGGATTTATAGAGAGACTGGAGGAGCTTGCATTGACAGGGTGTGTGCTGGCCACGGTTGGACGTCACACAGATAGGGAATCTTATAGGAGCTGGATTGGGAGAGTCACAGGCATTGGAGCAGGTTCTACAGATCGGAATGCTGCAGGGACCTGCGATGAATGGAGGGTCTTCACAGATTGATTGTGTCAATCAGTCTGGTGAGCTTAGTGAGGTAGATATGGAAAGCTTAAATCCAATGTATACCATCTTCATTTTCCAGACCTGAACTTCAATATCCCTCATAAGCCACGAATCCCTAAACCTGCCATCTTTTCCCTTCACTCTAACAGGGACAGATTTGCCCTGAATTCTTAATATCACACTTTTAAAAGGCTCCCATTTGCCAATCATTCCTTTTTCTTCAAACAGACTCACCCAGTTGACGGTACCATGATGTGGAGGAGCCGGTGGTGACTGGGATGGGCAAAGTTAAACATCACACAACGCCAGCTTCCAGTCCAGCAGGTTTATTTAGAGGCATGAGGTTTCAGAGAACTGCTTCATCAGGTGGTTGTGGAGCACAACCAAAAGGCACAGAATTTATAGCAACAGGATGGCAGTGTCATGGAATGTAATACCAAACACATTTAGTTTAAGTTTTCATCTTTTAGGATGATCATCTCGCTTTGAAAGCTGGTGCTTTGAGATAAACCTATTGGACTATAACCTGGTATTGTGTTATTTTTAATTCACCCAATCGACCTCTGCTAGATCCTGCCTCATGGCCCCAAACCTGGCCCTGTTCCAGTTTCGCACCTTAATCAGTGGATCTGTCTGATCTTTTTCTGTTACTATGTTAAAACTAAGACAGTTGTGGTCACTGGACCCAAAGTGCTCTCCGACTGACACTTCAGTCACTTGCCCGACCACATTTTCAGAGGGGAGGTCCAGTGTTGCACCCACCTGAGTAGAGTTGGAACTTGTTAGAGTTGCATCTTGATTTAGGAAACATTCTTGGACACATTTGACAAATTGCGCTCAGTACGGGCCTTTTACCCTGTGGGTGACCCAGTCAATGCTGGGAAAATTAAAATCTCCCACCAATACTACTCTATTATTACGACAGGTATTTCCAATCTCTCTACACATCAGCTCCTGTAGTACCTGCCAGCTATTTGGGGGTCTATAATACAGTCCCAAAAGAGTGACCACCCCTGGTTTATTTCTATGTTCTAAACATGTAGCCTCATTTGACGACTCTTTAAGCGTATCCTGTCTAAGCACTGGTGTGAAATCCTCCCTTATCAAAAGGACAACTCCCCTCCTCACTTACATGTCCTTCTGTCCCGCCTGTAGCTTCGGTATCCTGGAACACTGAGCTGCCAGTCCTGCCCTTCTCTCAGCCATGTTTCAGTTATAGCTATAATATCCCAGTCCCCAGATCTAATCCATGCTCTGAGCTCATCTGCCTTACCAGTCAGGCCTCATGCATTGAAATAAATGAACTTTAAACCATAAGTCTTTTCCCTCCCTCGTCTGTCCCCCTGGATATCCTGAATAGGAAACTTGCTCTCGATGGCTAATGTATTTTCTCCTCAGTTTTCGATGGTCCCTCTCTTAATCAGAGTCCCAATTTCCTGCCAAACTAGTTTAAACCTCACAGGGTAACACGAGCAAATCTCCTCACAGTGATACCGGTGCACCTCTGGTTCAAGTCTAACCCTCCTTATACAGGTCACCTCTATCCCAGAAGAGATCCCAATGATCCAAGAACTGAAAACCCTGCCCCCTCCAACAGCTCCTCAGTCATACATCCACCCCCCGGCCTATCTTTCTATGTCTATCCTCACTGGGGCAGTTGGCACCAGGAGTAATCTAGAGATCACTGCCCTTGGGGCCCTGCTTTTTAACTTCTTACCTAACGCCTGATACTCATTTCACATTGTGTTCGGGAAGAGGGAGTAGTAAAGGCAGCAAGTCCAGCAAATACAGATCAGGCGATATCGTGAGTTGGATGAAGAAAACACAGTGCAATAAAACCAGGTGAAGCCATTCACAAGGACAGGGAGTGCAACGGGGTCCTTAGAAATGGCTGTGAAATATCCTTGTCAGATCCTATGAAGGAAAAGCCACAAGGTACTTTGTCAGTATAGTTAGAATAAAAGGGTAACTGAGGAAAGGGTGAGGCCTAGTAGAAACCAAAGCAACAATCTATGCATGGAGCCAGAGGAAATAGGTGATGTCTTCAATGAATACTTCCCATCTGTATTCATGCAGGAGAAAGGCATTGTAGCTGGGGATATCAGACAGGATGGTGAGGTTCTAGGACATGTTAAGATCAATAAGGAGGAGGTACTAAATATTTTCACAGGCATAAAAAGGTGCAGAAATCCCCAGTGCCCAATGGAATGTATCCCAGGCAGCTATGGGAGGTAAGGGAGGAGATTACTGGGGCTCTGGTGGACTTATTTACTACTTTGCTGGCCACAGGTGAAGTGCTGAATGACTGGAGGATCGCTAATGTGGTTCCTTTGTTCAAGAAGGGCAGCAGGGATAGGCCAGGTAATTACAGAGCAGATAGTCTGACAGCAGGGGGAGGGAAATCATTGGATACCACCCTGAGGATGAATCAAAACTTGCAAATGCAAGAATCAACTCGGATAAGTCATCACGGATTTGGTAGAGGAAGATACTGTAGGAGGAATTCAGTTTAGTTTTTTGAAATGGTGTCTAAAAATACTGAAGAAGGCAGTGCAGATGATGTGGGTTACATGGAGTTCATTAAGGCCTTTGACAAGTTCCCACATGGAAGGCAGATCCAAAACGAAAGAGCCCATGGGATCCAAGGCAAGTTGGCAAATTGGTAACAAAATTGGTGTATAATCTTTTCCGTGTTTGAAGTTGTTTCACCAGCGGGTGTACCACAGGGATCAGTGCAGGAACGATCGCTGGTTATTCTGGGGAATAATAACTTCGATGTGAAAGCAGAAGATATCATTAGTCGGTTTGCAGATGACATGAGAGGTGAGGATGTTGTTCAGAGTGAGGGGGATGATCTCAGGCTACAGTCTGATGACGATCAGATGGTAATCTGAGTAGAGTTTAGTTCTGATCAATGTGAGGTCATACCCTGTGGGAGGTACGATAAGCGAAGGACAGACAAAATGAATGCTTGGACCTTGCGGAGTGCAGAGGAACACAGGGACCTCAGTGGACAACTCAAAGATCCATGAAGGTGTCAGCACAGGTGGACCGGGTGGGGAAGGCACCTGAACTGGGAGCAGGAGGGGGACCCATATCCTGATGGGGCGAATTGCTAGAGCTGCTTGAGAGGATATAATCTCATCTGGCAGGGTGTTGTATCTTAAACAGTCGAAGGGTCAGAAAGAAGATTGAGGCTGGTACACAAGTTAAACAGAGCCATTTCAAGAGATAAGGCAGGCAAGAACATAGCAGGGAATGGCGGAAAACTAATGATTAAACTGCATTTATTTCAATGCACGGGGCCTGACAGCTAAGGAAGATGAACTCAGGGCATGGATTGGAACATGGGACTGGGATATTATAGTTATTACAGAAACACAGCTGAGGGAGGGGCAGGGCTGGCAGTTCATTGTTTCAAGGTAGAGGGACTGCAGGAAGCATCGAAGGGGAGGCAAGACAGGATGTGTGGTGATGTGTTTTGATTGCATGACTCATCCCAGCAGTACTTAGAGAGGATATTCCTGTGGGATCACCTAGCGAAGCTATGTTAGTGGAACTGAGAAATAAGAATGTGTCATCACTTCGATTTGATTGTCCTACTAATCCCTAATAACAAGTGGCAGACTGAGGAACAAATATGTCAGGAGATCTCAAATGTCAATCATAATAATAGGGCTCTTATGGTAGATGTTTTTTTAACTTTCCATCTTAGACCAGGACTGCCAGTGTTCAGCGTTTGCAAGGGAGGAATTTGGTAATTGATTTCCAGTAAACTTGCAATCAATATATAAATGGCCTGAAAACAGAATTGGGCAAAATCTGACTTCCCTTTGGGAAACAAGGTAGGGAAAGGGACTGAGGTGGTGGTGGGAAATCATTTTGCCAAAGTGATCACAGTTCTATTAGTCTGGAAACAGCGATGGAAAAGGATAGGCCTGGTCCACAAGTTCAAGTTATAAAATGGGGCCAGTCTAATCTTGATCGTATTAGCCAGGACCTTTCAAAAGGTGATTGCAGAGTCTATTTACAGGGAAAGCGAAGTCTGGCAAGTGAGAATATTTTGAAAGTGAGTTAAACTGAGCGATCAGTGCCAGCATGTTCCTGTTTGTGTGCAGGTCAATGCTGACAGCATTCGGAAACACTGGCTGTCTACTGAGGGTCTGGTCAAGGAAAAGGGGGCACTTGTCAGGTATAGCCAGCTGGATCAAGGGAATCCCTGAGGATCACAGGGGCTGTAGGATGGAAATCAGGAATGCAAAAAGGGGACATGAAATCGCCTCGGCAAAGAAGGACGAGTACAATCCAAAACTGATTTTAGATAATATCGATACAATAAGAGTAAACGACTAACTCAGGACAAAGTAGAGGCCCTTAAAGATCAATGAAGCCATCGATGTGCATGACTTCTGGATATGGCTAAGATGCTAAACAAATTGTTCATTCCAGGACTTACTGTGCACCAAGACTGGGGTACTCAGATTACTACGTTACAACACAATTGGAGTACACTATGCAATTCTAGTCTCCCTGCTGTCAGAAAGATTTTGTGAAACTCGAAAGGGCTTAGAAAAGATTAATAAGACGTTTCCAGGGTTGTTGCTGAATAGGCTGGGGCTATTTTCCCTGGAGCATCGGAGACTGAGGGGTGAATCTACAGACATTTATATAAACATGTTTATATACATTTCCCCCTTCACCTAACACGATGGGCTATTTAGCATGGCCAATTCACCTAAACTGCACATGTTGGATTGTGGGAGGAAACCGGAACAGCAGGAGGAAACCCACACAAACACGCAAAGAATGTGCAAAGTCCACACAGACAGTTGGCTGAGGAAGGAATTGAAGCCGGGTCTCTGGTGATCTGGGGCAGTAGTGCTAACCACTGTGCCATCGTGCCACCCCTAGCAGGGGAGTGGAGACAACCCTGGTAGTTATAGACCTGTGAGCCTGACTTTGATTCTGGGTAAAGTGTTGGAAAGGCTTGGAGGGGATAGGATTTATAATCATCTGGAGATGAGTAAGTTGATTAGGGATAGCCAACACGATTTTGTGAAGGGTAGGTCGTGCCCTCGCAAACCTTAACATACATAGAACATAGAAGAATACAGCGCAGTACAGGCCCTTCAGCCCTCGATGTTGCGCCGATCAAAGCCCACCTAACCTACACTAACCCACTATCCTCCATATACCTATCCAATGCCCGCTTAAATACCCATAAAGAGGGAGAGTCCACTACTGCTACTGGCAGGGCATTCCATGAACTTACGACTCGCTGAGTGAAGAACCTACCCCTAACATCAGTCCTATATCTACCCCCCCTTAATTTAAAGCTATGCCCCCTTGTAATAGCTGACTCCATACGTGGAAAAAGGTTCTCACTGTCAACCCGATCTAACCCCCTAATCATCTTGTACACCTCTATCAAATCACCCCAAACCTTCTTTTCTCCAATGAAAACAACCCCAAGTGCCTCAGCCTTTCCTCATAGGATTTTCCTACCATACCAGGCAACATCCTGGTAAACTTCCTCTGCACCCGTTCCAGTGCCTCCACATCCTTCCTATAGTATGGCGACCAAAACTGCGCACAATATTCCAGATGCGGCCGCACCAGAGTCTTATACAACTGCAGCATAACCTCAGGACTCCGGAACTCAATTCCTCTACCAATAAAAGCCAGTACGCCATATGCCTTCTTCACTGCACTATTTACCTGGGTGGCAACTTTCAGAGATCTGTGTACATGGACACCAAGATCCCTCTGCTCTTCCACACTACCAAGTAGTCTACCATTAGCCCAGTAATCCATCTTTTTATTACTCTTACCAAAGTGAATCACTTCACACTTAGCTACATTGAACTCCATTTGCCACCTTTCTGCCCAGCTCTGCAGCTTCTCTATATCCCGCTGTAACCTGCCATATCCTTCCTCACTGTCTACAACTCCTCCGACTTTCGTATCATCCGCAAACTTGCTCACCCAACCTTCTAAACCTTCCTCCAGGTCATTTATAAAAATGACAAACAGCAATGGTCCCAAAACAGATCCTTGCGGAACACCGCTAGTGACGGCACTCCAAGATGAACCTTTGCCATCAACTACTACCCTCTGTCTTCTTCCAGAGAGCCAATTCCTAATCCAAACCTCCAACTCACCCTCAATGCCATATCTCTGTATTTTCTTCAGTAGCCTACCATGGGGGACCTTATCAAACGCCTTACTAAAATCCATATATACCACATCTACCGCTTTCCCCTCATCTACCTCGTTAGTCACCTTCTCAAAGAATTCAATAAGGTTTGTGAGGCACGACCTGCCATTCACAAAACCATGCTGACTATCCTTGATCACATCATTCTTATCCAGATGTGCATAAATCCTATCCCTTACAATTCTCTCTAAGACTTTGCCCACAACAGAAGTGAGACTCACTGGCCTATACTTACTAGGATTATCCCTACTCCCCTTCTTGAACAAGGGAACCACGTTTGCTAGCCTCCAGTCCTCTGGCACTACTCCTGTCGACAAAGAGGACACAAAAATCAAGGCCAATGGCTCTGCAATCTCCTCCCTTGCTTCCCAGAGAATCCTAGGATAAATGCCATCAGGCCCAGGGGACTTATCTATTTTCACCCTTGCCAGAATTTCCAACACCTCTTCTCTACATATCTCAAAGCCATCCATTCTACTTATTCGTGCCTCAGTATTTATATCGACAACAATGTCCTGTTCCTGAGTGAATACTGACGAAAAGTATTCATTCAGCGCCTCCACAATCTCTTCAGCCTTATTGAGTTCTTTAAAAAGATGAACAAAGAGATGGATGAGGGTAAAGCAGTTCGTGTGGTATATATGTATTTCAGTAAGGTGTTTGTTAAGGTTCCCCATGGTAGGATTTTGCCGATAATACGGAGGCATGGGATTGTGGGAGATTTAGCAGTTTGGATCAGAAATTGGCTCACTGAAAGAAGGCAGAGGGTAGTAGTTGATGGGAAATATCGATCCTGGAGTTCAGTTACTGGTGGGTACTGCCAGGATGTGTTTTGGGTCCACTGTTGCTGTCAGTTGTATAAATGACCGGAATGAGGGCATTGAAGGATGGGTTAGTAAATTTGCAGAAGACACTAAGGTCAGTAGAGTTGTGGATAGTGACGAAGGATGTTGTAGGTTACAGAAAGGTTTAGATAAGCTGCACACCCGGACTGAAAGTTCCCAAATGGAGTTTAATGTGGAAAGGTGTGAGGCGATTCACTCTGGAGGGAGTAACAGGAACACAGGGTACTGGGATAATGGTAAGATTGTTGGTCGTGTAGATGAACAGAGAGATCTCTATGTCCATGTACAGAGATCCTTGAAAGTTTCCACCCAGGTTTATGGTTTTTTTAAGAAGCCATTCAGTGTGTGAGCTTGTCATGGTCGAGGGATTGAGTTTCAGAACCAGGAGATCATGCTGCAGCTGTACAAAAGTCTGGGTGTGGCCCCATTTTTTCAGGTCACTGCATTACAGGATGGATGTGTAAACTTTAGAAATGATTCCGAGCAGATTTCCTAGGAAGTTACCCAGTATGGAGGGAAGGTCTTATGAAAGGAAAGGCTGAGGGACTTCAAGCTGTATTTGTTTAAAAGAATGTGTTTGAGGTCAATTTATTGAGACATATAAAATAATCAGCATGTGAGATGGTTTGGACAGTGAGAGTATTTTCTCTTGGGTGGCGATGCCTACCACGAGGGGAGATAGCTTTGCATTGAGGTAGATATAAATATTAATAAATAGATATGGGACAGATGCCAGAGGTAGGTTTTTTACTCAGAATAGTCGGGGCATGGAATGCATTATCTGGAACAATGGTAGACGCACCATCATTAAGGGCATTTAAACGGTCATTGGATGGGCATCTGGAAAAGAATTGGAATAGTGTTGGCTACTTGGGCTTCAGATTGGTTACACACGTTAGTGCAAAATCGAAGGCCGAAGGGCCTGCATTGCGCTGTCATGTTCTGTGTTCTCGTGGGCAAAAATATAGGGTGGAGAGTAAAGACTTAAAAGCTACACAGAGGATGGTGCAGTTATGGAATGAGCTTCCAGGGGAAGTAGTAGAGAAATGTTCAATTTGGGCAGGTACGTGCCTCGTCTCTCTGGGGTGGGGAATTCTGTTGCCTCAGGTTCTGGTGTAGCTTCAATAGAGAGAAAGAGAGAGAGAGAGAGAGAGAGAGAGAGAGAGAGAGAGAGAGAGAAAGAAAGAAGCGCGAGATACTAAGTGATATCACCAGAGTGCTGGAAGATATCAGGATCACACACAACTGTGTTGGAAGAACAGGTTTTGCTTCATCATGCACTGGTATAACCGGTCAGGAATGAGCAACCTGTGAGCAGATGAAGTGATGGCTGAGTGGTTTTATTGCTAGAGCAGGTACCCAAAACCTCAGCTAATGTTCAGGGGAGATAGGTTTGAATCCCACCATCAGAAATGGTGGAATTTAAAATGAATAATTTTAAAAATAGTAATTAACAATCCACAAATAAGTATGGGACCATTGCTGATGTACAAAAAACCCAAACGCTTGTCCTTTCGGGAAAGACATCTGCCCATCCTGATATGGTCTGCACGACATCCCCACAGCAAAGTGTTTGCCTCTCAAAGACCCTCTGAAATGGGCGAGCAAGTTACTCAGCTCAAGGTCAGCAAGGGCTGGGCAAGAAAGGCTGGTCAGCCAGACACACCCACATCCCATACCTGATTCAATAAATAATCCATTAGGATGGTCCGACTGGAACCGTGCTGGGAACTGTGTCCTGGCCAATCATGAAGGTAGGTTTATGGACAGGGCTTTAATATGACAGAGAGGATGCAGGGACAGAGTTCAGGTGAAAGGAGCTTTCCAAATCCAGAGAGAAAACATGGAGCATTGGAACAGTATGTGAGTGCAGCTGAAGACAAGCAGAACGGAGCAGGAAGGAACAGAGTTGAACGAAAATTGTACATCAGCGAATAGATCTGTGACAGAAAATTGTGGGAAAGAGTAAGTTGTGGTTTTTTTTAAATGGACAACGTCGCTGTAATAAGGTAGATGGATTTGAGACACAGAGATAAAAGTGATTTAGACAGTTGGGAGAGATGAATACAGGGTGAACAAAAATATTCAGTGGTTCACAATCTTGTGCAAACTAGGCAAAACGGACAACACAAACAATAATGGATAACAAAGGCATTACAGAGAAAGCATTTGGTTTCAGATCATGAAGTAGAGTAAGTCTGAATGTAAATTCTGGCTACTACTTGCCAAGGACACAAGCAGCAGAACAGTTTTAGCCATCGAACAGCATTTCATTGCTCATCACTGCATTCAACAGGAACTCATTGGAATTTTCTAAAAATGGCATTGTGGTAATTTTGGAAAACTTCAATAATTGTATAATCTGGGACAATCACACGGACAACATTGATATTGGAAAAGGAGCTAGGAGAATCTTTTTCAGTGTTTCTTTGAAAAACACATTGTGCAACTGACGAGAGACATAACTATCGCAGAGCGACCGTGTGATGAAACTTAGTGAATGAGTAATGTCACCTGCCGAGATCCTTCGGGAAATTGTGATAAAGTGCAGTTTAAATAAATATAAAGTTTTAAAGTGAATCACAGAAAAGACAAGCTACAACTAGAAACAAAAATAGCCAATTACATGCGTGTGAGAGAACTGACCAAGATAAACAGTCTAAATAGACTGAAATATGTGGCTGGAAATGAACAGTGGAAAACATTTGAAGGAACAGTGTAAAACACAACAGAGGGTCATTCGATTGAAACAGTAAAACCCTCAGCAAAAAATTCCCACTGATCCCTCACTCAGGACAAAAGGGATCATACTAGATTATGAGGCTGAGAAGATCACCAAAAAGTGCGTAAAATCCTGAAGTGAGAGAGTAATTTAGGAGTAAATCTTAATGGATTGCAATGGGTCTGCTCTCAGGAGGAGGGCTGTGGGAAGAGGAGCCACGGTCAGAGTTCATTGACACAATAGGAACAGGGAGAGGTGAAGGTGCTGGAGGTGGTGAGAGTATTACAGAGAGTGGTCAGGGTGTTCCAAAGCCAGGACGGATTGCTGCAGCTGGAGGGGCTTGCAGAGGTACGGAGGGACATAGGTATTTTTATATATTCATTCATGGGATGTGGGTGTCACTGCCTGGAACAACGTTCTTTGACCCCTCTGCTAATTACCCAGAGGATAGATCAGAGTCAGCCATATTGCGGTGGGTCTGGAGTCACATGTGGCCAGACCAGGTTAGAATATTTGATGTCCTTCCCTAAAGGAGGTTAGTGAACTAGATGAGTTCTTCCTACTGATCAACAATGTTTTTTGGTGGCCCCACCAATGTCTTTTACAGCCACAACATGACATCCCAACTCCTACCCTTAATGCTCTCCCGAATGAAGGTAACCATCCCAAACACCTGCTTCACCAGCCTGTCTACCTGTGACACCACTTTCAATGAACTGTGTACCTGTGTCACTGACTGACAACACTACACAGAGCACGAACATTAACTGGACAAGTCCCACCCTGGTTTGTTTCACCAAAATGGAACACTTCACCTTTCTCTAATTAAACTCCATCTGCTATTCTTCAGCCCACTATCCCAGCAGTACTGTTCATCCTGTTGTATCATGGATAACCTTCTTCACTGTCCACTTTCCCACCAATCGCAGTGTCACCCAAAAACCTTACTTACCAGGAAACCAATATTCCCATCTAAACCATTTATCCAAATAACAAACAACAGGGGACTCACTCCACTGCTGGTCACATGCCTCCTGTCAGAAAAACATGTCTCCCATCACCCTCTGTCTCCTACCATCAGGCCAAATTTGTTTCCTGTTCACGAGCTCCTCCTGAATGCCATATCCTTTTACACTGATCTGAGCTTATTACCCAGTTTACCAGATAGAACACAGAACACAGAACAGTCCAGCACAAGGCCCTTCGGCCATGATTTCATGCCAACCTTTTATCCAACTGTAAGCTCAAACTAACCTACCTACCCTTCATTTTACTGTTATCCATGTGTCTGTCCAGGAGTCTATTAAATGTTCCGAAAGTATCTAATTTTACTACCACCATTGGCAGTCCATCCAACCACCTACCATTCTCTATCCTCTTATCCATCCTCCATTCACCTTAAAATTCTGCCGCTGTGTAATAGCCATTTATTCCATAGGAGGAAAAGTCTCTGACAATTCACTCTCTCTGTGTGATTCTCATCATCTTGTTCACCTCTACCAGGTCGCCCCACCCCCTTCTTCACTCCCATGAGAAAAGCCTTAGCTCCCTCAAATGTTCTCCATAAGAACTGCCCTCCATTACAGGCAGCATCTTGGTAAATCTCCTGTGTACACTCTCTAAAACATGCACATCCTTCCTGTAAACAGGGGACCAGAACTGAACACAATATTCCAAGTGTGGTCTTACCAGGACGCTATAATTATGCAGTAAAACCTCACGGCTCTTACAGTCAATCCCCTTCTAAGGGGAGCCAACACAACATATGCCTTTTTAACCACCCTACCAACGTGCGTGGCGATTTTGAGGGATCTATGGACACAGGCCCCATGATCTCTCTGTTCCTCCACACTGTCAAGTATTCTGCCTTTCACCCCATATTCTGTATTCAAATTCGACCTTCCAGAATGAATCACTTCACACTTTTCCAGATTGAACTCCATCTGCCACTTCCAGCCCAGCTCTGATTCCTGTCAATGTCCCATTGCAACCTCCAACAGCCCTCCACATTCCCCACCACTCCACCAACCATCATGTTATTGGAAAACGTACTAACCACTCTCCAACATCCACATCCAAGTCATTTACAAAAATCACAAAGAGCAGAGTCCCAGAGCTGATTGTTACAGAACCCCACTGGATACTGAGCTCCAGGCTCAATACTGTCCATCTGCTGCCACCCTCTTATCCAATCCTGTATCCAGACAGACAGATTTCCCTGTATCCCAATCATCCTTCTTTTCTGAATGAGCTGTCATATCCTCAAATAATTCAATACGGTTTGTGAGGCATGACCTGACCCCTCACAAACCCATGCTGACTGCCACTAATTTAACTATGGTTTTCCAAGTAGTCATAAATCCTGTCTTTAGAGTCCTCGCCAATAATCTGCACACAACAGACATTCGACTAAATCCGTAATTCCCAGAATTCTACCTCCGTAACATGGCACGGACTTTATAAATCTTCCCTCCTCTGCAATGTTCCCCAGAAGGGTACTGGAGGGTGGTGGGGGTTACAGAGATAGAGAGGAATATCAGGACAGGAGGATTTTGCAGGCATTCGGAGGGTTGCAATGCCAAGGAGGCTTCAGTAATTGTGAGGTTTCATGGTGATGAAGGCATTTGAGGGGGGAAGAGAGGGAGGATTGTAGGGAATTAAGATGTTTCACAGTTTAGTTGCTTTGTTAGGGCTGTAAGAGGTTACTGAGTTGGGGAGGGTGTAAGCACTGGTGGATATTACAGAAACATGTGGTTTTGGTTGCAATGCAGGAAGAGGATTCAGGAAGTTGGAGAGTATGGGGTCTGAACGAGGTTACACAAATGGGAAGAGTTGTCAGGAGGGGAGGTGTTTACAGAGACAGCAATGGTCTGATCTGGAGCAGAGGACCCAGATTGGGAGGGATGTGGGGACTGGAGGTGGTTTCATAGGGAAGGAGGACCATAGACCCACAGGAGGTTACAGAAATGTGGAGAGCTGTAGGGCTGACAGGGGTTCATGGAGATGGGAATGTTGGGAGGGATGGAGAAGTTTACACGGAAAAGGATGTTTGTAGGCCAGGGTTAGATTACACAGACAGGGACTGTTTTCGGGAGCTGACCAGATTACAGAGATAAAGAAGTTTGTATCATCTGGCAGAACAAACAGAGATATGGAGGGTCATCGTGACTGAAGATGTTTATAGATATAGGAAGGCTTAGGTTCTGGAGGTTATTTAGACATGGAGGCTGTGGAATCTGGATTCTTTCTTGAGAGATTGGGGTTGCAAGTTTGGTTGGAGACAGTTTCACAGTTAAGGGAGCATAGCACAAACAGGACGAAGTTCCTGTGATAGGAAGGGTTCGAGTGGAGAGTGATGTTTACACAGATAGGGGTGTAAGAGCTGGAGAAGGTTATGGAGATGGGTAAATGGATGGAGGTACAGGAGGAGCTTACATTGACAGGGTGGGTGATCGTGACGGGAGGATGTTACATTGTTAATCAGTCTTATAGGAACAGGACTGGGAGAGGCACAGGCATTGGAGTGGGATCCACAGATTGGGACTGTTGCAGGGACCTGAGAGGATAACACAGATAGGGATGGTGGTACGGTCTCCATAGACTGATGGCGTTTTAGGGACTGGAAGAGGTTTGGTTGAGAGGGAGGGCTGTAAGAGCTGCAGGAGCTTGTGGAGAGTTGAAAAGTTGGATCAGTTCACAGAGGGAGGGTTCTCCGACAGGAGTAGGTCACAGATAGTGAGGGCTGTGTGGCCTGAGAAAGTTAAAGAGATGGAGAGCTTTCGGGTCCGGAAGATATTACACTGACAAGAACAGTTGAAGAGACTGAAGCAAAAATGCATGGAGAAGGTTACACAGATAGGGAGGGATGTAGGGACTGAAGGTGAATACACAAACGTGGAGGGTTGTATTGTTAGACTTAGAGGGATAGGGACTGGTGTAGGGATGCTCACAGATAGGCAAGGTTGTGTTTTTGGAGAAGGTTACAATGATACAGACAGTGTTAGGGAGTGTTTAATGGACTACAGAGGAGCTCAGAGAGAATGTATTATTGGGAGTGGAGGAGATTACAGACACAGATATGGCTGCCTGTTTGAAAAGAGCTTCTACAGATCCTCAGTGCTATAAGGCTGGAGGGAGGTTACAATAATAAGCGTTACCGACTCTTAATGACTTTTTTGATATAGAGAAAGTCTCAGAACGGGACTGTCAAAAGAAAGTATAGACAGTCCAGATGAGTTTACAGAGGTATAAATGTTTTTGGGGGCTTCAGGGTGGAACAGTGATTGTGAGTGATGTAACAAATGTCAACAGTTATAGGGATTATTCTAAAAGCAGGAAGAAGTGACAGTCATATCGATCGTGGTAAGGACTGGAGAAGCGTACATTGCCAAGGAATGTTTTAGAAACTGTTGGAGATTACACATATAAGGAGAGTATTGGAGATGAGGCAAGGTTCAAGAGACAGGAACGGTTGACAGGACTGGACAATAACCTGAATAGAATCTACACAGTGTGTAAACAGGCCATTCGGCCCAACAAGTCCACACCAACCCCTCTAAAGAGCATCCTAACCAGACCCATCCCTCTCCCTGTCCAATAAACCCTGCATTCCGCATGGTGAACACACCTAAACTACACTTGCCTGAATACTACAGTCAATTTATGATGGCCCATCCACGTATCGTGCAAATGTTGGGCTATGGCAGGAAACCAGAGCACCCAGAAGAAAACCACACAGTCAGGGGGAGAACATGCAAAGTCCACACAGACAGTCTGCCAAGGCTGGAATTGAATCCAGGCTCCAGGCAAAGTGAGGCTGATTACACAGAGCACTGCAGAGATTGGACTAGGTCACAAAGGTTTATTGGAACAGGAGGAAAATATAGTCAGAGACAGGAGAAGTTTACATAGATGGTGTCCATGAGAGGGACTGGAGGAGGTTAACGCAATAGGGAAGGTTGTGGATTCTCTCTACAATTAAAAGTAGGGACAGTTGGGGAGACTGGATGAAGTTCGTCACACTCAGAGTTGTACACATTGGGTGAGGTTACTGAGTTAGCAAGGATTCTACTGACTGGCTGACGTTATGGACAGATGCAGTTGAGAGTTGTTACAACAATTGAGAGGATACTTCAGGTACATGGATGGTTTTAGTGGATGCAGGATGTTCGAGAGCTCGGAAGGCTACGAGTGACTGGAGGTGGTCAGAGGTAAGGAATATTGTAGTGATGTGAGTTAGTCACAGAGACAGAGAAGATTAAAGAGAGAAAGAGGGCAAGTTTATAGATCTCGGGAACGTTCGGGTGGCTTCAGAACGTTACACATAGGGAGGGCTGGTAGGAAACGCTGTAGGGACTGGAGGACTCTGCACAGACAGTGAGGTGAAATGGATGGTGGAAGGTTAGAGGTAATGAGGTGCTGGAGGACAGGATGGAGGAGTGCTGTGGTGACTTGAGAAGGCTACAGTCGCATCATGTGCTGGAGATGCTGGTGGAAGGTACATAGATGGGGAGGTCAGTATGGGCTGGATGTTACAGACAGAGTGGGCTATCGGTGCTAGACAAGATGACAGAGGTAAGGATTTTTAGAGGGTTTTGGTGATATGGTCATAACACTAGGTTTCAAAGTCGTTTTAGAAAAATATAAGGATAGGGCAGAAGTGAAGAGGCCACATTTGTGGAAGCCCCCTAATCGTTCGAATATCACCATCACTGGGCATTATCACTATCGCGGAACAGGATCTGCCAAACACAGACTGGGAGGAACTATTTGCTGTTGGGTTCATATTCAGAAAGAGGAAGTATGTGAAGTGATACAGGGAGAATTCAAGGCCAGTGTGTTCCCCGAAGAGTGAATGACAAAGGCAGTAACTCCAGTGAATACTGGTCAAGCGATATCATGAGTTTGATAATGGAAATACAATGCGATGAAAACAGGCAAAGACTGACCAAGGTATAGAGAGTGCAAGAGGATCTTTAAAATGACGGGTAAATAATGTGCATGAAATATCCTTGGCAGATACTGTTAAGGAGAGGCCACAAGGTATTTAATGAGTATAGGTGGAGCAAGAGGATTCCCAGGCAAACAGCGAGGCCTGTTAGAATCCAAAGGGACACTCTGTGCATGGAGCCAGAGGAAGTAGGTGAGGTCTTCAATGAATACTTCCCGTCTGTATTCACACAGGAGAAAGGCATTGTAGCTGGGGATTTCAGTTGAGATGGTGAGGTCATGTAAAGATCAATAAGGAGGAGGTATTAACTGTTATCACAGTCATTAAGGTGGAGAAATCCCCAGTGCCCAATGAAATGTATCCCAGGCTGCTATGGGAGGTAAGGGAGGAGATTGCTGGTGCCCTGGTGGATATATTTAATACTTTGCTGGTCATAGGTGAAGTGCTGAATGACTGGAGGATCGCGAATGTGGGTGATTTGTTCAAGAAGGGCAGCAGGGGCAGGCCAGGTAATTACAGAGCAGATAGTCTGTCAGCAGGTGAAGGGAAATTATTGGGAATAATTGTGAGGATGAATCAACACTTCCAAAGGCAAGGATCACCTCGGCAGTGTCATCACGGATTTGGTAGAGGAAGATACTGTCTGAGGAATTCAGTTCACTTTTTTTGAAATGGTATGTAAAACTATTGATGAGGGCAGTGCAGATGATGCGGTATACATGGACTTGAATAAGACCTTTGACAAGGTCCCTCATGGAAGGATGGTCCAAAAGGGAAGAGCCACTGGGATCCAAGGCATTTTGATAATTTGGATACAAAATTAGTGGATAGACTTCTTAGTGTTTGAAATGCTTTCACCATCGGGTGTACCACAGGGATCTGTGCAGCAACCATTGTTGGTTATTCTGTGGAATAATAACTCCAATGTGAAAGCTGAAGTAATCATTAGTATGTGTGCAGATGACATGAAAGGTGAGGAGGATGGTCTCAGGCTGCAGTCATACATCAATCAGATGATAAACTGAGCAGAGTAATGGCAGATGGAGTTTACTTCTGATCACTGTGAGGTAATGTACTGTGGGAAGTCTCATAAGCAAAGAATGTACATCATGAAGGGTAGGTCCTCCTGGAGTACTGAGGAGCACAGGTGGGCAAGTCTCTGGATGTCTGAAGGTGTCAGCACAGGTTGACAGGGTGGGGAATATACCTGAACTGGGAGCAGGAGGGGGACCCACTTCCTGATGGGGCGAATTGTTAGAGCTGCTTGAGAGGATATAATCTAATCTGGCAGGGTGTTGGACCTTAAACAGTTGTAAGGCCAGAAAGAAGATTCGGGTTGGTGCACAAGTTAAAGACAGCAATTTCAGCAGACAAGGCAGGCAAGAACGTAGCAGGGAATTGGCGGGGGGGGGGGGCGGGGGGGGGAAAACTGATAATTAAACTGCATTTATTTCAATTCAAGGAGATTGGCAGCTAAGGAAGATGAACTCAGGGCATGGATTGGAACATGGGACTGGGATATTATAGTTATTACAGCAACACAGCTGAAGGAGGGACAGGACTTGCAGTTCATGTTTCAAGGTGGAGATGCTACAGGAAGCATCGAAGGGGAGGCAAGAGAGGACGCGTGGTGGTGGGTTTTGATTGCATGAATCATAACAGCAGTACTTAGAGAGGATATTCCTGTGGGATCGCCCAGTGAAGCTACGTTAGTGGAACAGAGAAATAAGAATGGGTCATCACTCTGACACGATTGTCTTACTGACCCCGAATAATCCGTGGCAGACTGAGGAACAAATATGTCGGGAGATCTCAAATATCAACCATAATAAGTGGGCTGTTATGGTTGGGGTTTTTAAACTTTCCAAACCTAGATTAGGACTGCCAGTGTTCAGTGTTTTAAGGAGGAATTTGGTAATTGTGTTCCAGAAAACTCCCAATCAATAAGTAAATGGCCTGAAATGAGAAAGGGGCAAAACCTGACCTCCCCTTTGGGAAACACGGTAGGGAAAGGTACCAAGGTGTGAGTAAAGCATTTTACCAAAGTGACCACAGTTCCATTAGTTTCAAAACAGCAATGGAAAAGGACAGGGCTGGTCCACAGGTTCAAGTTATAAAATGGGGCCAGACCAATCATGATTGTAGTAGCCAGGAACTTTCAAAAGGTGACTGGGGAGTCCATTTGCAGAGAAAGGGAAGTCTGGCAAGTGAGAATATTTTAAAAGTGAGATAAATTGAGCGATCACCACGAGCATGTTCCTGTTTGTGTGCAGGTCAATGCTGACAGCATTAGGAAACACTGGCTGTCTACTGAGGGTCTGGTCAAGGAAAAGGGGGCACATGTCAGGTATAGCCAGCTGGATCAAGGGAATCCCTGAGGATCACAGGGGCTATAGGAATACACTTTGGGTAGAAATCAGGAATACAGAATTGGTACATGAAATAGCCTCAGCAGTAATGATAAGGAGAGTCCAAGAGTGATTGTATAAATATATTGAATAAAAGAGTAATTCAAGACAAAATAGTGTCCCTTAAAGATCAATGAGGCCATTGATATGTGGAACAGCAGGATATGGCTAAGAACCTAAACACATTTTCTATTCCAGAATTTACTGTGGACAAAGACTGGGGAACTCAGGGAACAAGAGTAATACATTTGGAGTTCTGTGCAATTCCAGTGTCCCCGCTACAGGAAGGATGTTGTGAAAGTTGAAAGTGCTCAGAAAAGATTTACAAGATGTTGCCAGGATTGTTGCTGAATAAGCTGGGGTTATTTTCCCTGGAGCATCAGAGACTGAGTGGTGTCCTGACCGAGGTTTATATAAACATGAGGGGTATGGATTGGGAAAACAGTCAAGGTCTTTTCCCAGGTCTTGGAAAGTCCAAAACTAGAGGGCATAGGTTAAAGGTTGAAGGGGAAAGGTTTAAATGGCACTGAAGGGGCAGCTTTTTTATGCACACAATGGTGTGTGTATGGAATGAGCTGAGAGAGAAAGTAGCAGATAATGATACTATGACAACATTTAAAAGGTATCTGGATGGGTATATGAATAATAAGGGTTTAGAGGTACATGGGCCAAATGCTGGTAAATGGGATGGATATATTTAGATCTTCTGGTCAGCATAGATGAGTTGGACCAAAGGGTCTGTTTCCATGCTGCCCATCTCTATGACTTAAAAAGAGGCATGTTATAGAAGAGGTGGTGCTGGAGATTTTACAACACAAAGGAATGGAAAGACCCAGGACCTGATTAAGTGTATCACAGGACATTGTGCGATGCTAGGGAAGAAATTATGGAGCCACGAGCAAAGATATTTATACCATTGACAACCATGTGTGATGTGCTAGAAAGGCTGGAGGGTGGCAGAATGGGCAGTGAAGGAGGTTTTTTGAGATTACAAAGGGATCTTGATGAAATGGGTGAATGGGCTGAAAAACTGTAGATGGTATTCAATCTGAATAAATGCGAGGAAGTGCACTTGGTAAAACAAACAAGGGTAGACCTTATACAATTAATGTTCGGGCCTCAGTTAGTGTTTTAGAGAAGAGGGACCTCCAGGTTCAGGTACATAATTCTTGAAGTTTGCATCACAGGATGGATAAGGCACTGCTTGGCATGCCTGACTATTGCTCAGTCCATTGAGTAGAGGATTCGGGACGTCATGCTGAGATTATGCAGACATTTAGGAGGCCTCTTCTGCACTTCTCTGTCGAGTTCTGGTCACCCAGTTATAGGGAGGATATTATTAAGCTGCAGGGGGTTCAGAAGACATTTACCAAGACGTTGCTGAACATGAAAGACTTGAGTTCTGAAAAATGGCTGGATAGGCTGAGTCTTTTTTCACTGGAGCCTGGAGTTTGCGATGTGATGTTATAAAAGTTTATTTTTAAAATCATGAGATATAGATCGATTTAATGGTAGTTGCCTTTTCCGTAAGATGGGAGAAGCTCAAGAGGAGGGACCTCATTTTTAAGGTTAGAAGAGAGAGATGTTCAAAAAAAAGACATGGGGGCAAATTGCTACACATGGAGTGTTTTGATTGTGGAATGAACCTCCTGAGGAAGGGATGGACGTGGTTACAATTACAACGTTTAAAAGACAGAGATACTAAACGAATATTTTGCATCAGTTTTTACTGGGGAAAAGGATATGGAAGATATAGAATGTAGGGAAATAGATGGTGACTCCTTGCAAAATGTCCATATTACAGAGGAGAAAGTGCTGGATGTCTTGAAATGCTAAAGGTGGATAAATTCCCAGGACCTGATCAGGTGTGCTCTCGAACCCTGTGGGAAGCTGAAAAAGTGATTACTGGGCCTTATGTTGAGATATTTGTATCATCGATAGTCACACGTGAGGTGCCGGAAGACTTGGGTCGGCTAACGTGGTGCCACTGTTTAAGAAGAGTGGTAAGGACAAGCCAGGGAATTATAGAGCAGTGAACCTGACGTCGCTGGTGGGCAAGTTGTTGGAAGGGATCCTGAGGGACAGGATGATATCACATGTATTTGGAAAAGCAAGGACTGATTAGAGATAGAGATGTGTGCGTGGGATATCATGTCTCACAAACTTGATCGAGTATTTTGAAGAAGTATCAAAGAGGATTGAAGAGGGCTGAGAGGTAGATGTGATCTATATGGACTTCAGTAAGACGTTCGACAAGGTTCCCCATGGGAGACCGATTAGCAAGATTCGATCTCATGGAATACAGGGAGAACTAGCTATTTGGATACAGAACTGGCTCAAAGGTAGAAGACAGAGGGTGGTGGTCGAGGTTTGCTTATCAGACTGGAGGTCTGTGACCAGTGGAGTGCCACAAGGATTGGGCCTACGAATGGTGAATAGCCAAAGGTAAGGGAGTCCAAAACTCGAGAGTACAAAGGGGACATGAGAGCGCAAAGATTTAAAGAGGGAGCTGAGGGGTAACATTATCCACAGAGGATGGTGCACAGACAGAACAGACTGCCAGGGGAACATGGGAGAAACAAGAACAATGACAACATGGAAAACAAATTTGGGCAGGTACATGGAGGGGAGAAGGTTTGAAGAGCTAAGGGCCGAACACAGGCAAATGAGACTCATTCATTATAGGAAACATGGAGAGCATTGATGAGTTGTACCACAGGTTCTGTTTCCGTGCTGTATCACTCTGTATCCAGTTAAAGAAGATTACAGTACCAAAATAAAGCATGTTGTAGACACTGAAGCAATTTACAGCGATAAGGATGGTAGTCTGGAATGCAGTACATTTCAAATATGTGGAGGACTATCGGGAAGGGAGGTAGTTACAGGGACAGGAACTATTATAGGAATTAAAAATTACTGAAGACACCGATGCACAAGCCATGCCATAGACACAATGTTGCAGAGTAGTGAGTCTTAGCACAGTGATGGAGGGAGAACACAGACCAGAAAGATCCCAGGCAGCATTCCCAACCTCTCGTCGGAGGCCTATTCTCCGCTTTGTTGTCCTGATGCTCACTAAGACAGCGCAGGCCTGGATTGATAACTATGAACTCCCCATGCTGTCTCAGTGCAACGAAAATTAAAGTAGAGGTGGTGATTGAGTCTGGGGTATGTCTGTACTGTACTGTGCTCCCCATCCAGCACTGTATATGTCATGTCCTGTTAGCAATGTTTGGAGCCCTCTCATTGCTCCGTGCTCTGTGCACTGTGAGTGATCTTACCTCACTGCCGGATTTATTGAAGCCTCCACATCTCCCTACCCTTTGTCTCTCTGGCTGACCAATCATCTTCAATGAGGTATTGGACGAGACCCCCAGCAATTGGGAGGTTTATTGAGTCAGGAACTTCCTAAATACCTAAAGGAGACAGAGAAATAGACAGAATAGAAAATTCGACTGATGCAGTGAGGGTTACACATGGAGAATGGAAATGAGCCCCACAGATATCTGGAAAATCCCACTCCATCCCTTGGTTGTGCTGTTGCATTTCTCTGGAGTGGAGAATTCTGTTGGCTCAGGATCTGGAGTAACTGGAAGAGCGGGAGGCGCTGACAGAGGCAGCAATTAGACCCACACAGTGAGGGATACCACATGGAGAGAGACTGAGTTATATCACCAGAGTGCTACAAGACTTCACGATCACACAATCATGTTGGAAGAATGGGTTTAGCTTCATGTATCAGTGCTCAGGGATGAGCAACCAGTGAGCAGGCGAAGTGATGGCCGAGTGGTATTATTGCTCGAGCATGTATCCAAGACCTCAGCTAATGTTCAGGGGAAGAGGGTTTGAATCCCACCATGAGAAATCGTGGAGTTTGAAATTAATAATTTTAAAAATAGTAATTGACAATCCATAAATAAATATGAAACCATTGCTGATGTACAAAAATCACAAATACTTCTCCTTTCGAGAAGGACATCTGCTCATCATCACGTGGTCTACACAACATACCCACAGCAAAGTGTTTGCCTCTCAATTACCCTCTTAAATGGCCGAGCAAGTGACTCAGCTCGAAGGCAGCTAGGGCTGGGCAAGAAAGGCTGGTCAGCCAGAGACACCCACATGCCATACCCGATTTAATAAATAATCCATTAGGATGGTCCCACTGGAACTGTACTGGAACCAGTGTCCTGGCCAATCATGTCTGTAGGTTTGTGTGACAGGGTTTTAAACTGACACAGAGGATGCTGGGACAGGTTTCAGGTGAAACGAGCATTCCAAATGCAAAGAGAAAAGGTGAAGTATGGGAGCAGCTGGGAATGTGATGGAAGACAAGCAGAAAGGAACAGGATGGGACAGAGTTTTACTAAATCAGGGAATAGGTCTGTGAAAGGAAATTGTGGGAAAGAGTGAATTATGTCTTTTTTTGGAATGGATAATGTCTCTTCAATAAGGTAGATTGATTTGTGACAAAGAGCTAAAAGAGGTTTAGACATCAGAGAGACGGGGTTACAGGGCGAACAAAAGGTGGACATAAATATTTAATGGTTCACCACCTTGTGCAAACTCAGGCAAAATGGGTTACGCTAACAATAATGGATAAGAAAGGCATTACAGAGAAAGCATCTGACCTCAGATCATGAAGTAGAGTCAGGCTGAATGTAAATTCTGGCTACTACTTGCCAAGGACACAAGCAGTAGAACAGTTTTTTTAGGCCACCGAACAGCATTCCATTGCTCATCACTGCATTAAACAGGAACTCATTGGAATTTTTTTAACAAAGGCATTGTGATAATTTTGGGAAACTTCAATATTTACATAATCTGGGACAGTCATACCGACAACAGTGATATTGGAAGAGGAGTTCAGAAATTTTTTTTTTCGGTGTTTTTTTTTGAATAACAAATTGTGCAACTGGCTAGGGTCATAACAATCTCAGAGCGTCCGTTGTGTGATGAAACTTAGTGAATGAGTAATGTCACCTGGAGAGATCCTCAGGGAAATTGTGATAAAGTGCAGTTTAAAGAAATATAAAGTTTTAAAGTGAACCACAGAAAGGATTAGCTACGACTAGAAACAAAAATAGACAATTACATGGATTTGCGATGAGAACGGACCATGGCAAAGAGGCGAAACAGACTGAAATATGTGCATGTAAATGAACAGTTTGAAGGAACAGTGTAAATCAATCAATAAAAGAACATTCCATTGAAACAGACAAAATCTCAGCAAGAAATTCCCACCAGACCCTCACTCGGGACAAAATGGATCATATTAGATTATGAGGTTTAGAAGATCACCAAAAAGTACTGAAAATCTTGAAGTGAGAGAGTGTTTTCGGAGGAAGTGTTGAAGGGATTGCAAAGGGTATGCTCGCAGGAGTTGGGCAGTGGGAAGAGGAATCATTGCAAGGGTTTAATGTCACAAAAGGAACAGGGAGAGGTGAAGGTGCTGGAGGTTGTGAGAGTGTTACAGAGAGTGGTCAGGACCTGAACGGTGTTACAAAGCCAGTACGGATTGCTGCAGCTAGAGGTGTTTGCAGAGGTAGGAGGGACATATGTATTTTTATTTATTCATTCATGGGCTGTGGGTGTCACTGCGAATTACCCAGAGGGCAGCTCAGAGTCAGCCATGTTGCAGTGGGTCTGGAGTCACATGTTAGCCAGGCCAAGTTAGAATGTCAGATGTTCTACACAAAAGGAGGTCAGTGAACCAGATGAGTTCTTCCCACTGATCAACAAGGCTTTTATGGTGGCCTGACCAATGTCTTGTACAGATACAACATGACATCCCAACTCCTACTCTCAGTGCTCTGCCCAGTGAAGGAAACAATCCCAAACGCTTTCTCCACCAGCCTGTCTATCTGTGACACCACTTTTAAAGAACTGTGTACCTGGGTCACTGGGTCACTGATCGACAACACGACCCAGGGCTCTAACATTAACTGGACAAGTCCCACCCTGGTTTGTTTCACCAAAATGACACAATTCACCTTTATCTAATTAAACTCCATCTGCTATTCTTCAGCCCACTATCTCAGCAGTACTGTTCATCCTGTTGTATCACAGATATCCTTCTTCACTGTCCAGTTTACCACCAATTTCAGTGTCACCCAAAAAACTTACTTAACTGACTTAACAATATTCCCATCCAAACCATTTATCCAAATGACAAACAACAGGGGACCCACTTCACCGCTGGTCACATGCCTCCAGTCAGAAAAACAACATGTCTCCCATCACCCTCAGTCTCCTACCATCAAGCCCAATTTTCTGTCCAGTTGACTTGCTCCTCCTGAATGTCATAACCTTTTCCACTGATGTGAGCTTATTACCCAGTTTACTATACGACATGTAGAACACAGAACAAGACCCTTCGGCTATGATGATATGCCAATCTTTTATCCGACAGTAAGTTAAAAAAAAAGTGGCAGATAGAGTTTAATTCAGATAAATGCGAGGTGCTGCATTTTGGGAAAGTAAATCTTAGCAGGACTTATACACTTAATGGTAAGGTCCTAGGGAGTGTTGCTGAACCAAGGGACCTTGAGGTTCAGGTTCATAGCACCTTGAAAGTGGAGTCGCAGGTAGATAGGATAATGAAGAAGGTGTTTGGTATGCTTTCGTTTATTGGTCTGAGTGTTGAGTACAGGAGTTGGCAGGTCATGTTGAGACTGTACAGCACATTGGTTAGGCCACTGTTGTAATAATGCGTGCAATTTTGGTCTCCTTACTATTGGAAAGATGTTGGGAAACATGAAAGTGTTCAGAAAAGTTTTCCAAGTATGTTGCCAGGGTTGGAGCATTTGAGCTATAGGGAGAGGCTGAACTGGCTGGAGCTTTTTTCATTGGAGTGTCGGAGGCTGAGGGGTGACCTTATAGAGGTTTACAAAATTATGAAGTACATGGGGATAGGGTAAATAGACAAAGTATTTTCCCTGGGGTTGGGAAGTCCATAGGTTTAGGATAAGAGGTGAAAGATATAAAAGAGACCTAAGGGGCAACTTTTTCACACAGAAGGTGGTACGTGTATGGAATGAGCTGCCAGAAGAAGTGGTGGAGGCTGGTACAATTGCAACATTTAAGAGGTATTTGGATGGGTATATGAATATGAAGGTTTTGGAGAGACGTGGACCAGGTGCTGGCAGGTGGGACTAGATTGGGTTGGGATAGGTGGTCGGCATGGACAGGTTGGAGTGAAGGGTCTGTTTCCATGCTGTACATCTCTACGGCTCTAACTTCCATTCCCTTCATTTTATTATCATCCATGTGCCTATCCAGAAGTATATTAAATGTCTCTAATGCATCTAATTTTACTGCCACCGCAGGCAGTGCATTCCACATACACCACTCTATATGGAACAAACTTACCTCTGAAATCTCTTCTTAACCATCTGCTAGTCACCAGAAAATTATACCCCCTTGTCATAGCTATTTATGTCAGGGTAAAAAAACTCTCTCTATTCACCCTATCTATGACTTTCATCACCTTGTTCACCTCTGCCATATCACCCCTCACCCTTCTTCACTCCAATGAGAAAAGCCTTAGCTCCCTCAACCTTTCTTCATAGGACATGCTCTCCAGTACAGGCAGCATCCTGGTAAATCTCCTCTTTACCCTCTCTAAAACTTCCACATTCTTCCTGTAATGAGGGGACCAGAACTGAACACAATATTCCAAATGGGGTCTAACCAGGGCTCTATCGAGCTGCAAAACTGATTGGCAACTTTGAGGGATCTATGAATCTGTTCGTTCACACTGCCAAGGATCCTACCATTAACCCTGAATTCTGCATTCAACTTCAAGCTTCTAAAATGAATGACTTCACACTTTTCCAGATTGAACTCCATCTGCTACTTCTCAGCATCTTGTCAATGTCCCGTTGCAACCTACAACATAATATAAATATCTCTGTTAGAGACACTGAAATCTCTTCTCTAGCTTCCATTAATATTCTAGGATCGACCCAATGAACTACTGAGGATTGATCTACCTTTATTTGTTTTAAGATTCCAGCAGTTTCTCTTCTCTGGTGAGGATTCTTTCCAAGACATCACTATTTATTTCCCCAAGTTCCCGAGCTTCCATGTCTTTCGCCACAGTAAATACTGACAAGATTATTTTGTCTAATATCTCACCCATCTCCATTGGTTCCACACATGGGTGACCTTATTGATATGTAAGGGGCCCTATTCTCTACCAAGTTACTCTTTAGCCCTTATTGAAACTTGCGTAAAGGCTTCTGAGAATTGAAATACACCATATCCCCCATACCACCACACCCTCCTACACCATTACAATTCTGCCACTTATATTCACACCAACAAATGAAATTCAACAGGCTCAAAAACAAATTCTCTTTTAATCAATTGGCTTTCTAAGTGGCCAGTTATTGTGTATTGACATATTCTTTCTAACAATTTCCGTATGCTCCCGACTTACTGTTCGGCTAACAATATTTGGTTTCAGACTGACAGTAGAAAGGGTTGAGGGAGTTCTTGCTTATCAATCTGAAAAGGTAGCTTACAGGGTCAGCAGGTAATAGAGAAGGCAAATCAAATGCTGACATTTATTACAGAGGGAATGGAGTCTAAAAATAGGCAGGTCTAGCTAAAACTATGCAAGGTACAAGTCAGACTACACTTCGAATATTATGAGCAGCGTGAGTGCCCGTAGGAAATATATTGTTGCATTGGAGGCAATCCAGAGAAGGTTCACTCGGCTGATCCTGGGAATACAGGGATTTTCTAATGAGAAGAGGTGGAGGACGTGGAGGTTGAACCCATTGAAGTTTAGATAATGAGAGAGAAATGGAATGAAACATCCAAGATTCTGAGGGGGTCTGATCGGGCAGATGCTGGGAAGTTAGAAAATAGAACAGTACAGCATAGCAACAGGCCCTTCGGCCCACCACGTCTATGCTGTCCAAGATAATACTCTAACTCATACCATCTGCTTGCACATGGTCCATATCCCTCTACTCTCTGCCCGTTCATGTTTCTGTCTAAATCCCACTTCAAAACTTTACTCACATTTCTGCTTCCACGACCTCCCTCGGTAACATCCACTCTATGTAAAAACAAAATGTCTCACACATCTCATTTAAACTTCCTCTTTCTCACCATAAACCTATGCGCTCCAGTATTTGAAACTTACACATTGGAAAAGAGATTCTGACTATCTACATTATCTATCCCTGTTCCAGATGTTATATTCCTGTACCTGGTCACCTGTCAGCCTCTAGTACTCTCACAAAAAAATACAACTTTGTTTAATTGCCTCTTACATCTAACACACCCTTATAAACCCTAACACAGGTAACGTGCTGATAAACCCCTTTTGCACCCCCTCCAAAGCCTCCCTATCCTTCCTACTGTGTGGAGATGAGACCTGCACACAGTACTCCAAATGTGGCCAAACAAACGTTTTATAGAATCACAGCATCAGATGCAAACCACGATACCCAACATTGTGACTGATGAAGGCTAGTGCTCCATTTGCTTTCTTTCCCATCTGAAACACTTCTGTTGCCATTTTCTGGGAGTTACTGACTTGCACCAAGATCCTTCTGTGTATCAATGTCCCTCAGTATGCTAACGTTCTTATTGAATTTGACATCATCTCACACTTGTCCAGATTAAACTCAATTTGCCATTTCTGTCTATCTCTCCAACTGTTCTGTAACCTCCTGCAGATGTTAATGAATCAGAGAAACAAGGTTTTTGTGGAAAAGGCAGGAAAGTAGAGTTGAACAGTATCAGATCAGCCATGATCTGATTGAAGGACATAGCATACTCAATGGGCCAAATGGCCTCATTCCCCTCTTACATCTCATGGTCTGAGCACAAACTCAATATATCCTGCATAATATTATGGGTCTCTGCTCACAAAACCCCTTTCTAATGGGATGACTGGATTTTTATTAGTACACAGCATTTGATCTACAAATATGATATGATGTTATAGAAAACCATCTCACATACAATCCAGGATTCTATCCATCACAGCACTGATAGTCAGTGCTGTATCAGTCGGCATGGAGACCACTGTCACACAGTTACTGTACTGCCCTTGCTATAAGTACATTCAGTGTCCTGACTGTAACCATATTGACATTCCCATCACTGTCTGGTGCCTACAAAATAATTCCTGATAACGGTTGCTGCTGTTTGCTTATTCTCAGCTCGACATTTGATATTCAGATCCACATGACTGTCTCATTAATACATTTACCTCAGCCTTCCTTCACAACTTGTTGGCATTTTGCCTAGTCTGCCTATTGGGACTAGATTGGGTTGGGATATCTGCTCAGCATAAATGGGTTGGACCGAAGGGTCGGTTTCCGTGCTGCACATCTCTCTGACTCTATAACTGTATCCCAACAAACCTTCAGGATTCACCTCCCAGTGATGGTCATTCTGCAGCGAAATCTCCGGATGACAGTTCCATCATATCTGTTCCCTGTCATTCGATCTGCCTTATGGCAAATACAGGGAGTCATTCCTCAGTAGTCGGGGGTTGAACAGATGGGTAGAGGTTACAGAGATAGAGAGGGTTACAGGGGCTCAAGGATGTTACAGTTAAACAAAGTTACATCTGGTCAAGAATGTAAGAGGGACAAAGGGGTTTGGGGATTGGAGGAATTGACAGAGATAAGGGAGCTGGATTAGATTCTGGAGATAGGGATACGGATGGCTGTAGGGAGAGGCAGGCAGTTTGAGAGGCACAGACGGGGAGTGTGTCCAGGAGAAGTGCATTGTGAATTCTAACAGACATATGGAAAATTGTAGTGACGGAAGATGTTTACAGTTATAAGAAGGCTTCTCGGTTCTGAAGATTACAGAGATCAGAAGGCAATGGAGAATGCCAGGTTGCTGGGATGGAGACAGTTACACAGATGGGGAGGGTTGCACAAACTGAAAGAGGTTCCTGTGGTCGCGAGGGGTATGGTGTCGGGAATGAGGGTGAACTTTAACAAGATAAAGATCAAAGAATTGGAGAAGGATAAGGAGATTACAAATTTTTCACAGCCAAGTAAGGGTGGTAGGAGCTGGAGAAAATTACATAGATAGGGACCGATGGAGAGGTTAAAGACAAATACATTGATATGGAGGGTAGTATTGGTGGGAGGTACAGGGATAGACAGGACTGCCAGGGTTTACCGGGATGAAGGAATTTAGTATCTACTGCAGAAGTTTAGGAATTAGGGTGTTAGGGATTGGAGAACCTGAGAGAGACAAAGAGAATGGTGTGGACTAGAGGAGATTCCTGACAGAGGTAGGATTATCGGGACTGGAGGATATTACAGAGATCACGAACACAGCATGGGCCAGGATTGATGCCTGCGATCCGCTGTGCTGTCGCATTGAGGACCAGTACAGCAAAGGTGAAAGCAGGACCCTCACAAGATGGTGGAAATGAAGCCTAGAATGTTGCTGTTCCTTGCCCAGATCTGTATCTATGTTCTGTCTTCCAAGTCTGAATATAGAAGTCTACTACCTCCACCCTGTGCTGTTTACTGTGAGTGATCTTACCGGCTGCAGGATTTACTGAAGGTTCTCCCTCTCCATCTCTCTCTGGCTGACCAACCAGCTTCAATGAGGTGATGGATGAGACAGGAGTTGGGAATATCCTGATTACCTGTATGAGACAGAATGGGAAATGAGACTGATGCAATGAGGATAACTCATGCAGAGTGGCACAGAGACCAGCAGAGATCTCGAAAATCCCAGTCTCCATCCCTTGCGCCCGTGCTGCTGCATATCTCTGTTGTGGACAATTCTGTTGACTCAGGATCTCAGACCATCTGTAAGAGGGAGAAATGCTGACAGAGGCAGCAAATCGACCGGCACAGCGAGGGATACCACATGGAGAGATACTGAGTGATAGCACATTATTAGAGACTGCATTAACAGGGAATTGTTTGAATTTGTATCAAAGGCACTGGGATAATTGTGAGGGGATTCAACCTTCCTATTTCATCATCTCTTTGGCAGTGGGTCACAGACTCTCTCCCACTCTGGGGCGGTGCGGGTTCTGAGTTGGCTGTACAGACTGATGTTGCCTTTCACAGATTCTGTTACACTTGGGGCAGAAGGTGGCCATGGGAAGGGGGTGGATGGGGCGTTGGTGTGGCAGCACGCTCCTTGTGCTGTTTTCTCCTGGATTCCTATTTTTCTCCACAGCAAGTCTCGATATGCTCAACACCTTCCCAATGCTCCTTCCCCACTTCGGACGGTCTTGGCCCAGGACTTAACAGATTTGATTAAGAGATGAAAAAAAACTATCAATTCTGAAGAAGCCAACATTTAGAAATGTGGACACATTTGTGAAAGAGATCACTAGGGAGTCTCAGAGCAGGAGGAGTGCAGTAGGAAGAGGAAACGTCAGCGTTTAATCAGATGATCAGAACATGGAGAATTGAAGGTGCTGGAGGTGGTGAGGGTGTTACAGAGAGGGGCAAAGGCCTGAAAAATGTTACAAAGCCACTATGAATTGCTGCAGCTCGAGCTGTTTGCAGAGGTAGGGATGGACATCTGTATTTTCATTGATTCATTCACGGCCTAAGGATGTCACCGGATGGACCAGCATACATTACCCCACTGCTCATTGCCCAGAGGCAGCTCAGAGTCAGCCATATTGCTGTGGGACTGGAGTCACATGTGAGCCAGACCAGGTAAGAATGCCAGATGTCCCTCCCGAAAGGACATCCGTGAACAAGTTGAATTTTTCCAGATAATCAACAATGCTTATACGGTGGCCTCACTAATATCCTATACAGATACACCATGACATCCCAACTCCTATTCTCAATGCTCTGCCCAATAAAGGGTAACCATCTCAAACGCCTGCTTCACCAGCCTGTCTACCTGTGACGCTACTTTCAAAAAACTGTGTACCTGCATCCTTGGGTCACTGATTGACAACAGTAGAGGGCCCAAAATTTAATTGTACAAGTCCAACCTGGTCTGCTTTACCACAATAAAACATCTTGCATTTCTCCACCTGTTATTCGTAACCTCACTGGTCCAGCAGTATTGTTGATTCCATTGTACTCTTCGATAACCCTCTTCACTGTCCACATTATCACCAATTTCAGTCACAAACTTGCTAACCATGGCTCCTGTATTCTCATCCAAACTGTTTATATAAATGATGCACAACAGTGACCCAGCATCGAACCCCTGGGCACACCATTGGTCACAGGCCTGCAGTTTGAGCAGCTACCCTCTATGAACATGCTCTGTCTCCTACCGTCAATCCTGTTTTGTATCCTTATGGTGAGCACTCTCTGGTTATGTCTGATCTAAACTTACTAACCAGTCTGCCATGCAGAATCTTGTCAAAGACCTTGATAAAGTTCATGTGGACATCGTGTACTGCTCTGCTTTGACCTCTCACTTGTCTATCGCCACACTCACATTTGAGGCATGATTTCCCGTGCACAAAGGTATGCTGACGATCATTAATCTGTCCTTACCTTTCCAAAGGTATGATGATCGTTTCCCTCAGAATCTCCTCCAACAACTTACCACCCCTGCCATCGGTCTCACTGGTCCGTAGTAGCTGTCGATGATACAAATATCTCTGGGAGGGGCCCTGCAATTTCCTCCTTCGCTTCTCACAAGGCGCTGGGATACATCTGATCATGTCCCAAGGTTTTATCTAACTTATTGCATTTTAAGACATCCAGCACCTCCTGTTCTCCAATGTGAACTCTTTTCAAGACATCCCTATGTATTTTCCGAAGTTCCCGAAATCCGAACACAAATATTTGTTCAGTATCTCCTCCATCAGCAGTGATTCCACACAGACAGCGTCATTGACCTTTCACGGGCCCTATTCTCTCATGAGCTAATTTTTAGCCCTGGTTGAAACTTGTCAAAATGCTTCTGAAACTTCAAATATTCCTCTGCCGCAACTAGCCTCCCACACCCTTATCTATTCAGCCATTTAAGGTCACACCAAAATATAGAATCCAACAGATTTAAAAATATTTCCCTTTTATAAAATCATACATCTCCCATTGTTTCTAAGTATCTAGTTATCATTTATTGTCATATCCTTTAAAACACATTCCAGCACGTTCCCGACTTACTATCAGGCTAACACCGTTTGGTTTCAGACTGACTGCACAAAGGGTTTTGGGAATCCTTGTGAATCAATCTGAAACAGGTAGCTTAAAGGATCAGCAGGTCATCGAGAAGGCAAATCAAATGTTGCCATTTATTACAAAGGGAATGGAGTCTACAAATAGGGAGGTCTTGCTAAAACGATGCAAGGTACAAGTCAGACTACACCTAGATTATAATGAACAGTATGTGTGCCCTAAGGAAAGACATTCTTGTATTAGAGGCAGGGCAAGGAAGGTTCACTCGGTTGATCCTGGAGATGGCGGGATTTTCCAATGAGAAGAGGTGGAGTAGATTGCCCTTGAACCTATTGGGGTTTTGAAGAATAGGAGAGAAATTGAATGAAACATCTAGGATTCGGAGGGGCTTTGACAGGTTAGAGGGGTCGTTAAATTAGAAAATCAAACAGTACAGCAGAGTAATAGGCCCTTCAGCCCACCATGGCTGTGCTGACCATGATGCTATTCTAAACTAATCCCATCTGCCTGCACATGGGCGATATCCCTCTATTCTCTGCCTGTTCATGTTTCTGTCTAAATGCCCTTCAAATGTTTGCTCTCGTTGCCACCTCTCCCACCTCCTGAGCAGCTTCTACCCTGTCGGTAAAGACAACTGGCCTCATTCATCTCACTTAAAACTTCTCACTCTCACCTTAAACTGATGCACCCTAGTATTTGATATTTCTTCATTGGAAGGAGGATTCCAACTATCCACACTATCCACGCCTCTCCTAATGCTACATACCTATACCAGGTCACCCCTCAGTCTCCGATACTCTCGCAAAACAATCCAACTGCGTCCAACCTCCTTGCAGTAAACACATTCTCATCCAGGCAACATTCTGCCAAACCTCTGTTGCAACCTCCCCAAAATCTCCACATCCTTCCTGTGGTGTGTGGATGAGAACGACACGCAACCTTCCAAACATGGCCGACTGAAGTCTTATTCAGTCACAACTTGACATGCAAACATCTGTACTCAATACTGTGACCAATAAAGGTAAGCATACCATACTATCCCTCGACCAACACATCCTGTTGTGTTGTTATTTTTTTGGGAGCTATGGATTTGCTTCCAATGTCTCTCTGTTTATCAATGTTTCAAATTAGTCAATTAGTGTACTTCTCTCTTCCATTTGACTTCATAAATGCATCACTTCACACCCGTCCAGATGAAATTCAATTTGCTACATCTCTGTCCAGGTTCCAGCTGATCTACATACTGCTGCAATCTTTAACACTCTTCCTCACTATCCACAATTTCCCTAACTATCCCTAATCATTACATGCCTTTCCAAATGTCGTCTGCAAAATTACCACTCAAACTGCTGACCTTTTCATCTGATTCACAGATATAAATTACAAACAGACATCGCAGCACTGATCATTGTGAAACAGCATTGGCCACAGACGTTCAATCAGAAATTGACCACTCCACATGCCTCTGTCTACTATCACCAAGAAAATGTTGTATCCAACTTAACAACGAGCATGGATTGTGATTTGATCTTCCTGATCCCCTTTGCAATTTGGAAGCTGTCCATTCAAAATGACTCTATATTTTGATTCCGAGATTAAATTGGCTGTCTCACTAATGCACTGACTGCGTCCTTTCTTCACAGCAAAACAGGACCTTGTTCGGTTTTTTGCTGACGCTGCCTAAATCCCTACAACCCCTCAATAATCACATTGCTGTCATGATCATTGTGCAGCCACACCTCCACAATAACAGTTCGATCATATCTGTTCTCTTCAGTTAATGCTGTCATTCCATCTGCCTTGTTGCAAATGCATGGCGCGTGTCACCGAGAGATGGCCTTTGAGGGATGGTTAGAGGTCACAGAGTGGGAGAGATGTTTGGGGGCGCGACAATGTTGCAGGGTTAAACATAGTTACAGATGTTACAGAATGTCCGCATGAGAAAACATTTTATTGTTTGGAGAAAATTAGATAGATAAAGCGTCTTTGACGAGATTCCAGAGATAGGGATGTGTATAGGGTTGTGGATCGTTACATGGACTATGTTGATCAGACCGGAGAAACTTTCAAAGGATTCCATGATGTCGTACATTTAACAACAGTTGTGGGATCTGGAGAATATCACAGTGATAGGGAGGATGGTATGGACTGGAGAATATTACAGGGAAAGGGTGGGTAGTATGGACTGGAGAATGTTGCAAGCACATGGAAGATGATATAGGCTGGATAATGCTGCAGCAATAGAGAGGAGTATATGGACTGGAGGATGTTGCACGGACAGGGATGAAATTGTAGACTGGATACAGTTAGAAAGAGAGATGAATTTATGCACTGGAACGTATGTCAGAGAGAGTGAGTGGTGTGCATGCTGCAAGATACAACAGGGATAGGGAAGCTTGTAGAGACTGGAGGAGAGAGATAGAGAGTCTTATGAGAGACCAGATTCACTTATGAGCATAGGATGTGCTACAGTGAGCAAAGCCTTTTGCAGATATAAATGAGGATACAATGGCCACAAAGCAGGCACACCTATTAATAGGTATATAGGAACTGAAGGAATTGAAGAGATTACACAGGCTAGGAGTGTTGTATGCAGTGGAGGAGATTAACCTGATAGTGAAGCTTTTAGAGACTCAACAATGTTAGGAAATAAGTGAGTTGCAATGGTGAGAGCAGGTTTCAACAATTCGGAGGATCGAGACCTGAAGGAGCTTTGACAGATAGCGATGGTACAGTAAAGGGAATTATAGTGGCTTCCCTTTCATAAGCAATCCATAAGTACTTAAAACAGCCTGTTTGACATAAGCATTATCTCTCGACCATTCATCAGACAGCGCTGCAAATACTTCACTGGCTCTGCCGACCAGCTTAGACTGAACTAGCATTACCCAGAAGACCTCGGGTCACTCTATCTGTCTATGTAATCTTTCAAACGAAATACAGAGTTCCTTGACAGTAGAGTCACAGGCAGTTAGGATAGCGAAGAAGGCGCCTGGTACACATTCCTTTATTGGTCAGACTATTGTGTACAGGAGTTGGGAGGTCATGTTGCGGCTGTACAAGACAGTGGTTAGGCCACATTTGGAATGCTGCATGCAACTCTGTTCTACTTCCAATCGGAAGGATTTTGTGAAACTTGAAAGGGTCCAGAAAGGATTCACAACAACGTTGCCAGGGCTGAGCTATAGGAAGAGTTTGAACAGGTGATGGTTGTTTTTCCTGGAGAGTCGGAGGCTGAGGGTGACCTCATAGAGGTTTTTAAATCAAGAGGGGCATGGATAGGGTAAATAGACAAAGTTTTTCTCCTGGGGTGTGCGAGTCCAGAATTATAGGGCGAGGTTTAGTCTGAGAGTAGAAAGACATAAAAGATAAAAAGGGATAACTTTTTCACGCAGAGGATAGTACATGTATGGGATGAGCTGCCAGAGGAAGTGGTGGAGGCTAGTACAACTGCAACAGTTAAAAGGCATCTGGATGGATATATGAATAGGAA
This sequence comes from Chiloscyllium punctatum, assembly GCF_047496795.1. Classification (NCBI taxonomy): domain Eukaryota; kingdom Metazoa; phylum Chordata; class Chondrichthyes; order Orectolobiformes; family Hemiscylliidae; genus Chiloscyllium; species Chiloscyllium punctatum. Next base: position 14,589,114 of record NC_092762.1, on the reverse strand, counting down.
GGGTTTAGAGGGAGATGGGCCGGGTGCTAGCAGGTGGGACTACATTGGGTTGGGATATCTGATCTGCAGGATGGGCCCATGAATGGGTTGTGGAAACTGGAGGATGTTATGATTTGAACCACAGGTAATGTTTGATTGGATCTTTCAGCCAATCTTTCAGATGGTACAATTGCAACATTTAAGAAGCATGTGGATGGATATATGAATAGAAAGGGTTTGGAGGGAGATAGGCCAGGTACTGGCAGGTGGGACTAGATTGGGTTGGAATATCCTCTCGGAATGGCTGGGTTGGAATGAAGGGTCTGTCTCTATGCTGTACATCTCTATGACTGTAAGATCAGCTGAATGGTTGAATCTAAAATTACCTGTGGTTCAAATCATAATATCCTCCAAGTTCCAGAAGCCATCCCCTGTCCCATCCTGCAGGTTCAATGAATCCCGGAACCTCTAACCTTCTGCAAGTCCCATGTCCCTTCCGACATTTGTACCATCCTCCAGGTTCTGCAGCCCTTCATACCTCGTAACATGGCCCAGACTCTCCAACTCCTCCTTCCTCTGCAATGTTCCCCAGAAGAGCACTGGAGGATGGTGGCGGTTACAGAGATATGGAGGGACATCAGGATAGGAGGATTTTGCAGACATTAAGAATATATGGACTTGAGGAGGTTTCACAGTTTATGAGTGTTGTAGGGACTGGAGGAACCTACAAAGAAAGGGATAGTTTTAGATTGGAGGATTCAGCAGAAAACCTTTACGTGGTTAAAGGCAGGATTCTTAGCCGCGTGCAGGAACAAAGGGATCCTGTGTCCCTCAGGTTCCCACTCAAGTTGACAGGCTGTTAAGAAGGCGGATGGTGTGTTGGCTTTCATTATCAGGGGGATTGAATTTAAGAGATGTGAGATTTTGCTGCAGCTCTACAGAACCCCAGTTAGACCACACTTCGAATATTGTGAACAGTTCTGTTCGCTTCATTATAGGAAGGTCGTGGAAGCTTTAAAGACAGTGCAGAGGAGATTTAGCAGGATGCTGCCAGGACTGGAGGGCATGCCCACAGAAGGTAGATTGTGGAAGCTAGGGCTTTTCTGATCACAGCGAAGGAGGAAGAATGGTGACATGATAGAGGTGTACAAGGGAATGAGAGGCATAGATACAGTGGATAACCAGAGACTACTTCCCATGGCGAAATGGCTATCACAAGGGGACATACGTTGAAGGTAATTGGTGGAAGGTTTAGCTTAGATATCAGAGGGATAATGGCCAAGTGCTGGCAGGTAGGACTAGATTGGGTTGTGATATCCTGTCGGCATGGAAGGGACTGGTACGTTATTTACACAGAGTGTGGTGGGTGGGTGGAATGGACTGCCAGCCGCGGTAGTAGATTCAGACACATTACAGACATTTAAGCAACTCTTGGATAGGCACATCAATGATAGTAAAATGTAAGGTATGCAGGTTCGTTTCATCTTCAGAGTAAGATAAAAGGTCAGCACAATAGTGAGGGCTGAAGGGCTTGTACTGGAATGTGCTATTCCATGTTCTAAATAGCAAGGGTTATGATGACAGCAAGAGGTTCCGGAAAGTGGGAGAGGATGCGATCTGAATGAAGTGACACAAATAGGATGCGTTGCTAAAGTTGTATGAGGTAACAGAGACAGCAATGGTTTGATCTGGAGCAGATGACCAGACTGCGAGAATTGTGGGGACTGGAGGTGCTTTCACAGGGAGGGAGGAGCATAGAGCCACAGGAGGTTACAGAAATGTGGAGAGCTGTCGGGCCTACAGGAGTTCATGGAGATGGGGAGGTTGGGAGGAATGGAACAGTTTACAGGGATAAGGATGTTGGTAGGATGGGGTGTTTTACACAGACAGGAATGTTTCAGGTGAATGGAGCTGAGTACAGAGATAAAGTGGGTTGTACAGATTGGAAAAACAAATAGACGTATGGAGGGTAGTCGTGACTGAAGAGGTTTGTAGACACAGGAAGACTTAGTTTCTGCAGGTTATTTAGATAAAGGGATTGTGGAATCAGATAGATTCTCCAAGTCATAAAGACAGCAATTTTGGTTGGAGACAGTTTCACAGATTAGGGAGCATTAGTAACCTCCTCCAGTTTGGTCAGAGTGGGAAGGGTTGTAGGGGAGGGTGATGTTTACACATGGAAGAGCTGGAGAAGATTGTGGAAATGAGTAGATGGATGGAGACACTGGAGGAGCTTACATTGACAGGATGGGTGCTGGCAATGCAAAGATATCACATAGATAGTGGGTCTTGTCGGAACTGTATTGAAAGAGTCACAGGCATTGGAATGACTTCTGCAGATTGGGAGTATTACAGGGACTGAGAGGATTGTAGGGTCTCCACAGATTGATCGTGTCTTTAAGAATATGTAGATAAGGAAATCTTAAACCAAATGTATGTAGTCTTCATTTCAAGACCAGAACCTTATTATCCCTCATCAGCCAAGGATCCCTAACCCTGCCAGCTTTTCCCTTTACCCCAAAGGGTCATACTGGTCCTGGATTCTTGAGATCACACTTTGCCTCCCATTTGCCAGTTGTTCTTTTTCCTTCAAACAGACTCACCCAATCGATTAGAATCATAATATGGAGGTGCTGTTGTCGGACTAGGGACGTACAAAGTTAAAAATCACCCAACACTCGGTTCCAGTCCAACCGGTTTATTTGAAAGCACTAGCTTTCAGAACACTGCTTCTTCACCAGGTGGTTGTGGAGCAAAATCCGAAGGTACAGAATTTATAGCAACAGGATGGCAGTGTCATGGAATATAATATCAAACAAATTTAGTTTAAGCCTTTCATCTGTTACAGTGATCACCAGCGCTTCCAAAGCGAGTTGGATTATAACTGGGCATTGTGCAATTTTAAATTCACGGCATTGACGCTGGCCAGATCCTGCAGAATGGCCCCAAACCTGGCCCTGTTCCAGTTTTCCTCTTCAATCTGTGGACCTGCTGATCATTTTCCATAACTATGTCAAAATGAAGACAGTTGTGGGCACTGGACCCAAAGTGCTCTCTGAATGACACTTCAGTCACTTGCCCGACCTGGTTTTCTGAGGGAGGTCCAGTGCTGCACCTGCCTGAGTAGAGTCGGACCCTCTGCATATTGGTTTAGGAACCTTCCTTGGACACATTTGAAAATTAGCCCTCCATCCAGGTTTTATACTCGAGGTGGCCCAGTCAGTAGAGGGAATAGTAAAATCTCCAGTCTGCACTCCTCTATTATTCCTATAGTTATCTGCAATCTCTCTACACAGCTGCTCCTCTGGTATCTACAACAGTCTACAATACAGTCCCAACAAAGTGACCACCCCCCTTCTTCTTTCTAACTTCGAACCATGTGGAATTTTAAATGAATATATGTTTTAAAAATTGGAATTAACAATCCATAAATAAGTATTGATAAAAATCCAAACACTTGACCTTCAGAGAAAGACAACAGTTCACTCTCATGTGGTCTGCACGACATACCCACAGCAAAGTGTTTGCCTCTCAATTACCCTGTGAAATGGGCGACCCAGCTGCTTAGCTCAAGGGCAGCAAGGGATGGGCAATAAAGGCTAGTCAGCCAGAGACACCCACATCCCATACCTGATTTTTAAAAAAAGATCCATTCAGATTGGTCCCAGCTCAGTTCCAGTGGAACAATGTCCTGGCCAATCACGTTGGTAGGTTTATGGACAGGGGTTTAAACTGACAGAGAGGATGCAGGGACAGGCTTCAGGTGAAAGGAACTTTCCAAATCCAAAGAGAAAAGGTGAAGCATCAGAGCAGCGTGGGAATGTGACTGAAGACAACAGAAAGGAACAGGATGGGACAAAGTTTAACTAAAACTGTAGACCAGAAAATCTATTTGTGACAGGAAATTGTGGGAACGAGTAAATTATGTTTTTTATTAATGGACAAAGTTTCTGCATCAAGGTAGATGGATTTGTGACACAGAGATAAAAGGGATTTCGACACCAGAGAGATCTGGTTACAGGGTGAACAAAAGGTGGAACGTAAATATTCAATGTTTCACAACCTTGTGCAAATTCAAACAAAATGGACGACGCTAACAATAATGGGTAAGAAAGGTATTATAGAGAAAGCATTTGGCATCAGATCATGACGTAGAGTCAGTCTGAATGTAAATTCTGGCTACTACTTGCCAAGGACACAAGCAGCAGAACGGTTTTAGACCACCCACCGAACAGCATTTCATGTCTCATCACTGCAATAAATAGGAATTCATTGGAATGTTTAATAAAGGCATGGTGAACATTTAGTGAAACGTCAATATTCGCAAAGTCTGGGACAATCACACTGACAACAGTGATATAGGAAGAGGAGTTCAGAGAATTTTTTTCAGTGTTTCTTAGAATAACACATTTTGCAACTGGCGAGGGACATAACTGTCTCAGAGCGACTGTTGTGTGATAAAACATAGTGAATGAGTAATGTCACCTGGAGAGATCCTCTGGGAAATTGTGATAAAGTGCCGTTTAAATAAATATAAAGTTTTAAAGTGAAACACAGAAAAGACAAGCTACAACTAGAAACAAAAATAGCTAATGACATGAGTTGGAGAGAAGAACTGACCAAGGTAAACAGGCTAAACAGACTGAAATATGTGCTTGTAAATGAACAGTGGAAAACATTTGAAGGAACAGTGTAAAATACTCAACAAAAGGACATTCCACTGAAACAGACAAAAACTCAGCAAGAAATCCCCACCGGTCCCTCACTCAGGACAAAATCTATCATATTAGATTTTGAGGCTGAGAAGATCACCACAAAGTATTTAAAATCCTGAAGTGAGAGAGTTTTAGAGTAAGTTTTAAACGGGATTGCAATGGGTCTGCTAGCAGGAGGGGGGCAATGGGAAGGGGAATCGTTGTAAAGGTTTATTGAAATGATAAGAACATGGAGAGGTGAAGGTGCTGGAGGTGGTGAGAGTGTTACAGAGAGTGGTCAGGGCCTGAACGGTGTTACAAAGTCTGTACGGATTGCTGCAGCTGGAGGGGTTTGCAGAGGTAGGGAGGGACATATCTATTTTTATTTATTCATTCATGGGATGTGGGTGTCACTGTCTGGACCAGTATTCTTTGACCTCATGCTAAATTACCCAGAGATTATTGGGGCCCTGGTGGATACATTTAATACTTTGCTGGCCACAGGTGAAGTGCTGAATGACTGGAGGATCTCTAATGTGGTTCCTTTGTTCAAGAAGGGCAGCAGGGATAGGCCAGGCAATTACAGAGCAGATAGTCTGACAGCAGGGGGAGTGACATTATTGGAAACAATTGTGAGGATGAATCGACACTTGCAAAGGTAAGGATCAACTCGGTTTAGTCATCACGGATTTGGCAGAGGAAGATACCGTCTGAGGAATTCAGTTCAATTTTTTTGAAATGATGCTTAAGTATATTGATGAAGGCTGTGCAGATGATGTGGTTTACATGGACTTGAATACGTCCTTAAACAAGATCCAACATGGAAGGCTGGTTGAAAAGGACTGGGGTCCAAGGCAAGTTGGCAGATTGGATGCAAAATTGGTGGATAGAATACTTTCACCAGCGGGTGTACCACAGGGAACTGTGCAGGAACCATTGAACATTAATAACTCGGATGTGAAAGCAGAAGGTATCATTTGTCGGTTTGCAGATGACCTGATAGGGGAGGGCGTTGTTCACTGTGAGGAGGATGGTCTCCGTCTGTAGTCCGATGTCGATCGGATGATAATCTAAGGAGAATTTAGTTCTGATTGAAGTCAGGTAATACTCTGTGGGAGGTACGATAAGTGAAGAATAGACAAAATAAACGGTAGGTCCTTGCGGAGTACTGAGGAATACAGGCACCATGGTGGACAAGTCCATAGATCCCTGAAGGTGTCAGCACAGGTTAACAGGGTGGGAAAGGCACCTCAACTGGGAGCGGGAGAGGGACCCATATCCTGGTGGGGTGAATTGCTAGAGCTGCTTGAGAGGATATAACCCAGTCTGGCAGGGTGTTGGACCTTAAATAAACTCAAGGCCAGAAAGAAGATTGAGGCTGGTACACGAGTTAAAGACAGCAATTTCAGCAGACAAGGCAGGGAAGAACACAGCTGGGAATGGGGTAAAACTGATGATTAAACTGCATTTATTTCAATGCAAGGGGCCAGACAGCTAAGGAAGATGAACTCAGGGCATGGATTGGAACATGGGACTGGGATATTATAGTTATTACAGAAACAAAGCTGAGTGAGGGGCAGGACTGGCAGCTCATTGTTTCAAGGTAGAGATGCTACAGGAAGTGGAGGCAAGAGAGGACGCGTGATGGTGGGTTTTGATTGCATGAATCATCACAGCAGTACTTAGAGAGGATACTCCTGTGTATTGCCCAGTGAAGCTATGTTAGTGGAACTGAGAAATAATCTGTGGCAGACTAAGGAACAAATATGTCGGGAGCTCTTAAATATCAACCATAATAATAGGGCTGTTATGGTTGGGGTTTTTGAACTTTCCAAACCTAGACTGGGACTGCCAGTGTTCAGTGTTTGCAAGGGAGGAATTTGGTAATTGTGTTCCAGAAAAATCCCAATCAATATGTAAATGGCCTGAAAAGAGAAAGGGGCAAAACCTGACCTCCCCTTGGGAATTAAGGTAGGGAGAGGGACTGAGATGTGAGTGGGAAAGCGTTTTGCCAAAGTGACCACAGTTCTAGTAGTTTGAAAACAGCTTTGGAAAAGGACAGGCCTGGTCGACAAGTGCAAGTTAAAAAGTGGAGCTTGACCAATCTTGATCGTATTAGCCAGGAACTTTCAAAATGTGATTGGGGAAGGGAATTATTTACAGGGAAAGGGATGTTTGGCAAGTGAGAATATTTTAAAAGTGAGATAAACTGATCGATCAGCGCCAGCATTTTCCTGTTTGTGTGCAGGTCAATGCTGACAGCATTCGGAAACACTGGCTGCATATTGAGGGTCTGGTCAAGGAAAAGGGGGCAACATGTCAGGTATAGCCAGCTGGATCAAGGGAATCCCTGAGGATATACAGGGGCTGTAGGAATACACTTCGGGTGGAAATCAGGAATGGAGAAAGGCTAAATGAAATAGCCTCAGCACAGAAGGAAAGGGGAATCCAAAAGTGATTGTTTCAGTATATTAAGAGTGCATAAGTAACTCAGGACAAAATAGTGTCCATTAAAGATCAATGACGCCATCGATGAGAGGAACTGCAGGATATTTGCTAAGATCCTAAACAATTATTTCACTCCAGAACTTACTGTGGACACAGACTGGGGAACTCGGGGAACAAGAGTAATACATGAGATCACAATTGGAGTTCTCTGCAATTCCAGTCTCTCGGCTACAGGAAAGATGTTGCGAACCTTGAAAATGCGAGAAAAGATTAACAAGATATTGCCCGGATTGTTGCTGACTCAGCTGGGGTAACTGTCACTGGAGAATCGGAGACTGAGGGATGACCTTACAGAGGTTTATATGAACATGAGTGGTATGGATAGGGTAGCCTTTTCCCAGAAGTTGGGGAGTCCGAAACTAGAGTGTATAAGTTTAAGGTTCGAGGTAAGTGGTTTACAGAGGGACTGAAGGGACAGCTTCTTCACACACATGGTGATGTGTGTATCGAATGAGCTGAGAGAGAAAGTAATGGAGACTGATACAATTACAGCATTTAAAAGGTATCTGGATGGGCATCTGAATAGTAAGGGTGTAGACATCTCTGGGCCAAATGCTGGAAAAGGGAATGGATTTATTTAGATCTTCTGGTAAGCCTGGATGAGTTGAGGACCGAAGGGTCTGTTTCTATGCTGTATATCTCTATGACTTGAAAATACTGCATATTACAAAAGAGGTGGTGCTGAAGGTTTTAAAACACAAAGCTATGGCAAGTCCCAGAACCTGATTAAGTGTATCACAGGACATTGTGGAATGCTAGGGAAGAAATTGTGGAGCCCCTCGCAAAGGTATGTGTACTACTGACAGCCCTGTGTGATGGGCTGGCAGGCTGGAGGGTGGCATCATGGACAGTGAAGGATGTTTTCTGAGATTACAAAGGGATCTTGATGAAAGGAGTGAATGAGCTGAAAAACTAGAGATGGAATTCAATCTGAATAAATACGAGGTAAAGCATTTTGTAAAACAAACAAGGGTAGAGCTTATACAATTAATGTTCGGGCTTCGGTTAGTGTTTTAGAGCAGAGGACCCTCCGGGTTCAGGTACATAATTCTTGAAGCTTACATCACAGGATGGATAAGACAGTGCTTGGTATGCCTGACTATTGCTCAGTCCATTGAGTGGAGGATTTGGGACGTCATGTTGAGATTGCACAGACATTGGTGAGGCCTGTTCTGCAATACTCTGTCCAGTTCTGGTCGCCCAGTTAACAGGGAGGATATTATTAAGCTGCAGGGGGTTCAGAAGAGATTTACCAGGATATTGCTGGGTATGGAAGGCTTGAGTTCTGAAAAATGGCTGGATAGGCTGAGTCTTTTTTCACTGGAGCCTGAAGGTTGAGACATGATGCTATAAAGGTTTATGAAAAAAAAAGTGATATATAGATCAATTGAATGGTAGTTGCCTTTTCCTCAGAATGGGGGAGTCTCAAGAGGAGGGGCCACATTTTAAAGGTTAGAGGAGAGAGATGTTCAAAATGAAGATATGGGGCAATTTGCAACACAGAAGGTGGTTTGAGTGTGGAATGAACTTCCGTTAAAAACGGTTGATGTGGGCACAGTTACAATGTTTAAAAGATATTTGGATAAACAGGTGAATAGGGAAGAGTTGGAGTGATATGGGCCAGCAACAGGCAGCTGGGAAGAGTTTAGTTTTAGATTATGGTTGGTATCAACTGAAGGGTCAGTTTCCATGCTGTATAGCTCTATGACAAGAATATGGTTTTATTCCATTATTGAAGAAAGGATCAGGGCTGGGTCCACTGACGTGCATCATCTACATAAACGATTTGGTTGAAAATATAGGAGTGATTGTGTGAAAGTGTGTTGATGATCAAATGAATGGTGTCGTGGGCAGTAAACACGGTTATCAAAGGGGTTCTTGACCAACTGGGCCAGTGGACCAAGGAATGAAAGATGGAGTTTAATTCAGCTGTTGGATTTTGTTTAGACAAACCATGGTGGACTAACACAGTTAATGGAAGGGCTCTGTCCAGGGTTGTTGAACAGAGAGAGAGAGAGAAAAAGAGAGAGAGAGAGAGAGAGAGAGAGAGAGAGAGAGACCAGGGGGTGCAAGTTACATTGTTCCTCGGAAGTGGCATCACAGGTGGACATGTTGGGGAAAGCGACAGTTGATACATTTGCTGACATTAGCCAGCACTTTGTTACATACGTTGGAGATATTTGTAACATTGTCCTAAATATTTCCCTTGGGCCGAGGAGGCCACGGGGTGACCCTAAGAATAGTGAATAACCAAGGGTAGGTGAGTCCAAAACTAGAGGGTATAAACAGGAGGTGAGAGAGCAAGGATTTAAAGAGGGAGCTGAGGGGGAACATTATCCACAGAGGATGGTGCATAGACGGAACAGACTGCCTCAGGCACATGGGAGAAACAAGAACAAATACAGCATGGAAAAGACATTTCGGCAGGTACATGGAGAGGAGAAGGTTTGAAGAGATAAGGGCCAAATGCAGGCAAATGAGACTCATTCAGTTTCGGTAACATGGGCAGCATTGAGGAGTTGGACCACAGGTTCTGTTTCGGTGCTGTATCACTCTGTATCCAGCTAAAGAGGATTAGTGTACCAAGATAAGGCATGTTGTAGACACTGAAGCAAGTTACAGCGATGGGGATGGTAGTCTGGAATGCAGTACATTTCAAATATGTGGAGGGACTATCGGGAAGGGAGGAGGTTACAGGGACAGGGATGATTGTAGGAGCTACAAATGACTGAAGACACTGGTGCACAAGTCATGCTACAGATAGTGTTGCAGAGTACAGTGTTAGTACAGTGTTGGAGGGAGAACACAGAACAGAAAGACCCCAGGCAGCATTCCCAACCTCTTGTCGGAGGCCTACTCTCCCTTCTGTTGTACTGATGCTCAATAAGACAGCACAGGACTGGATTAATAACTTTGAACTCCCGATGCTGTCTCAGTGCAACAGAAGTTAAAGTAGACGTGGTGATTGGGCATGGGGTGTGTCTATACTGTGCTCCCCATCCACCACTGTATCTATTTCATTTCTTTTTAGCCATGTTTGGAGCCCTCTCATTGCTCTCTGCTCTGTGCACTGTGAGTGATCTTACCTCACTGCAGGATTTATTGAAGACTCCAGATCTCCCTTCCCTTTGTCTCTCTGGCTGACCAACCATCTTCAATAAGGTGATGGACGAGACACACAGCAGTTGGGAAGTCTATTGAGTCAGCAACTTCCTGAGTACCTACAGGAGACAGAGAGACAGACAGAATGGGAAATTAGACTGATGTAGTGAGGGTTACACAAGGAGAGTTGAAATGAGCCCCATAGATATCTGGAATATCCCAAACTCCATCCCTGGCCTGTGCTGTTGCGTCTCTCTGGAGTGGAGAGTTCTGTTAGCTCAGGATCTGGAGTAGCTGCAAGAGTATGAGACGCTGACAGAGGGAGCAATTAGACCCACACAGTGAGGGATACCACATGGAGAGAGACTGAATGATATCACCAGAATGCAGAAGACTTCAGGATCGCACAGTCATGTTGGAAGAATGGGTTTAGCTTCATGTGTCAGTGCTCAGGGATGAGCAACCAGTGAGCAGGTGAAGTGATGGCCTCGTAACATTATTGTTAGGGCATTTGTCCAAAACCTCAGCTAATGTTCAGGGGAGGCAGGTTTGAATCCCATCATAAGATATGGTGGAATTTAAAATCAATAATTTTAAAAATAACAATTATCAATCCATAAACAAATATGAAACCATTGCTGATGTACAAAAATCACAATCCCTTAGATTAGATTCCCTACAGTGTAGAAACAGGCCTTTCGACCCAACCAGTCCATGCCATCCCTCCGAAGAGTAACCCACTCAGACCCATCTCCCTCGACCTAATACACCTAACATTATGGGCAATTTAGCATGACCAATTCACCTGACCTGCAAGTCTTTGGACTGTGGGAGAAAACCAGAGCCAATTCACATAGACACGGGGAGAATGTACAAACTCCACACAATCGGCCGCGGCTGGAATCGAACCTGGGACCCTGGTGCTGTGAGGCAGGAGTGCTAATCACTGAGCCAGCGTGCCGCCCACTTTCCACTTGACAACGAGATCTGATCATCCTCACGTGGTCTGTATGACATACCCACAGCAAAGTGTTTGCCTCTCAATTTACCTCTGAAATGGCCAAGCAAGCTACTCAGCTCACAGGCAGCTAGGGCTGGGCAATAAAGGTCGGTCAGCCAGAGACACCCACATCCCCTACCTGATTTATAAAAAAATCCAAGAGGATGGGCCCACTGGAACCGTGCTGGGACCAGTGTCCTGGCCAATCATGTCGATAGGTTTATGGACAGGGCTTTAAACTGACAGAGAGGATGCTGGGACAGGGTTCAGGTGAAAGGAGCTTTCCAAATCCAAAGAGAAAAGGTGAAGCATTGGAACAGTACGGGGATGTGGCTGAAGGCAATCAGACAGGAACAGGATGGGACAGAGTTTAACTAAAACTGTACATCAGTGAATAGGTTTGTGACAGGAAATTGTGGGAAAGAGTAAATTATGTATTTTTTTGAATGGACGAAATCTTATCATGAAGGCAGATGGATTTGTGACACAGAGATAAAAGAGATTTAGACACCAGAGAGACATGGTTACAGGGCAAACAAAAGGTGAGCATAAATATTCAATGGATCACCACCTTGTGTAAACTCAGGCAAAATGGTAATGGATAAGAAAGGTATTACAGAGAAAGCATTTGGTCTCAGATCATGAAGTAGAGTCTGTCTGAATGTAAATTCTGGCTACAACTTGCAAAGGACACAAGCTGCAGAACAGTTTTAGCCACCGAACAGCATTCCGTTGCTCATCACTGCATTATCAGGAACTCATTGGAATTTTTTTAACAAACACATTGTGATAATTTTGGGAAACATCAATATTCACAAAATGTGGGACAGTCACACTGGCAAGAGTGATATTGGAAGAGGAGTTCAGAGAATTAGTTTTCAGTGTTTCTTTGAATAACAAATTGTGCAACTGGCTAGGGACATAACTATCTCAGAGCGACCATTGTGTGATCAAACTTAGTGAATAAGTAATGTCATCTGGAGAGATCCTTTGCGAAATTGTGATAAAGTGCAGTTTAAAGAAATATAAAGTTTTAAAGTGAATCACAGAAAGGACAAACTACAACTAGAAACAAAAATAACCAATTACATGAGTTTGAGAGGAGAACTGACCAAGGTAAACAGGCTAAGCAGACTGAAATATGTGCCTGTAAATGAACAGTGGAAAACGTTTGAAGGAGCAGTGTAAAACACTCAACAAAAAGACATTCCATTGAAACAGACAAATCCTCAGCAAGAAATCCCCGTCGGTCCCTCACTCAAGTAAAAAGAATCATATTAGATTATCGGGCTTAGAGGATCACCAAAAAGTACTTAAAATCCTGAAGTGAGAGAATGTTTTACGAGTAGGTTTTAACGGGATTGCAAAGGGTCTGCTCACAGGAGGAGGTCAGATGGAAGAGGGAATAATTGTCAAGGTTTTATGTCACAAAAGGAACCGGGAGAGCTGAAGGTGCTGGAGGTGGTGAGAGTGTTACAGGGAGGATCAGGTTCTGAACGGTGTTACAAATCCAGGACGGATTGCTGCAGCTGGAGGGGTTTGCAGAGGTAGGGAGGGATATATGTATTTTTTATTTATTCATTCATGGGATGAGGATGTCATTGATTGGACCAACATTCTTTGTCCCACTGCGAATTACCCAGAGTATAGCACAGAGTCAGCCATATTGCTGTGGGTCTGGTGTCACACGCAGGCCAGACCAGGTTAGAATGTCAGATGTTCTCTAAAGGACGTAAGTGAACCAGGTGAGTACTTCCTACTGGTCAACAATGCTTTTATGGTGGCCTCACCAATGTCCTGTATAGCCACAACATGACATCCCAACTTCTACTCTCAATGCTCTACCCAAAGAAGGTAACCATCCCTGCTTCACCAACCTGTCTACCTGTGACACCACTTTCAAAGAACTGTGTACCTGCATCCCTGGGTCTCTGACTGACAACACAACCCGGGTCCGAACATTAACTGTACAAGTCCCACCCTGGTTTGTTTCACCAAAATGGAACACCTCAACTTTATCTAATTAAACTCCATCTGCTATTCTTCAGCCCACGATCCCAGCAGTACTGTCCATCCTGTTGTATCAGAGATAACTTTCTTCACTGTCCACTTTACCAACAATTTCAGTGTCACTCAAAAATCCTTACTTACCACAAAACCAATATTCCCATCCAAACTATTTATCCAAATGACAAACAACAGTGGACCCACTTCACCGCTGGTCACATGTCTCCAGTCAGAAAGACAACATGTCTCCCATCACCCTCTGTCTCCTACCATCAAGCCCAATTTTGTATCCAGTTGACTCGCTCCTCCTGAATGCCATATCCTTTTACGTTGATCTGAGCTTATTATCCAGTTTACCAGACAGAATGTAGAACACAGAACAGTACAGCTCAAGACCCTTCGGACATGATGCCCTGCCCATCTTTTACCCGACTGTAAGATCAAACTAACTTACATACCCTTCATTTTGCTATCATCCATGTGCCGATCCAAGAGTCCGTTAAAATGTCCCGTTCCACCCACCCACCACTCTCTGTGTGAAGAACCTACATCTGAAATCTCCCCTTACCCATTCTCCAATCACCTTACAATTATGCCCCCTTGTTCCATGTATGCCATGGGATAAAGAGGTCTCTCCCTGTTCACTCTATCTTTGCCTCACAACATCTTGTTCACCTCTACCAAATCACACCACACTCTTCTTCACTACAATGAGAAAAGCCGTGGTTCCCTCAACCTTTCTCCATAAGACATGCCCTCCAGTCCAGGTAGCATCCTGGTAAATCTCCTCTTTACCCTCTCTAAAGCTTCCACATCCTTCCTGTACTGAAGGGAACAAAACTGAACACAATATTCCAATTGGGATCTAAACAGGAATGTATAGAGCTGCAGCATAACCTCATGGCTTTAAAACTCAATCCCCCAGCTAATGAAAGCCAATACAACATATTCTTTCTTAACAACACGATCAGCTTGCTGGCAAATTTGATGGATCTCTGGTCATGAAATGCAAGGTCCATCTGTTCCTCCACACTATTCAGGATTCTGCCTTTACCCCTGTATTCTGCATTCAAGTCTCACCTTCCAAAATGCAGCACTTCATACGTTTCCAGATTTGACTTCATCTGCCACTTCTCAGCCCAGCTCTACATCCTGTCAATGTCCCATTGCAACCTCCAGCAGACATCCACACTATTCACCACTCCACCAACCTTCGTGTCATTGGCAAACGTACATACTAACTCTTTCACTCACACATCCAAGCCAGTCATAAAATCACAAAGAGCAAAGATTTTTAGACCTCTCCCTGCAGAAAACCACTGGTCATTGAGCTCCAGGCTGAATGATTTCCATCTGTCATCACCCTCTGTCTTCTCCGGGCCAGGAATTCTGAATCCAGACAGACAGGTTTCCCTGTATCCCATGCTCTGTACTTTCTCAATGAGCCATAAATTTGTTTTTTCACATTCTCAAAGGATTCAATAAGACTTGTGTGGCATGACCTGTCCCTTACAAAGCCATGATGACTTCCTCTACTCAAACTATGACTTTCCAAGGAATCATAAATCCTGTATCTCAGAGTCCTCTCCAATAATCTGCACGTCACAGACAGAAGACGAACAGGTCTGTGATTCCCAGGATTATCTCTATTCCCTTTCTTCAACAACGCATGGCTGATTCACCTAACCTGCACATCTTTGGGCTGTGGGTGGAAACCGGAGCACCTGTCGGAAACCCACACAGACATGGAGAGAATGTGCAAACTCCACGCAGACAGTCGCCTGGGGCTGGAATTGAAATCGCGTCCCTAGTGCTGTGAGGCAGCTGTGCTAACCACTGAGCCACCGTGCTGCCCCATGTAACTCTCTAGAGCCCTGCTTCTGATCCTTGGTTCCTCAAAATTAAGTTAGCTTCCTTCTTCCTCATGACTAGATGTTCTACATCCCTTGGAACCTTGTCAAATGCTTTGCTGAAGTCCATGTAGACAACGCTGACTGCTCTGTCTTCATCTATCTCTTGGTCGACTCCTCGAAGTGTCAATCCAATTTGTGAAACATGGTTTCCCACTCACAAAGCCATGCTGATTATCTCTAATCAGCCCTTGCCTTTCCAAATATATGTATCTTCTTTCTCTCAGAATCTCCTCCAACAACTTACCCAGCACTGGGCTCACTGAGTTGTGATTTCCTGGCTACACACTGCAGACCTTAAGTAATGGAACAGCATTAGCCACCCTCCAGTCTTCCGTTAACTCATTGTGTCTGTTGATAATATAAATATCTCTGTTAGGGACACTGCAATCTCTTCCCCAGATTCCCACAATATTCTAAGATCGACCTAATAATTGACTGAGGATTGATCTACCTTTATTTGTTTTAAGATTCCAACATTTTTTCTTCTCTGTTGAGGATTCTTTCCAAGACATCACTATTTATTTCCCCAACTTCTTCAGCTTCCATGTCTTTCTCCACAGTAAATTCTGACAACACTATTTTGTCTAATATCTCACCCACCTCCTGACAGTTAAGGTGCCCTATTCTCTACCAAGTTACTCTTTAGCCCTTATTGAAACTTGTGTAAAGGTTTCTGAAAATTCAAATAAACCGTATCCTCGGTACAGCCATTCCTACACCCGTATGTATTCTGCCATTTATATTCACACCAATAAAAATACAATCCAACAGGCTCAAAAACACATTCTCTTTTTCTTAAAAGTGTTTCTAAGGGTCCAGTTATTGTTCATTGACATATCCTTTCAAACCTATTTCAGCTCCCGACCTACTATCAGGTTAACACTGTTTGCTTTCAGACTGGCAGCAGAAACGGTTATGGGAGTTCGTGTTTATCAATCTGAAAAAGGTAGCTTACAGGTTCAACAGGTAATAGAGGTGTTGGAAATAAGGAGGGTCGTGGGGATTGAAGGACATTATGGAGATAGGGAGTGATGTGCGGACTGAACGAGATTATGGACACAGAGAGTGCAGTGGTGACTGAAGAATATTATGGAGATAGGGAGTGCTGTGGGGTCTGAAAGGGGCCAAAGAGATCTGCAGGGCTGTTGGGCCTGAAGGAGGTTGCACAGATCAGGAGGATCATGGGGATTGAAGGAGGTTACTCTGAACGGGAGGGTCGTTGGGTCTGGATGAGATTGTGGAGATAGGGAGGGTGGTGGGGCCTTTTGGAGGTTATGGAGTTAGGGAGGTTTGTGGGGAATGATTCAGGTTACATGGATAGGAAGAGTCGTGGAGACTGAAGAAGGTTATGAAGATAGGGTGGGCTGTGGGGACTGAAGGTTATATAGATAGTAAGTTTATAGAGAAGCACAGGAAAGAAGAGCAGGTATCGGCCATTTGACCACAGAGTCGGTCCCACCATTCAACATGATCACGACTGATCATTAACCCAGTACAGTATTCCTCCTTTCACACTTTACTCTGATATTATAGTGACTACTGGCATTTAGTGATACAGGGGTCTGTAGTAACTGGGACAGGGGTGTGCCTTGCAGAGATAGGGAGGGTTGTGGAAGCTGTGACAGGTGACAGATACAGGGCGGGTTTTAGGAATGGGAGGACTTTACATGGATTTGGAGAAATGCGGCGATGGGACGTGATAACAACCACAGGGAGGATTTTGGGAGCTCGATCTGAGACGGGTACAGCTGAGAACAGAAGTGAGTCAAACAGGGACAAGGTAGGACTAATAAATTAAGCTGCATTTATTTCAATGAAAGGGGCCTAACGGGGAAGGCAGACGAACTCAGGGCATGGTTAAGAAAATGGGACTGGGATCTCACAGCAATTACAGAAACATGGCTCAGGGATGGGCAGGACTGGCACCTGAATGTTCCAGGATACAAGTGCTACTGGAAGGATAGAAAGGGAGGCAAGAGAGGAGGGGGAGTGGCATTTTTGATAAGGGATAGCATTACAGATGTGCTGAGGGATGATATTCCCAGAAATACATCCAGAGAAGTTATTTGGGTGGATCTGCAAAATAAGAAAGGGATGATCGCCTTACTGGGATTGTATTATCAACCCCCCAATAGTCAGAGGGAAATTGCCAAACTTGTAAGGAGATCTCAGCTATCTGTAAGAATAATAGGGTAGTTATGGTAGGGGATTTTAAATTTCCAAACATTGACTGGGACTGCCATACAGTTAAAGGTTTAGATGGAGAGGAATTTCTTAAGTGTGTACAAGACATTTTTCTGATTAGGTATGTGGATGTACCTACTGGAGAAGGTGCAAAACTTGACCAATTGTTAGGAAATAAGGCAGGGCAGGTGAGTGAGGTGTCAGTGGGGGAGCTCTTTGAGGCCAGCGACCATAATTCTATTTGTTTTAAAATAGTGGTGGAAAAGGATAGACCAGATCTAAAAGTTGATGTTCTAAATTGGAGAAAGGCCAATTTTGATGGTATTAGGCAAGAACATTTGAAAGCTGATTGGAGGCAGGTGTTCGCAGCTAAAGGGACGGTTGGAAAATTGGAAGCCTTCAGAAATGAGATAACAAGAGTCCAGAGAAAGTATATTCCTGTTAGGGTGAAAGGGAAGGCTGGTAAGTATTGGGAATTCTGGATGACTAAAGAAATTGAATGTTTGGTTCAGAAAAAAGATGGAAGCATATGTCAGGTATAGACAGGATAGATCGAGTGAATCCTTCGAAGAATCTAAAGGAAGTAAGAGTATACTTAAGAGGGAAATCAGGAGGGCAAAACGCGGACATGTGATAGGTCTGACAAATAGAATTAAGGAGAATGCAAAGGGTTTTTACAAATATATTAAGGAAAAAAGGGTAACTAGGGAGAGAATAGGGCCCCACAAATATCAGCAAGGCGGCCTTTGTGTGGAGCCGCAGAAAATGGGGGAGATACTAAATGAATATTTTGCATCAGTATTTACTGTGGAAAAGGATATGGAAGATATAGACTGTAGGGAAATAGATGGTGACATCTTGCAAAACATCCAGATTACAGAGGAGGAAGTGCTGGATGTCTTGAAACCGTTTAAGGTGAATATATCCCCAGGAACTGATCAGGTGTACCCGAGAACTCTGTGGGAAGCTAGAGAAGTGATTGCTGGGCCTCTTGCTGAGATATTTCTATCATCGATAGTCACAGGTGAGGTGCCAGAAGACTGGAGGTTGGCTAACGTGGTGCCACTGTTTAAGAACGGTCGTAAAGACAAGCCAGGGATCTATAGACCGGTGAGCCTGAACTCAGTGGTGGGCAAGTTGTTGGAGGGAATCCTGAGGGACAAGATGCACATGCATTTGGAAAGGCAAGGACTGATTAGGAATAGTCGACATGGCTTTGTGCGTGGGAAATCATGTCTCACAAACTGGATTGAGTTGAGTTTTTTGAAGAAGTAACAAAGAATATTGAGGAGGGCAGATGATAGATGTGATCTACATTGAGGCATTCGACAAGGTCCCCCATGGGAGGCTGATTAGCAAGGTTAGAACTCATGGAATACAGGGAGAACTAGCCATTTGGGTGCAGAACTGGCTCAAAGGTAAAAGACAGAGTGGTGCTGGAGGGCTGTTTTTCAGACTGGAGGCCTGTGACCAGTGCAGTGACACAAGGATCAGTGCTGGGCCCTCTACTTTTTGTCATTTACATAAATTATTTGGATGCGAGCATAAGAGGTATAGTTAGTAAGTTTAAAGATGACACCAAAATTAGAGGTATAGTGGACAACGAAGAGGGTTACAACAGGATCTGGACCAGATGGGTCAAGGGGCTAACTGGTAGATGCAGTTTAATTCAGATAAATGTGATGTGCTGCATTTTGGGAAAGCAAGTCTTAGCAGGACTTATAAACGTAATGGTAAAGTCCTAGGGAGTGTTGCTGACCAAAGAGACCTTGGAGTGCAGATTCATAGCTCCTTAAAAGTAGAGTCGCAGGTAGATAGGATAGTGAAGGCGGCATTTGGTATGCTTTCCTTTATTGGTCAGAGTATTCAGTACAGGAGATGGGAGGTCATGTTGTGGCTGTACAGGACATTGGTTTGGCCACTGATGGAATATTTCGTGCAATTCCGGCCTCCTTCCTATCGGAAGAATTGTTGTGAAACTTGAAAGGTTTCAGAAAAGATTTACAAGTATGTTGCCAGGGTTGGAGGATTTGAGCTACAGGGAGAGGCTGAACAGGCTGGGGCGGTTTTCACTGGAGCTTTGGAGGCTGAGGGGTGACCTTACAGAGGTTTACAAAATCATGAGTGGCATGGATAGGATAGGATAAATAGACAAAGTCTTTTCCCTGGTGTCAGGGAGTCCAGAACTAGAGGGCATAGGTTTAGGATGAGAGGGGAAAGATATAAATGAGACCTAAGGGGCAACTTTTTCATGCAGAGGGTGGTACGTATATGGAACGAGCTGCCAGAGGATATGGTGGAGGATGGTACAATTGCAACATTTAAGAGGCATTTGGATGGGTATATGAATGGGAAGGGTTTGGAGGAATATGGGCTGGGTGCTGGCAGGTGGGACTAGATTGGGTTGGGATATCTAGTTCGCATGGACGGGTTGGACCGAAGGGTCTGTTTCCGTGCTGTACATCTCTATGACTCTATCGCTCATAGAGGTTATAGAAATAAACGGTGTGGTCGCGTCTGGAGGAGATTAAAGGTATAAAGGTTTGTAGTTACCGAAGGAAATTACATCAATCGGGACCAGCAGAGTGTACAGAGACTGAGTGCATTTTAGAGACAGGAAGAGTTCATAGTCATCAATAGAAATGCAGAAACTAATTTATGAGAGAAGCAGGGTCACTCTGCTTTGTGCCCAGAGACAAGGAGGAGTCTAACAGCTGGAGGAGGTTACTAAGGTACAGAGCTTGTTTTGATGTCGTGACGAGAAGGTTACAGAGATTATGAAGTAGTAGGAGTTCAAAAAAGTCACAAAGACAGGGAGGTTTTTCAGGTCTGGAAAGGACTACACTGACCAGGATGGCGGAAAGAACTGAGGAGTTGTTTTTCTTCAGTTAAGGAACGATGTGACAGAACCCGAGATTAAAGGCAAAGGCAGAAACTTGGAGAGTTGTCGTGGTAGGAGGAGCTTACAGGGACAGGCAGGATTGTAGGGGCTGATAGAGATAGGGGAAGTGGTATCAATGAAACAGACAATGGAGAAACTGACAGACATAGGGAGGGTTCTGTGGAACAGATGAATTTACAGACAAGATTGTGATAATGAAGCCTGAGAATTTTCTCATGTTCCTTGCCCAGCATTGTTCCTACATTATGCCCTCAGGGTCTGAATTAAAATCCACTAACTCCAACCTGTGCTGTTTACTCTGAGTGATCTTACCGGCTGCAGGATTTACACAAGGCTCCAGATCTCACTCTCCATCTCTCTCTGGCTGACAAACTGTCTTCAATGTGGTGATGGACGAGATAAGAGTTGGTAATTCTGCTGAGTCAGGGACATCAGGAATACCTAAAGGAGACAGAGAAGTGGACAGAATGGGAAATTAGACAAATGCAATGAAGGTTACACATGGAGAATGGCACTGAGTCCCACAGAGATCTGGAAATTCCCAGGCTCCATCCATGTCCTGTGCAGTTGCTTCCCTCTGGAGTGGAGAATGCTGTTGGCTCAGGATCTGGAGTAGCTGCAAGAGTGAGAGACACTGACAGAGGCAGCAATTAGACCCACACAGTGAGCGATATCACATGGAGAGAGACAGTAATATCAGCAGAGTGCAGGAATGTACCAGGATCACACAATGGTATCACCAGAAGTGGTTCTGACCAGTGAGCACTGCTACCAGTACTGAGGGAAGACTGAGCTATTTTATTGGGATAGGCTCCTCTGGGACCAGGATTATGCAGTGTGCTATAAATGGACACAGATGAGGAGGGGGACAAGTCTGAGGTGAATGGAAATTCCCAAGTCCAAAGAGAAAGGTTGAAATATTGGAACACCATGGAGATGTGGATGAAGACCAAAAGAAAGAAACAGTAAGGGACTGAGTTTAATAAAAATACGACATTGTCAAACAGATTTGTGACAGGAAATTATTGGTTAAAATAAATTAAATGCCATTTCCGCCCCTCTCAATTCCTCATTCACCACAAGTGACATCACTTCCGCCCCTCACATCATCGCTGATGTCACACACTCAGTGACTTCTACGTCCCCCCCCACTGCCATGTTTGCCACCACTTCCACCCCCACCAACGCCACTCATCTGCATTCTGCTGACACCACCCCCAGGTCCCACCGTCACCATCCCTGCCCCCAGAGGGGAACACCACTTCTGCTCATGACTCCATCCCCATTACCCCTAACAGCACACCCACTCCAGTTACAGGCTCCGTCGCCTCCCCCAGCTCCACACCTACGCCTGGTCCCAGCTCCCAGTCCTGCCGAGTTTTCACTATTCCCCCTGACAACCCCGTCACTGAGGACGAATGATCAGTCCTCAGCAAAGGCCTCACCTTCATCCCCCTCCGTCCACACAGCAATGAATTTAATACACGCCGTGACATCGAACACTTCTTCCACCACCTCCGCCTCAGAGCTTACTTTTACAATGAAGACTCCCGCCTATTTTCTGAGGACCCCTTTGCCAACCTCCAATACACTCCATCCACCTGGACACCCCGCGTTGGCCAATTACCTGCCTTCGATTTCTTCATTTCCAACTTCCACCAAGACATGAACCGCCTCAACCTATCTACCCTCTCCCCCACTCCAACCTCTCACCCTCACAACGTGCAGCCCTCTACTTCCTCTGCTCCAATACCGACCTCACCATCAAACCAGCAGATAAAGGGGGTGCAGTGGTAGTCTGGTGCACTGACCTCGACACCGCTTAAACCATGATGCCTACTCAAAGACACCTCCTCCTACCACCCCCTCTACCATAACCCACCCCCCCCCATCACCAAACCGTCATCTCCCAGACCATACAGAACCTCATCACCTCAGGAGGAGATCTCCCACCCACAGCTTCCAACCTCATTGTCCGGGATCCCCCACTGCCCGGTTCTACCTCCTTCCCAAGATCCACAAGCCTGACCACCCTGGCCGACCCATTGTCTCAGCATGCTCCTACCCCACCGAACTCATGTCTACCTACCTCGACATTGTCCTATTCCCCCAATCCAGGAACTACCCACATTCGCTCAAGACACCACCCACACCCTCCACCTCTTCGAAGACTTCTGCTTCCCCAGCCCTGAACGCCTCATCTTCACAATGGATATCCAATCCCTCTAGACCTCCATCCACCATGACCAGGACCTCCAAGCCCTCCGGTTCTTCATCTCCCGATGTCCACAACAGTACTCTTGCACCGACACTCTCATTCGTTTGGCTCAACTTGTCCTCACCCTTAACAATTTTTCCTTCAAATCCTCCCACTTCCTCCAGACCAAAGGGGTAGCCATGGGCACCGTAAGTGTCCCAGCTATGCCTGTCTCTTTGTTGGCTACGTAGAACAGTCCATCTTGGCACCACTCCCCACGTCTTCCTCCGCAACATTGATGACTGCATTGGCACTACCTCCTGCTCCCTCGAGGAGTTTGAGCAATTCATCAACTTCACCAACACATTCCACCCTGATCTTAAATTTACCTGGACCATCTCAGACACCTCCCTTCCCTTCCTGGACCTCTCAATCCCCATTAATGTCAACTGACTTGACACCGACATTTTTTACAAACCTACTGACTCCCACAGCTACCAAGATTACACATCTTCCCACCCTACCACAAGCAAACTTCCCAACTCCTATTCCCAATTCCTCCGCCTCTGCCGTACCTGCTCCCAGGAGGGCCAGTTCCACCACAGAACACACCAAATGGCCTACTTCTATCGAGATCGGAATATCACTTCCCACGTGGTAAAAGATGCCCTCCAAAGCTTCTCGTCCACATCCCGCACCTCCGCCCTCAGACCCCACCCCTCCAACCATAACAAGGACAGAATGCCCCTGGTGCTCACCCTCCACCCTACCAACCTTCGCATAAACCAAATCATCCACCGCCATTTCCGCCACCTCCAAACGGACCCCACCACCAGGGATATGTTTCCCTCCCCACCCCTCTCCACTTTCCGCAAAGACCATTCCCTCCATGACGACCTAGTCAATTCCATGCCCCCCAAAAACCCACCCTCCCTTCCTAGCACCGTCTCCTGCCACTGCAGGAATTGCAAAACCTGCGCCCACACCTCTCCCCTCAACACCATCCAAGGCCATAAAGGAGCCTTCCACATCCAAAGTTTTACCTGCACATCCACCAATATCATTTATTGTATCCGTTGCTCCCGATGCGGTCTCGTCTACATTGGGGAGACTGGACACCTCCTAACAGAACACTTTAGGGAACATCTCTGGTACACCCACACCAATCAACCCCACCGCCCTGTTACCCAACAATTCAACTCCCCCTCCCACTCTGCCGAGGACATTCAGGTCCTGGGCTTCCTCCACCGCCACTTCCTCACCACCCGACGCCTGGAGGAAGAACGCCTCACCTTCCGCCTTGGAACACTTCAACCCCAGGGCATCAATGTGAACTTCACCAGTTTCCTCATTTCCCCTTCCCCCAACTCACCCCACCTCCAGCCTTCCAGCTCAGCACCGCCCTCATGACCTGTCCTAATGGCCTATCTCCCTTCCCACCTATCCATTCCACCCTCCTCTCTGACCCATCACCCCCCATCCCCACCCCCATTCACCCATCGTATTCTTTGCTACCTTCCCCCATCCTCCACTCTGACCTATCACCTTCTTCCCCACCCATTCACCTATAGTACTCTATGCTACCTTCTCCCCATCCCCCCCCCCTCTCATTTATCTTCCCACTCTGCAGGCTCCTAGCCTCTGTTCCTGATGAAGGGCTTTTGCCCGAAACATCGATTTTCCTGCTCTTCGGATGCTGCCTAACCTGCCGTGCTTTTCCAGCACCACTCTAATCTAGACTCTGGTTTCCAGCATCTGCAGTCCTTGTTTTTACCTTCGTGGGGGAGGAGACGACCGAGATAAGGCATGTTGTAGACACTGAACCAAGTTACAAGGATAGGGATGGTAGTCTGGAATGCAGTACATTTTAAATATGTGGAGGGACTATCGGGAAGGGAGGAGGTTACAGCGATAGGATCTGTTATAGGAATTAAAAATTATAGAAGACACTGGACCACAAGACATGCCATAGATACACTGTTGTAGAGTAGTGAGATTTAATATAACAGAACTTACATTGGGATGGTGATTGAGCCTGGTGTGTGTGTGTGTACTGTGCTCCCCTCCAGCACTGTATCTATGTCAGGTTGTGTTCACAGATGTGTGGAGCCCTCTCATTGTTCTTCGCTCTGTGCACTGTGGGTCACCTTACTTCACTACAGGATTTATTGAAGGCTCCAGATCTCCTTTCCCTTTGTCTCTCTCTGGCAGACCAACTGCATTCAATGAGGTGATGGACGATCCACCCAGCAGCTGGGAAGGCTATTGAGTCAGGACTTTCCCGGGTACCTACAGGAGACTGAAAAATAGACAGAATGGGAAATTAAACAGATACAGTGAGGGTTACACATGGAGAATGGCACTGAGTCCCACAGAGATCTGGAAAACGGAGCGATATTAAGTAATAGTCCCAGATTGCTGGAAGATATCAGGATCACACAATTGTGTGGGAAGAATGGGTTTAGCTTTATGATGCCCTGGTATCAGTGCTCAGGGATGAGCACCCAGTGAGCAGGTGAAGTAATGGCCTAGTGGTATTATTGCGAGAGAATGTATCCAAAATCTCAGCGAATGTTCAGGGGAGGCAGGATTAAATCCCACCATCTGAAAAGGAGACATTTGAAATCAATAATTTTAAAGATAATAATTAACAATCCACAAATAAGTATGAAACCATTACTGATGGACAACAAATCCAAACACTTGTCCTTTAGAGAAGGGCATCTGCCCATCCTCACGTGGTCTGCACGACATACCCACAGCAAAGTGTTTGCCTCTCAATTACCCTCTGAAATGGCCGAGCAAGTTACTCAATTCAAGGGCTTCTGGGACTGGGAAAGAAAGCCTGGTCAGTCAGAGACTCACACATCCCATACCTGATTTTAAAAAAAATCTATTAGGATGGTCCCCCTGGAACTGTGCTGTGACCAGTGTCCTGGCCAATCATGTCGGTAGGTTTATGGACAGGGCATTAAACAGACAGAGAGAATGCAGGTGAAAGCAACTTTCCAAATCCAAAGGGAAAAGGTAAAGCAATGGAACAGCATGGGAATGTGGCTGAAGACAAGCAGAAAGGAACAGGGTGGAACAGAGTTTAATTAACATTGTACATCAGCGAATAGATTTGTGACAGAAAATTGTGGAAGAGAGTATATTATGTTTTTTTTTGAACGGACAAAGTTTCTGCAATAAGGTCGATGGATTTGTAACACAGAGAGTATATTATGTTTTTGTTTTGAAGGGACAACGTTTCTGCAATAAGGTCGATGGATTTGTGACACAGAGATAAAAGAGATTTAGACACCAGGGAGACATGGATACAGGGTGAACAAAAATATTCAGTGGTTCGTAATCTTGTGCAAACTCAGGCAAAATGGGCAATGCTAACAATCATGGATAACAAAGGCATTACAGAGAAAGCATTTGGCCTCAGATCATGAAGTAGAATCAGTCTGAATGTACATTCTGGCGACTATTTGCCAAGGACACAAGCAGCAGAACAGTTTTAGCTCACAAACAGCATTTCATTGCTCATCACTGCATTAAGCAGGAACTCATTGGAATTTTTTAACAAGGGCATAGTGATAATTTTGGAAAAGTTCAATATTTGTATAATCTGGGAAAATCACATTGTCGACATTGATATTAGAAGGAGTTCAGTTATATTTTTTTTCAGTGTTTCTTTGAAAAACACATTGTGCAACTGTTAAGGGACATAACTAACGCAGAGCGACGGTGTAATGAAACTTAGTGAATGAGTAATGTCACCTGCAGAAATCCTTCGGGAAATTGTGATAAAGTGCAGTTTAAATAAATATAAAGTTTTAAAGTGAATCACAGAAAGGACAAGCTACAAGTAGAAACAAAAATAGCCAGTGACATGAGGTTGAGAGGAGAACTGACCAAGGTAAACAAGCTAAACAGACTGAAATATGTGTCTGTAAATGAACAGTGGAAAACATTTGAAGGGACAATGCAAAAATACTCAACAAAAGGAAATTCAATTGAAATAGTAAAAACCTCAGCAAGAAATTCCCATTGATCCCTCACTCAGGACAAAAGGGATCATACTAGAATATGAGGCTGAGAAGATCACCACAAAGTACTTAAAATCCTGAAGTGAGAGAGAGATTTAGGAGTAAATGGTAATGGTTTGCAATGGGTCTGCTCGCAGGAGGAGGGCTGTGGGAAGGGGAATCATGGTCAGGGTTTATTGACACGATAGGAACAGGGAGAGGTGAAGGTGCTGGAGGTGGTGAGAGTGTTACAGAGAGTGGTCAGGGTGTTACAAAGCCAGGACGGATTGCTGCAGCTGGAGGGGTTTGCAGAGGTAGGGAGGGACATAGGTATTTTTATATATTAATTCATGGGATGTGCGTGTCACAGCCTGGAACAACGTTCTTTGACCCCTTTACTAATTACTGAGATGGTAGCACAGAGTCAGCCATATTGCTGTGGGTATGGAGTCATATGTCAGCCAGACCAGGTTAGAATATTTGATGTCCTTCCTGAAAGGAGGTTAGTGAACTAGATGAGTTCTTCCTACTGAGCAACAATGTTTTAATGGTGGCCCGACCAATGTCTTTTACAGATACAGCATGACATCCCAACTCTTACTCTTAATGCTCTCCCGAATGAAGATAACCATCCCAAAGGTCTGCTTCACCAGCCTGTCTTCTTGTGAGACCACTTACAAAGAACTGTATACCTGCATCCCTCGGTCTCTGACTGTCAACACTACCCAGGGCCCGAACATTAACTGCACAGGTCCCACCCTGGTTTGTTTCACCAAAATGGAACACATCACATTTATCTAATTAAACTCCATCTGCTATTCTTCAGCCCACTATCCCAGCAGTACTGTTCATCCTGTTGTATCACAGATAACCTTCTTCACTGTCCACTTTATCACCAATTTCAGTGTCACCCGAAACAATTACTTACCAGGAAACCAATATTTCCATCAAAAGCATTTATCCAAATGACAAACAACAGTGGACCCACTACACCGCTGGTCACATGCCTCCAGTCAGAAAAACATGTCTCCCATCACCCTCTGTCTCATATGATCAAGCAAATTTTGTATCCAATTCACTAGCTCCTCCTGAATTTCCATATCCTTTTGCACTGATCTGAGCTTATTACCCAGTTTACCAGAGAAAACACAGAACAGTACAGACCAAGACCTTTCGGCCATGATGCTATGCCAACCTTTTATCCGACTGTAAGATCAAACTAACCTACACACCCTTCATTTTACTATTATCCATGTGTTTGTCCAAGAGTCTATTAAATGTCACGGATGTATCTACTTTTCCTACCACCATTGGTAGTCCATCCAACCACCTACCATTCTCTATCCTCTTATCCATCCTCCATTCACCTTAAAATTATGCTGCCTTGTAATAACCATTTATGCCATAGGAGGAAATGTCTCTGACTATTCACTCACTCTGTGCCTCTTGTCATCTTGTTCACCTCCACAAAGTCGCCCCGCCCCCTTCTCCAATGAAAAAAGCCTTAGCTCCCTCAACCTTTCTTCGGAAGAACTGCCCTCCATTACAGGCAGCATCTTGGTCAATCTCCTGTGTACGCTCTCTAAAACTTGCACAGCCTTCCTGTAAACAGGGGACCAGAACTGAACACAATATTCCAAGTGTGGTCTCACCAGGACGCTATAAAGATATGGGGAAACCTCACGACTCTTACAGTCAATCCCCTTCTAAGGGGAGCCAACCCAACATATGCCTTTTTAACAACCCTACCAACGTGCGTGGTGATTTTGAGGGATCTGTGGACACGGACCCCATGATCTCTCTGTTCCTCCACACTGCCGAGTATTCTGCCTTTCACCCTGTATTCTGTATTCAAGTTCGACCTACCAGAATGATTCACTTCACACTTTTCCAGATTGAACTCAATCTGCCACTTCCAGCCCAGCTCTGCGTCCTGTCAATGTCCCATTGCAACCGACAACAGCCTTCCACATTCCCCACCACTCCACCAAGCTTCATGTGATTGATAAACTTACTAACCTACTCTCCAACATCCACATCCAAGTCATTTATAAAAATCACAAAGAGCAGAGTCCCGGAGCTGATTGATACAGAACACCACTGGTCACTGAGCTCCAGGCTCAATACTGTCCATCTGCTGCCACCCTCTGCCTTCTCTAAGCCATCCAACCCTGTATCCAGACAGACAGATTTCCCTGTATCCCAATTTTCCTTCTTTTCTGAATGAGCCATCAACATATTCTGCCATATCCTCAAAGAATTCAATAAGGTTTGTGAGGCATGACCTGACCGCTCACAAACCCATGCTGACTGTCACTAAATTAACTATGGTTTTTCCAAGTAGTCATAAATCCTGTCTTTAGAGTCCTCGCCAATAATCTGCACAACACAGACATTCGACCAAATCTGTAATGTCTAGAATTCTACCTCCGTAACATGGTCCAAACTCTACAAACCTTCTCTCCTCTGCCATGTTCCCCAGAATGACACTGGAGGGTGGTGGGGGTTACAGAGATAGGGAGGGAAAGCAGGACACGAGGATTTTGCAGATTTTAGGAGGGTTGCAGTGCCAAAAGAAGGCTTCAGTAATTGTGAGGTTACATGGTGATGAAGGCATTTGAGGGGGGAAGAGAGGGAGGGAGGGAAGGAGGAAGGATTGTAGGGAAATGAGAGGTTTCACAGTTTAGGTGTTTTGTTTGGGCTGCAAAAGGTTACTGAGTTAGGGAGGGTGTAAGCACTGGTGGATATTACATAAACATGTGGTTTTGGTTGCAGTGGCAGGAAGATGATTCAGGAAGCTGGAGAGTATGGGGTCTGAACGAGTTTGCACAAATGGGAAGAGTTGTCAGGAGTGTAGGTGTTTACAGAGACAGCAATGGTCTGATCTGGAGCAGAGGACCCAGATTGGGAGAGACGTGGGGACTGGAGGTGGTTTCACAGGGAAGGAGGACCATAGACCCAAAGGACGTTACAGAAATGTGGAGAACTGTAGGGCTGACAGGGGTTCATGGAGATGGGAATGTTGAGAGGGATGGAGAAGTTTACCGGGATAAGGATGTTTGTAGGCCAGGGCTGGATCACAGACAGGGACTGTTTTAGGGAGCTGAGCAGATTACAGAGATAAAGATATTTGTATCGACTGGAAGAACAAACAGAGATATGCAGGGTAGTCGTGACTGAAGATGTTTATCGACATAGGAAGGCATGGGTTCTGGGGGTTATGGAGGCTGTGGAACCTGGATTTATTTTCAGAGACTGGGATAACAATTTTGGTCAGAAACAGTTTCACAGATAAGGGAGCATAGCACAAACAGGAGGACGTTGTAGGGGAGGGTGACGTTTAAACAGATAGTGGTGTAAGAGCTGGACAAGGTTATGGAGATGGGTAGATGTTAGAGACACAGGAGGAGCTTACATTGACATGGGGGTGATAGTGACAGGAAGGTGTTAAATAGATAGTGGGTTTTGTAGGGACTGGATTGGGAGAGGCACAGGCATAGAGTGAGTTCGACAGATCAGGATTCCTGCAGAGACCTGAGAGGATTACACTGATAGGGCTGGTGGTCGGGTCTCCACAGACTGTTGGTGTTTAGGGACTGGAAGAGATTTGGTAGATAGGGAGGGATGTAAGAGCTGCAGGAGTTTATGGAGAGTGCAAGAGTTGGAGCAGTTTGCAGAGGTAGGTTTCTCAGACAGGAGTAGGTTATAGATAGTGAGGATTGTGTGGTCTGAGTAAGTCAAAAAGAGGAGAGTTTTCGCGTTAGGAAGAGGTTACACTGACAGGGACAGTTGAAGAGACTGAAGCAAAAATGCATGGAGAAGGTTACACAGATAGGGAGGTGAGTAGGGACTGAAGGTGAACACACAAACATGGAGGGTTGTATTGTTAGACGGAGATGAGAGGGATAGGGACCGGTGTAGGGATTTACACAAATAGGGAAGGTTGTGTTTCTGGAGAAGGTTACACTGATACAGACAGTGTTAGGGAGTGTTTAATGGACGACATAGGACCTCAGAGAGAATGTATTATGGGGAGTGGAGGAGATTACAGAGAAAGAGATAGCTGTCGGGTTGAAGAGACCTTCTACAGATCCTTGGTGCTGTAAAGCTGGAGGGAGATTATAACAGTGAGTGTTCCCAAGACTTAATTACTTCACTGATATAGAGCAGGTCTCAGCATGTAACTGTCAAAGGGAAGTTGAGACAGTCCAGATGAGTTTTCAGATATACAAATGTGTATGGGAGTTTCAAGAGGGAACAATTATTGGGAGTGCTGTACCAAATGGTAATAGTTATAGGGAGGGTTCTAAAAGTAGGAAGAGGTGACAGACA
The DNA here is from genome assembly GCF_047496795.1 of Chiloscyllium punctatum. Lineage (NCBI taxonomy): Eukaryota > Metazoa > Chordata > Chondrichthyes > Orectolobiformes > Hemiscylliidae > Chiloscyllium > Chiloscyllium punctatum. The sequence continues at coordinate 14,558,280 of NC_092762.1, read as the reverse complement.
TATCAATCTTTCTAAGGACTAGAGAAGGTTACATAGACAAGGAGTGTTTTAGATTCTGGAGGAGATTACAGTGTTAAGGAGAATATTGGGTATAAGGCCAGGTGTAAGAGACGGGGATGGTTGGCAGGGCTGGACAATAACCTGAATAGAATCGCCATAGTGTGCAACCAGGCCATTCGGCTCAACCAGTCCATTCCAAAACTCTGAAGAGCATCCTAACCAGACCCACCCCTCTACCTATACATTAAATCCTGCATTTCTCGTGGTGAACTTACTTAAAACACACATTCCTGAATACTACAGTCAATTTATGATGGCCAATCCACTGGTGGTGCAAATTTTGGACACACACACACACCCACAGCAAGGGAGCGACACGCAAACACACACAGTGAGTGAGATACCCACAGACACACAGCAAGGGAAGGACATGCACGCACACACACACACACACAGTGAGGGGCATACACGCAGACACACAGCGAGGGAAGGACATGCACACACACACACACACACACATACACACACACACAGTGAGGGGGATACACGCAGACACACAGCAAGGGAAGGACATGCACACGCACGCAGTGAGGGGGATACACGCAGAGACACAGCGAGGGAAGTACATACACACACGCACAGTGAGGGGGATACACGCAGACACACAGCGAGGGATGGACACACACCCGCAAATAGAGGGAGACACACACACACACACACACACACACACACACATACACACAGAGCCAGGGGGGACACGCACTCACATAGCGAGTGAGGGACACGCACACACGAAGCGAGGGAGGGACACGCACATACGAAGCGAGGGAGGGACACGCACATATGAAGCGAGGGAGGGACACGCACATACGAAGCGAGGGAGGGACATGGACACACACAGCGAAGTGGGTGCACATGCATACGTACACACACAGACATAGCGAGGGAAGGGCACGCACACACAGCGAGGGAGGGACACGCGCACACACAGAGCGAGGAACACACACGAGAGAGGGACACATGCACACAGCGAGGGAGGGACACACGCACACAGCGAGGGAGGGACACATACAGCGAGGGAGGAACACGCACAGACATGCAGCGAAGACACACACACACACACACAACGAGGAAGAGACACGCACACACAAACATCGAGGGAGGGGCACGCACACACACAGAAATGGGAGTGACACGCGCACACACAGCGAGGGAGGGACATGCACACACAAACATCGAGGAAGGGGCACGCACACAGACAGCGAGGGAGTGACACGCGCACACACAGCGAGGGAGGGACATGCTCACACACACACATACACACACACACAGAGCGAGGGAGGGACACACTGAGACACGCAATGAGGGAGAGGACACGCACACGCACAGCGCGAGGGTCGGACACGCACACACACAGAGCGAGGGAGGGACACGCACACACACAGCGAGGGAGGGACACGCACAAAAACAGAGCGAGGGAGGGACACGCACACATACAGCGAGGGATGGACACACACACACAGCGAGGGAGCGACACGCGCACACAGAGCAAAGGAAGGGACAAACACACACACACACACACACAGACACAGCAAGGGGGGGACACGCACACACAGCAAGGAGGCATATACACACACACAGCAAGGGAGGTACACGCACACGCACAGCAAGGGATGGACATGCGCACACACAGTGAGGGGGTTACCCGCAGAAACACAGCGAGAGAGTGACACACACACACACACACGCACATACACACAGACACACACATACACACACGCACAGCGAAGGAGGGCAACATACACACACGCATCGAGCGAGAGGCACACACGCGCACGCGCACATACACATAGAGTGAGGTAGGGAAGGACATGCACACACAGCGTGGGAGGCACACGCACACACAGCGAGAGAGGGACACCTTCATACACAGCAAGGGAGGGACACACACACAGGGAAGGAGGGACACGCACACACATTGCGAGGGGTAGGGCATGTTTACGGAAATTGAGAGGGGACATGCACACGCACAGCGCGAGGGTCAGACACGCACACACAGCGAGTGTCGGACACGCACACACACAGAGCGAGGGAGGGACACGCACACACACAGCGAGGGAGGGACACGTACACACAGAGCGAGGGAGGGACACGCACACATACACACACAGCGAGGGAGGGACACGCGCACACACAGCGAGGGAGGGACACGCAAACGCACACAGTTAGGGGGCTACCCGCAGACACACAGCGAGGGACGGTCACACAGAGCAAGGGAGGAACACACACACACACAGAGCGAAGGAAGGGACACACACACACACACACACAGACACACACAGACACAGCAAGGGGTGGACACGCACACACAGCGAGGATGCATATACACACACATAGCAAGGGAGGGACATGCACACGCACAGCAAGGGTGGGGCACACACATAGTGAGGGGGTTACCCGCAGACACAGTGAGAGAGTGCCACACACACACACACACATACACAAACAGCGAGGGAGGGACACATACACACATGCATCGAGCGAGAGACACACACACGCGTGCCCGCACACACACACAGAGTGAGGGAGGGAAGGACATGCACACACAGCGTGGGAGGCATAAGCACACACAGCGAGAGAGGGACACCTTCATACACACCAAAGGAGGGACACACACACAGGGAAGGAGGGACACGCACACACATTGCGAGGGGTAGGGCATGTTTACAGAAAGTGAGAGGGGACACGCACACACAGCGAGAGAGGACACGCACAAACACAGTGAGGGAGGGACAAACACACATTGCGAGGAGGGACATGCACTCACACAGCGAGGGGAGAAGCACATACACACACACACACACACACACATACAAAGAGCAATGGAGACACACACACAAACACAAACACACAAAGAGGGAGGGAGTGACACCCGCACACACAGCAAGAGGGACACAAACACACAAAGTGAGGGTGGGACATGCACACATACACACAGTTAAGGGAATATGAACAGACACACAGCAAGGAAGGGACAGGCACACACACAGCGAGGGAGAGACATTCACATACACTGCAAGAGGGACACACATACTCACAGCAAGAGGGGGACACACACACAGTGAGGGAGGGACATGCGCAAGCACACAAACACAGACACATGCAGCGAGAGAGGGACATTCACACACAGTGAAGGAGGGACACGTGCATGCAGCGAGGGAGGGACACACACACATACACACACACACACACACAGAGCAAGAGAGGGATACTCGCAAACACAGCGAGGGGCAGACACATACACACAAGAGTGAAGGCCACACACACGTGTGCACATCTAGAGGGACACACACACACACACACGCACAGTGAGGGAGGGACTTGCTGAGGCACACAGCGAGGGAGGGACATGCACACACACAGGTAAGGAGGGACAAGCAGACACACGGCGAAGGGAAGGGCATGTGCATAGAAATTGAGCGGGTGCACGCACACATAGTGAGGGAGGCACACGCACAGGCACAGCGAGGGAGGGACACACGCACACACAGCGAGGGGGAACATGCACTCACACACCGAAGGGAGATGCGCACACACAGTGAGGGTGATATACACAGAGAGTAATGGAGGGAGACACAGACACACATGCACACACACACACACACAGCAAGGGATGGACACGCACATTCACAGCGAGAGAGGGACACACACACACACAGCGAGGGTGTGACACACAAACAGCGAGGGAGTGAAATGTACACAAACACGGTGAGAGAGTGACACACACACACAGCGAGGGAGGGAAGGACATGCACACACACAACGATGGAGGGTGATACACAAACACACACAGCGAGGGAGGGACACACACACGCAGGGAAGGAGGGACAAGCACACACATGGCGAGGGGGATAAAATGTGCACAGTAAGTGAGAGGGGGCACACACACACACACACACACACACACAGTGAGAGGGGACACTCACTGACACGGCGAATGACGGACACACGCACACACAACAAGGGGATCATGCACTCACACAACATGGGGAGATGAGCACAGACAGTGAGGGGGATATACACAAAGAGCAAGGGAGGGACACACACACAGCAAGGGAGGGACATGCACACATACACAAAGTTAAGGGGTTACACACTGACACACAGCGAGGGAGGGACACACACACACACACACACTCACATAGCATGGGACGGACACTCACATACACTGCAAGAGGGACACACATACTCACAGCAAGATGGGGACACACACAGTGAGGGAGGGACACGCACACACACAGCGAGGGAGGAATATATACAAACACAGAGCGAGAGAGGGACACGCACATAAACAGCAAGGGAGGGACATGCACACACACAGGGAAGGAGGGATAAGCAGACACATGGCGAGGGGGAGGACATGTGCACAGAAATTGAGAGGGGGCACGCACACACAGCGAGAGGGGACACACACAGACATGACGAGGGAGGGACACACGCACACACAGCAAGGGGGGACAGGCACTCACACAGCGAGGGGCGATGCAGACACACAATGGTGGGGATATGCACAAAGAGCAAGGGAGGGACACACACACAAGAGACGGACACACACTCACAGAGCATGGGAGTGACACGTGCACACACAGCAAGAGGCACACACACACACAAAGCAAGGGGAGGGACACGCAAACATACACACAGACACATAGCAAGGGAGTGACACACACACAGTGTGGGAGTGACACGCATACACACACACACACACGCAGCGAGGGTAGGACACTCATATACACTGTAAAAGGGTCACACATACTCACAGCAAGAGGGGACACGCATACACAGTGAGGGATGGGCACGGGCATTTTCAAGCACACAAACACAGATACACAGCGAGAGAGGGACATGCACACACATAGCCAGGGAGGAACATGGACACACACACACACTCACCACACGCACACACACACACACACACACACACAGAGCAAGAGAGGGACACGCGCACAAACAGCGAGGGGGAGACACATGCACACACAGCGACGGAGGGCCACACACACACGCACAACAAGAGACACACACACACACACACACACACAGAGCAAGGGGGTAACTCACACATACACAGCGAGGGAAGAACACACACACACACTCATAGCAAGGAAGGGACACGCACACACAGACAGCGAGGGTGGGACCACACACACACACACACACACACACACATACACAGAGCGAGGGAGGGACCGACACGCACACACACACACCCACACACAGAGAGCTTGGGAGGGACACACACACCCACACTGACAGCTAGTGAGGGGCACGCACACAGTGAGGGAGCGACACACACATGAGGAAGCACACAAACACAGACACATACAGTGAGAGAGAGACACGCACAAACTCAGCCAGAGGGAGACATGCACACACACAAACACACACACACAGAGCAAGAGAGGGCCGCGCGTGCACACACGCACGCGCGCACACACACACACAGAGGAAGTGGGGAAACTCACATACACAGCAAGGGAGGAATATGCACATTCACAGCAAGGGAGGGAAACGCACATACACGGGGAAGGAGGGACAACCAGACACACGGCGAGGGGGAGGGCATGTGCACAGAAATTGAGAGGGTGCACGCACACACGTGCGAGGGTACACACACAGGCACAGCGAGGGAGGGACACACACACACACAGCAAGGGGGGACATGCACTCACCACCGAGGGGCGATGTGCACACACAGTGAGGGGGATATACATAAAGAGCAATGGAGGGACACACACACACACACACACACACACACAACAAGGGAGTGACACGCGCACACACATCCAGGGAGGAACATGCACACACAGCAAGAGGGGGACACACACACACACAGCGAGGGAGGGACACACACACACACAGCGAGGGAGGGACACACACACAGAGCGAGAGAGGGACACACGCACAGGGCAAGGTTGGACACGCGCACACAGTGAGGGACACACACACACACACACACACACATACACACACAAGGGACGAACACACAAAGTGAGGGAGGGTCACGCACACATACATACACACACAGAAACACAGAGCAAGGGAGAGACATGCACACACATACGCACAAGGGACGGACACACACACACAAAGCGAGGGAGGGACACACACAGACACAATCTCTCTCTCTCACACACACACACACACACACACACACACACACACACGGACACACGGAGCAAGGGAGGAACATGTACAGGCGCGCACACACACACACGACGGAAACACACACGCAAAGCGAGGAAGGGACACGCACAGATACACACACGCACAAACACAGATCAAGGGAGGGACACGTGCACACACAGCGAGCGTGGGATGACACAGCAAGGAAGTGACACGCAAACGCACACAGTGAGGGGGTTAACCGCAGACACACAGTGATGAAGGGACACACACACACACAAACAGCGAAGGAGGGACACGCACAGGTACACACACACACACAAACACAGAGCAAGGGAGGGACACGTGCATACACAGCGAGCATGGGACACACACAAGCATAAACACACAGTGAGGGGGATACCCGCAGACACACAGCGAGGGAGGGACACACACACACACACACACACACACACACACACGCGGACACACACACACACAGACACAGCGAAGGAAGGGACACACAGACACAGCGAAGGGTGACACGCACACTGCGAGGGAGAGACACACACACACATACACACACACACTGAATGAGGGAGGAACACACACACACACACACACACACAGCGAGAGGGTACACGCACACTCACAGTGAGGGAGGGACACGCGTGCACACACACACACAGCGACGAGGGGGACACATACTCACAGCAAGGAAGGGAGACACACACTCACACACACAGCGAGTGAGCAACACGCACCAAAGAGGGGACACGGAAACACATAATGTAAGAGTGTGACACGTACACACTAGACGAAGGGAAACACACACACAGCAAGCAAGAGACACGCGCGCACACACACACACACGCGCACACACACACACAGTGAGAGCACACACAGCGAGGGAGGGACACACACACAGCAAGCAAGAGACACACACAGACAGCGAGCGAGGGAACACACAGCGAGCGAGGGACATGCTGAGAGACGCAGCAAGGCAGGGACATGCACACACATAGCGAGGGAGGGATACGTGCACACAGCAACAGAGGGACGCACACACACACAGCAAGGGAGGAACATGCACACACACACAAACACAGAGTGAGGAAGGGAAGGAGATGAACACACATAGCATGGAAGGCACACACACGCGCACACACACACACACACACACGGAAGGAGGGACATGCACGCACACACATAGAGCGAGGGTGAAACATGCACACGCACAGCAAGAGAGAGACATATACACACACACGAGGGGGAATGACACACACACAAACAGCGAGTGAGGGACACGCAGCGAAAGGACGTCTCACAAACACATACTGTGACGGTGTGACTAGTGTACACACACAGAGGAAGGGACACGTGCGCGCGCGCACACACACGCACACACACACACACACACACACACACACCCTCACACACAGCGAGCGAGGGACACACACAGTGAGCGAGAGGCTTGCTGAGACACACAGCAAGGTACGGACACACACACGCACAGCGAGGGAGGGACACGCACATACACAGCGAGGGAAGGATATGCACACATACAGCATGGGAGGGACACACACACACAGCGAGAGGGGACATGCACAAACACGGCGATGGAGGGACACATGCAAACAAAGCAAGGGGGTCATGCACTCACACAGCAAGGGGACATGAGCACACATAGTGAGGGGGATACACACAAAGAGCAAGGGAGGGACACACACACACACACACACACACACACACACACAAAGCGAGGGAGGGACACGGACACATACGCACAGTTAAGGGGATACACGCAGACACAGCAGACACACAGCCAGGGAGGGACACACACACACACACACACACACACACACACACTAAGCGAGGGAGGGACACGCACACATACACACAGTTAAGGGGATACACGGAGACACATACTCTCACACACACACACAGAGCGAGGAAGGGACACACGCATGCGCAAGCACAAAATGACTGACACACACAGCGAGAGAGGGACACGAACACACAGCCAGGAATGGACATGCACACACAGTGAGGGAGGGACACACACAAACACGAACACACACACAGAGCAAGAGAGGGACACGCACGCACACAATGGGGGAGGGAGACGCACACACACAGCGAGGGAGGGACATGCACACACAGCGAGGGAGGGACACGCACAAACACAACGGGGGTGGGACACGTACAAACACAATGATGGAGTGATACACCCACTGCAAGTGGGAGACACGCACACACAGCGAGGGAGGGGAACACACACACAGCAAGGGAGGGAAACACACACACACGCACACACACAGCAAAGGAGGGACACACACACACAGCGAGGGAGGGACACGCACACACACACACAAACACAGAGCGTGGAAGGGAAGGAGATGCACACACATAGCATGGGAGGCACGCACACGCACACACACACACGCACACACCCGGAAGGAGGGACAAGCACGCACGCACATAGAGCGAGGGTGAGACATGCACACGCACAGCAAGAGAGAGACATATATACACAACGTGGGGGAGTGATACACACACAAACAGCAAGTGAGGGACACACAGCGAAAGGACGTCACACAAACACATACTGTGATGGTGTGACTCGTGTACACACACAGAGGAAGGGACACGCGCGTGCACACACACACACACACACACACACACACAGCGAGCGAGGGACACACACAGTGAGCGAGAGGCTTGCTGAGACACACAGCAAGGTACGGACACACACACGCACAGCGAGGGAGGGAAACGCACACACAGCGAGAGGGGACATGCACAGACACGGCGATGGAGGGACACATGCAAACACAGCAAGTGGGTCATGCACGCACACAGCAAGGGGACATGAGCGCACACAGTGAGTGGGATACACACAAAGAGCAAGGGAGGGACACACACACACACACACACACACACACACACACACACACAAAGCGAGGGAGGGACACACACAGATACACACACGCACAAACACAGATCAAGGGAGGGACACGTGCACACACAGCGAGCGTGGGATAACACAGCAAGGAAGTGACACGCAAACGCACACAGTGAAGGGGTTAACCGCAGACACACAGTGAGGAAGGGACACACACACACACAGACAGCGAAGGAGGGACACGCACAGGTACACACACACACACAAACACAGAGCAAGGGAGGGACACGTGCATACACAGCGAGCGTGGGACACACACAGCGAGGGATCGACAAGCAAACACACACAGTGAGGGGGTTACCCGCAGACACACAGCGAGGGAGGGACACACACACACACAGACACACACACACATACACACACATACTGAATGAGGGAGGAATACACACACACAGCGAGAGGGTGCACGCACACTCAGTGAGGGAGGGATAAGCGTGCGCACAATCACACAGCGAGGAGGGGGACACATACTCACAGGAAGGGAGGGAGACACACACTCACACACAGAGTGAGGGAGGGGCACGCACACACACAGCGAGTGAGCAATACGCAGCAAAGGGGGGACACGCAAACACATAATGTAAGAGTGTGACACATACACACTAGAGAAAGGGAAACACACACACAGCAAGCAAGAGACACGCGCGCACACACACACACACAGTGAGAGCACACACAGCGAGGGAGGGACACACACACAGCAAGCAAGAGACACACACAGACAGCGAGCGAGGGAACACACAGCGAGCGAGGGACTTGCTGAGACACGCAGCAAGGCAGGGACATGCACACACACAGCGAGGGAGGGATACGTGCACACACACACAAACACAGAGCGAGGAAGGGAAGGAGATGCACACACATAGCATGGGAGACATGCACACGCACACACACACACACACACGGAAGGAAGGACATGCACGCGCACACATAGAGCGAGGGTGAGACATGCACACGCACAGCAAGAGAGAGACATATACACACAACGTGGGGGAGTGACATACACACAAACAGCGAGTGAGGGACACGCAGCGAAAGGACGTCAAACAAACACATACTGTGATGGTGTGACTCTTGTACACACACAGAGGAAGGGACACGCGTGCGCGCACACACACACACAACACACACACACACACACACACACACACACAGCGAGCGAGGAACACACACAGTGAGCGAGAGGCTTGCTGAGACACACAGCAAGGTAGGGACACACACACGCACAGCGAGGGAGGGACACGCACATACACAGTGAGGGAAGGACATGCAAACATACAGCGTGAGAGGGACACGCACAAACAGCGAGAGGGGACATGCACAGACACGGCGATGGAGGGACACATGCAAACACAGCAAGGGGACATGAGCACGCACAGTGAGTGGAATACTCACAAAGAGCAAGGGAGGGACACACACAGACACACACACAAAGCGAGGGAGGGACACAGACACATACACACAGTTAAGGGGATACACGCAGACACACAGCCAGGGAGGGACACACATACTCACACGCACACAGAGCGAGGGAGTGTCCCGCGCGTGCGCAAGCACAAAATGACTGACACACACAGCGAGAGAGGGACACGAAAATACAGCCAGTAATGGACATGCACACAAAGTGAGGGAGGGACACACACAAACACAAACATACACACAGAGCAATAGAGGGACACACGCATACCCAGCAAGGGAGGGACGCGCACACACCAAGCGAGGGAGGGTCATGCACACACCAAGCGAGTGAGGGACATGCACACACCCAGCGAGGGAGGTATAAGCACACACAGCAAGGGAGAGACACGCACACACAGTGAGAGGGGACATGCACAGACACCGCGAGGGAGGGACACATGCACACACAGCAAGGGGGTCATGCACTCACACATCAAGGGGAGATGAGCACACACAGTGAGGGGGATATACAAAAAGAGCAAGGGAGGGACACACACACAGACACACACACACACAAAGCGAGGGAGGGACACGCACACATACACACATTTAAGGGGATACACGGAGACACACATACTCTCACACACACACACACACACAGCGAGGGAGGGACACACGCATGCGCAAGCACAAAATGACTGACACACACAGCGAGAGAGGGACACGAACACACAGCCAGGAATGGACATGCACACACAGTGAGGGAGGGACACCCACAAACACAAACACACGCACAGAGCAAGAGAGGGACACGCACACACACAGCGAGGGAGGGACACGCACACACAGCGAGAGAGGGACACACACAAACACAACGGGAGAGGGGCACACACGCACACAGCGAGGGAGGGACACACTCGCACAGCGAAGGAGGGACACACTCGCACAGCGAAGGAGGCACACACTCGCACACTGAGTGAGTGATATGTATACACACACATAAAGAGCGAGGGGAGGACACCCTCACACACTGCAAGCGGGGCACGCACACACACACACACACACACACACACAGTGAGTGTGGGAGACACGGACACACAGCGAGGGAGGGGCACACACACACATAGCGAGGGAGGGACACATACACCACAACTGGGGGACACGCACACACAGCAAGGGAGGGGCACACACACACAGTAAGGGAGGGAGACACACACACGCACAGCAAGGGAGGGACACACACACACACACACACACAGCGAGGGAGAGACACGCACACTGCAAGTGGGGGACACGCACACACACCAAGGGAGGGACACACACTCACACACACACACACACACACACACACACACACACAGAGGGAGGGACATGCACACACACAGCAAGGGAGGGGCACGCACGCACACAGCGAGGGAGGGGCACGCACGCACACACAGCGAGGGAGGGGCACACTCACACAGCGAGGGAGGGACACACTCAAACAGTGAAGGAGGGACACACTCGCACAGAGAAGGAGGGACACGCACACACACTGAGTGAGTGATATGTATACACACACTTACAGAGCGAGGGGAGGACACCCACACACACTGCAAGCGGGGCACACACACACAGCAAGAGGAACACACACACACACGCATAGCGAGGGTGGGACACACACACACAGCGAGAGAGGGACACACACAAACACAACGGGGGAGGGGCACGCACGCACACAGCGAGGGAGGGACACACTCGCACAGCGAAGGAGGGACACACTCGCACAGCGAAGGAGGGACACACTCGCACACTGAGTGAGTGATATGTATACACACACATACAGAGCGAGGGGAGGACACCCTCACACACTGCAAGCGGGGCACGCACACACACACACACACACAGTGAGTGTGGGAGACACGCACACACAGCGAGGGTGGGGCACACACACACATAGCGAGGGAGGGACACACACACCACAACTGGGGGACACGCACACACAGCAAGGGAGGGGCACACACACACAGTAAGGTAGGGAGACACACACACACACACACACACACACACACACACACACACACACACACACACACACACAGCAAGGGAGGGACACACACTCACACAGTGAGGGAGAGACACGCACACTGCAAGTGGGGGACACGCACACACACCAAGGGAGGGACACACACACACACACACACACACACACACACACACACACACACACACACACACACACACACACACAGAGGGAGGGACATGCACACACACAGCGAGGGAGGGGCACGCACGCACACAGCGAGGGAGTGGCACGCACGCACACACAGCGAGGGAGGGGCACACTCACACAGCGAGGGAGGGACACACACACAGTGAAGGAGGGACACACTCGCACAGAGAAGGAGGGACACACACACACACTGAGTGAGTGATATGTATACATACACATACAGAGCGAGGGGAGGACACCCTCACACACTGCAAGCGGGGCACACACACACAGCAAGTGGAACACACACACACACGCACAGCGAGGGTGGGACACACACACACAGCGAGGGAGGGATACGCACACACAGCGAGAGGGGACATGCACAGACATGGCGAAGGACACATGCACACACAGCACGGGGGTCATGCACTCACACAGCAAGTGGAGATGAGCACACACAGGGAGGTGGATATACACAAAGAACAAGGGACGGAGACACACACACACACACATAAAGCGAGGGATGGACACGCACACATCCACACAGTTAAGGGGATACACGCAGACACACAACCACGGAGGGACACACATACTCACACACACACACACACTCTCATACACTGCAACAGGGATACACATACAGCAAGAGGGGGACACGCACACACACACACACACATGCACACACACACACACACACACACACACACACACACACACACACACAGTGAGGGAGGGACACACGCATGCGCAAGCACAAAATGACTGACACACACAGTGAGGGAGGGACACACACAAACACAAACACACACAGAGAGGGACAGGGAGAGAGAGAGGGACAGGGAGAGAGAGAGAGGGACAGGGAGAGAGAGAGGGACAGGGAGAGAGAGAGGGACAGGGAGAGAGAGGGACAGAGAGAGAGGGGGGGACAGGGAGAGAGAGAGATGGACAGGGAGAGAGAGGGACAGAGAGAGAGAGAGGGACAGGGAGAGAGAGAGGGACAGAGAGAGAGAGGGACAGGGAGAGAGAGAGAGGGACAGGGAGAGGGAGAGGGACAGTTAGCGAGAGAGGGACAGGGAGAGAGAGAGGGAGAGGGAGAGAGAGAGAGACAGGGAGAGAGTGAGGGACAGGGAGAGAGAGAGACAGGGAGAGACTGAGGGACAGGGAGAGAGTGAGGGACAGGGAGAGGGAGAGGGACAGGGAGAGAGTGAGGGACACGGAGAGGGAGAGGGACAGGGAGAGGGTGAGGGACAGGGAGAGTTAGAGTGACAGGGAGAGAGAAAGGGACACGGAGAGAGAGAGGGGGACAGAGAGAGAGAGAGTGTGGGGGACAGGGAGATTTAGGGACAGGGAGAGAGAGAGAGAGAGATGGGGACAGAGAGAGAGAGGGACAGGGAGAAAGAGAGGGACAGGGAGAGAGAGAGGGATAGGGAGAGAGAGAGGGACAGGGAGAGAGAGAGAGACAGGGAGAGTGAGGGACGGAGAGATTGTGAGGGACAGGGAGAGAGGGTGAGGGACAGGGAGCGAGAGAGAGAGAGGGAGAGAGTGAGGGACAGGGAGAGAGTGAGGGACAGAGAGAGAGGGAGAGGGACAGGGAGAGAGAGAGAGAGGGAGAGAGTGAGGGACAGGGAGAGAGAGAGGGACAGAGAGAGAGTGAGGGACAGGGAGAGAGAGAGGGAGCGGGAGAGAGAGGGACAGGGAGAGAGAGAGGGACAGGGAGAGAGTGAGGGACAGGGAGAGAGAGAGGGACAGGGAGAGAGAGAGACAGGGAGAGAGTGAGGCACAGGGAGAGAGAGAGGGACAGAGAGAGAGTGAGGGTCAGGGAGAGAGAGAGGGACAGGGAGAGAGAGAGGGACAGGGAGAGAGGGAGAGGGACAGGGAGAGAGAGCTAGGGACAGGGAGAGAGGGAGAGGGAGAGAGAGAGAGGGACAGGGAGAGAGAGAGGTACAGGGAGAGAGAGAGCGACAGGGAGAGCGTGAGGGACAGAGAGAGAGAGAGGGACAGGGAGAGAGAGGGGCAGGGAGACAGAGAGGGACAGGGAGAGAGGGACAGGGAGAGAGAGGGACAATGAGAGAGGGACAGGGAGAGAGGGACAGAGAGAGACGGGGACAGGGAGAGATAGAGAGGGACACAGACAGAGAGAGAGAGAGGGAGAGGGACACAGAGAGAGGGACAGGGAGAGAGAGAGGCACAGGGAGAGAGAGTGCGGGATAGGAAGAGAGAGAAGAACAGGGACAGAGAGGGACAGGGAGAGGGAGAGAGAGAGGGACAGGGAAAGAGTGAGAGGGACAGAGAGATTGAGAGGGACAGAGAGAGAGACAGTGGGACACGGACACAGAGAGAGAGAGAGGGACACAGACACACAGAGAGCGAGAGGGAGAGAGTGAGACGAGGAACACTCGGAGAGAGAGGGATACAGAGAGACAGAGACAGGGAGAGAGAGAGAGAGACAGGGAGTGAGTGAGGGACGGAGAGAGTGAGAGGGACAGGGACGGAGAGAGGGATACAGAGAGAGAGAGACAGAGAGAGAGAGAGAGAGAGGGAAAGAGATAGAGAGGGACACAGAGGGGGGATACAGAGAGAGAGGGGGCTATGGAGAGAGAGGGGGGGACATGGAGAGAGAGGGGGACAGGGAGAGAGAGAGGGATAGGGAGAGAGAGAGGGACAGAGAGAGAGAGAGAGGGACAGGGAGAGAGAGAGGGACAGGGAGAGGGAGAGGGACGGAGAGAGAGTTAGGGACAGGGAGAGAGGGAGATGGACAGGGAGCGAGAGAGAGAGAGGGAGAGAGTGAGGGACAGGGAGAGAGTGAGGGACAGAGAGAGAGGGAGAGGGACAGGGAGAGAGAGAGACAGGGAGAGAGTGAGGGACAGAGAGAGAGAGTGAGGGACAGGGAGAGGCAGAGGGAGCGGGAGAGAGAGGGACAGGGAGAGAGAGAGGGACAGGGAGAGAGTGAGGGACAGGGAGAGTAGAGGGACAGGGAGAGAGAGAGACAGGGAGAGAGTGAGGCACAGGGAGAGAGAGAGGGACAGAGAGAGAGTGAGGGTCAGGGAGAGAGAGAGAGACAGGGAGAGAAAGAGGGACAGGGAGAGAGGGAGAGGGACAGGGAGAGAGAGTTAGTGACAGGGAGAGAGGGAGAGGGAGAGAGAGAGAGGGACAGGGAGAGAGAGAGGTACAGGGAGAGAGAGAGCGACAGGGAGAGCGTGAGGGACAGGGAGAGAGAGAGGGACAGGGAGAGAGAGTGCGGGACAGGGAGAGAGACAAGAACAGGGACAGAGAGGGACAGGGAGAGGGAGAGAGAGAGGGACAGGGAAAGAGTGAGAGGGACAGAGAGATTGAGAGGGACAGAGAGAGAGACAGTGGGACACGGACACAGAGAGAGAGAGAGAGAGGGACACAGACACACAGAGAGCGAGAGGGAGAGAGAGTGAGATGAGGAACCCTCGGAGAGAGAGGGATACAGTGAGACAGAGACAGGGAGAGAGAGAGAGACAGGGAGTGAGTGAGGGACAGGGAGAGAGTGAGAGGGACAGGGAGAGAGAGAGGGACACAGAGAGAGAGAGACAGAGAGAGAGAGAGAGGGACAGAGATAGAGAGGGACACAGAGGGGGGATACAGAGAGAGAGGGGGCTATGGAGAGAGAGGGAGGGACATGGAGAGAGAGGGGGACAGGGAGAGAGAGAGGGACAGAGAGAGAGAGGGACAGGGAGAGGGAGAGGGACACAGAGGGAGAGAGGAACAGGGAGAGAGAGAGAGGAACAGGGAGAGAGTGAGGGACAGAGAGAGAGTGAGAGCGAGGGACAGAGAGAGAGGGACACAGAGAGAGAGAGGGACAGGGAGAGAGTGAGGGACAGAGAGAGAGGGACAGAGAGAGAGAGGGACGGGGGAGAGAGGGACACGGCGGCGGGGGGATTCGGAGAGAGAGAGGTACAGGGGGAGAGAGAGAGGGACAGGGAGAGAGAGAGGGACAGTGAGAGAGAGAGAGAGAGAGGGACAGGGAGAGAGGGACAGAGAGAGAGAGGGACAGGGGGAGAGAGGGGGACAGGGAGAGAGAGAGAGAGAGAGAGTTACAGGGAGAGAGAGAGAGGGACAGGGAGACAGAAGGAGAGAGAGAGAGAGGGACAGGGAGAGAGGGACAGAGAAAGAGAGAGAGAGGGACAGGGAGAGAGAGAGGGACAGAAAGAGTGAGGGACAGGGAGAGAGAGAGACGGAACGGGAGAGAGAGAGAGAGTGGGACAGGGAGAGAGTGAGGCATAGGGAGAGAGAGAGAGAGGGACAGGGAGAGAGTGAGGGACAGGGAGAGAGAGGGACAGGGCGAGAGTGAGGGACAGTGAGAGTGCGGGACAGGGAGAGAGTGAGGGACAGGCAGAGCGGGAGAGGGACAGAGAGAGAGAGGGACAGGGAGAGAGAGAGGGACAGGGAGAGAGGGAGAGGGACAGAGAGAGAGAGGGACAGGGAGAGAGTGAGGGACAGAGAGAGAGGGACAGAGAGAGAGGGACGGGGGAGAGAGCGACACGGCGGGGGGGTGGATACGGAGAGAGAGAGGTACAGGGAGAGAGAGAGAGTGACAGGGAGAGAGAGAGGGACAGTGAGAGAGAGAGAGAGGGACAGGGAGAGAGGGACAGAGAGAGAGAGTTACAGGAAGAGAGAGAGAGGGACAGGGAGACAGACGGAGAGAGAG